>NC_086103.1:188616521-188916521 GCF_963921235.1 Mobula hypostoma
GCGCTGTCTGGGCTGGCGGGTCCCCGGTCCACGCTGTCTGGGGCGGCAGGTCCCCGGTCTGCGCTGTCTGGGGTGGCAGGTCCCCGGTCTGCGCTGTCTGGGGTGGTGGGTCCCTGTTCTCTGCTGTCTGGGGTGTTGGGTTCCCGGTCTGCGCTGTCCGGGGTGTTCAGTTCCCGGTCTGGGCTGGCGGGTCCCCGGTCTGCGCTGTCCGGGGTGTTCGGTTCCCGGTCTGCACTGTCTGGGCTGGTGGGTCCCCGGTCTGTGCTGTCTGGGCTGGCGGGTCCCCGGTCTGCGCTGTCCGGGGTGTTCAGTTCCCGGTCTGGGCTGGCGGGTTCCCGGTCTGCGCTGTCCGGGGTGTTCAGTCCCCGGTCTGCAATGTCCGGGGTGTTCAGTTCCCGGTCTGCACTGTCTGGGCTGGTGGGTCCCCGGTCTGCGCTGTCTGTGCTGGTGGGTCCCCGGTCTGCGCTGTCTGGGCTGGCGGGTCCCCGGTCTGCGCTGTTTGGGCTGGCGGGTCCCCGGTCTGCGCTGTCTGGGCTGGCGGGTCCCCGGTCTACGCTGTCCGGGGTGTTCAGTTCCCTATCTGCACTGTCTGGGCTGGTGGGTCCCCGGTCTGCGCTGTCTGGGCTGGTGGGTCCCCGGTCTGCGCTGTCTGGGCTGGCGGGTCCCCGGTCTGCGCTGTCTGGGCTGATGGGTCCCCGGTCTGCGCTGTCTGGGCTGGCGGGTCCCCGGTCTGCGCTGTCTGGGCTGGCGGGTCCCCGGTCTGTGCTGTCCGGGGTGTTCAGTTCCCGGTCTGCGCTGTCTGGGCTGGTGGGTCCCCGGTCTGCGCTGTCCGGGGTGTTCAGTTCCCCGTCTGCGCTGTCCAGGGTGGTCAGTTACCGGTCTGCGCTGTCTGGGCTGGCGGGTCCCCGGTCTGCGCTGTCCGGTGTGTTCAGTCCCCGGTCTGCGCTGTCCGGGGTGTTCGGTTCCCGGTCTGCGCTGTCTGGGGTGGCGGGTCCCCGGTCTGCACTGTCCAGGGTGGTCAGTTCCCGGTCTGCGCTGTCTGGGGTGGTCAGTTCCTGGTCTGCGCGGTCCGGTGTGGTCAGTTCCCGGTTTGCGCTGTCCGGGGTGGTCAGTTCCCGGTCTGCGCTGTCTGGGCTGGCGGGTCCCCGGTCTGTGCTGTCCGGGGTGTTCAGTTCCCGGTCTGCGCTGTCCGGGGTGGTCAGTTCCCGGTCTGCGCTGTCTGGGCTGGCGGGTCCCCGGTCTGCGCTGTCCGGGGTGTTCAGTTCCCGGTCTGCGCTGTCCAGGGTGGTCAGTTCCCGGTCTGTGCTCTCTGGGCTGGCGGGTCCCCGGTCTGCGCTGTCCGGGGTGTTCGGTTCCCGGTCTGCACTGTCTGGGCTGGTGGGTCCCCGGTCTGCGCTGTCTGGGCTGGCGGGTCCCCGGTCTGCACTGTCCGGGGTGTTCAGTTCCCGGTCTGGGCTGGCGGGTTCCCGGTCTGCGCTGGCCGGGGTGTGGGGTGTTCAGTTCCCGGTCTGCGCTGTCCGGGGTGTTCAGTCCCCGGTCTGCGCTGTCTGGGGTGTTCAGTTCCTGGTCTGCGCTGTCTGGGCTGGTGGGTCCCCGGTCTGCGCTGTCTGGGCTGGCGGGTCCCCGGTCTGCGCTGTCCGGGGTGTTCAGTTCCCGGTCTGCGCTGTCCAGGGTGGTCAGTTCCCGGTCTGTGCTCTCTGGGCTGGCGGGTCCCCGGTCTGCGCTGTCCGGGGTGTTCGGTTCCCGGTCTGCACTGTCTGGGCTGGTGGGTCCCCGGTCTGCGCTGTCTGGGCTGGCGGGTCCCCGGTCTGCACTGTCCGGGGTGTTCAGTTCCCGGTCTGGGCTGGCGGGTTCCCGGTCTGCGCTGGCCGGGGTGTGGGGTGTTCAGTTCCCGGTCTGCGCTGTCCGGGGTGGTCAGTTCCCGGTCTCCGTTGTCTGGGGTGGTGGGTCCCCGGTCTGCGCTGTCTGGGGTGTTCAGTCCCTGGTCTGCACTGTCTGGTGTGTTGGGTCCCCGGTCTGCGCTGTCTAGGGTGTTGGGTGCCCGGTCTGCGCTGTCTGGGGTGTTGGGTTCCCGGTCTGCGCTGTCTGGGCTGGCGGGTCCCTAGTCTGCGCTGTCCGGGGTGTTCAGTTCCCGGTCTGTGCTGTCTGGGCTGGCGGGTCCCCGGTCTGCGCTGTCCGGTGTGTTCAGTCCCCGGTCTGCGCTGTCCGGGGTGTTCGGTTCCCGGTCTGCGCTGTCTGGGGTGGCGGGTCCCCGGTCTGCACTGTCCGGGGTGGTCAGTTCCCGGTCTGCGCTGTCTGGGCTGGCGGGTCCCCGGTCTGTGCTGTCCGGGGTGTTCAGTTCCCGGTCTGCGCTGTCCGGGGTGGTCAGTTCCCGGTCTGCGCTGTCTGGGGTGGCAGGTCCCCGGTCTGCGCTGTCTGGGGTGGTGGGTCCCTGTTCTCTGCTGTCTGGGGTGTTGGGTTCCCGGTCTGCGCTGTCTGGGGTGTTGGTTCCCCGTTCTCTGCTGTCTGGGGTGTCGGGTCCCCTGTCTGCGCTGTCTGAGGTGTCGGGTCCCCTGTCTGCGCTGTCTTGGGTGGCGGGTCCCCGGTCTGCGCTGTCTGGGGTGGCAGGGCCCCGGTCTGCGCTGTCTGGGCTGGCGGGTCCCCGGTCTGCGCTGTCCGGGGTGTGGGGTGTTCAGTTCCCGGTCTGCACTGTCTGTGGTGTTCAGTCCCCGGTCTGCGCTGTCTGGGCTGGCGGGTCCCCGGTCTGCGCTGTCTGGGCTGGCGGGTCCCCGGTCCACGCTGTCTGGGCTGGCGGGTCCCCGGTCTGCGCTGTCTGGGGTGTTCGGTTCCCGGTCTGCACTGTCTGGGCTGGTGGGTCCCCGGTCTGTGCTGTCTGGGCTGGCGGGTCCCCGGTCTGCGCTGTCCGGGGTGTTCAGTTCCCGGTCTGGGCTGGCGGGTTCCCGGTCTGCGCTGGCCGGGGTGTGGGGTGTTCGGTTCCCGGTCTGCGCTGTCCGGGGTGTTCAGTCCCCGGTCTGCGCTGTCTGGGGTGTTCAGTTCCTGGTCTGCGCTGTCTGGGCTGGCGGGTCCACGGTCTGCGCTGTCTGGGCTGGCGGGTCCCCGGTCTGTGCTGTCCGAGGTGTTCAGTACCCGGTCTGTGCTGTCTGGGCTGGTGTGTCCCTGGTCTGCGCTGTCTGGTGTGTTCAGTTCCTGGTCTACGCTGTCTGGGCTGGCGGGTCCCCGGTCTGCGCTGTCTGGTGTGTTCAGTTCCCGGTCTGCGCTGTCCGGTGTGTTCAGTCCCCGGTCTGCGCTGTCCGGGGTGGTCAGTTCCCGGTCTGCGCTGTCCGGGGTGGTCAGTTCCCGGTCTGCGCTGTCCGGGGTGGTCAGTTCCCGGTTTGCGCTGTCTGGGGTGGTCAGTTCCCGGTCTCCGTTGTCTGGGGTGGTGGGTCCCCGGTCTGCGCTGTCTGGGGTGTTCAGTCCCTGGTCTGCGCTGTCTTGGGTGTTGGGTCCCCAGTCTGCACTGTCTGGTGTGTTGGGTCCCCAGTCTGCACTGTCTGGTGTGTTGGGTCCCCGGTCTGCACTGTCTGGTGTGTTGGGTCCCCGGTCTGCGCTGTCTGGGGTGTTGGGTCCCCGGTCTGCGCTGTCTGGGGTGCTGGGTCCCCGGTCTGCGCTGTCTGGGGTGGCAGGTCCCTGGTCTGCGCTGTCTGGGGTGGCAGGTCCCTGGTCTGCGCTGTCTGGGGCGGCAGGTCCCCGGTCTGCGCTGTCTGGGGTGGTGTGTCCCTGTTCTCTGCTGTCTGGGGTGTTGGGTTCCCGGTCTGCGCTGTCTGGGTTGTTGGTTCCCCGTTCTCTGCTGTCTGGGGTGGCGGGTCCCCGTTTTCTGCTGTCTGAGGTGTCGGGTCCCCTGTCTGCGCTGTCTTGGGTGGCGGGTCCCCGGTCTGCGCTGTCTGGGGTGGCAGGGCCCTGGTCTGCGCTGTCTGGGGTGGCAGGTCCCCGGTCTGCACTGTCCGGGTGGTCAGTTCCCGGTCTGCGCTGTCCGGGGTGGTCAGTTCCCGGTCTGCGCTGTCCGGGGTGGTCAGTTCCCGGTTTGCGCTGTCCGGGGTGGTCAGTTCCCGGTCTGCGCTGTCTGGGCTGGCGGGTCCACGGTCTGCGCTGTCTGGGCTGGCGGGTCCCCGGTCTGCGCTGTCCGGGGTGTTCAGTCCCCAGTCTGTGCTGTCTGGGCTGGTGTGTCCCTGGTCTGCGCTGTCTGGTGTGTTCAGTTCCTGGTCTACGCTGTCTGGGCTGGCGGGTCCTCGGTCTGCGCTGTCTGGTGTGTTCAGTTCCCGGTCTGCGCTGTCCGGTGTGTTCAGTTCCTGGTCTACGCTGTCTGGGCTGGCGGGTCCCCGGTCTGCGCTGTCTGGTGTGTTCAGTTCCCGGTCTGCGCTGTCTGGTGTGTTCAGTCCCCGGTCTGCGCTGTCCGGGGTGTTCGGTTCCCGGTCTGCGCTGTCTGGGGTGGCGGGTTCCCGGTCTGCGATGTCTGGGGTGGCGGGTCCCCGGTCTGCACTGTCCGGGGTGGTCAGTTCCTGGTCTGCGCTGTCCGGGGTGGTCAGTTCCCGGTCTGCGCTGTCCGGGGTGGTCAGTTCCCGGTTTGCGCTGTCCGGGGTGGTCAGTTCCCGGTCTGCGCTGTCTGGGCTGGCGGGTCCCCGGTCTGTGCTGTCCGGGGTGTTCAGTTCCCGGTCTGCGCTGTCCGGGGTGGTCAGTTCCCGGTCTGCGCTGTCTGGGCTGGCGGGTCCCCGGTCTGCGCTGTCCGGGGTGTTCAGTTCCCGGTCTGCGCTGTCCAGGGTGGTCAGTTCCCGGTCTGCGCTGTCTGGGCTGGCGGGTCCCCGGTCTGCGCTGTCCGGGCTGGTCAGTTCCTGGTCTGCGCTGTCTGGGCTGGCTGGTCCCCAGTCTGCGCTGTCCGGTGTGTTCAGTTCCCGGTCTGTGCTGTCTGGGCTGGCGGGTCCCTGGACTGCAATGTCCGGGACTGTTCAGTTCCCGGTCTGCACTGTCTGGGCTGGTGGGTCCCCGGTCTGCGCTGTCTGGGCTGGCGGGTCCCCGGTCTATGCTGTCCGTGGTGTTCAGTTCCCGGACTGCACTGTCTGGGCTGGTGGGTCCCCGGTCTGCGCTGTCTGGGCTGGCGGGTCCCCGGTCTGCGCTGTCTGGGCTGGCGGGTCCCCGGTCTGCGCTGTCTGGGCTGGCGGGTCCCCGGTCTGCGCTGTCTGGGCTGGCGGGTCCCCGGTCTACGCTGTCCGGGGTGTTCAGTTCCCTATCTGCACTGTCTGGGCTGGTGGGTCCCCGGTCTGCGCTGTCTGGGCTGGTGGGTCCCCGGTCTGCGCTGTCTGGGCTGGCGGGTCCCCGGTCTGCGCTGTCTGGGCTGGTGGGTCCCCGGTCTGCGCTGTCTGGGCTGGCGGGTCCCCGGTCTGCGCTGTCTGGGCTGGCGGGTCCCCGGTCTACGTTGTCCGGGGTGGTCAGTTCCCGGTCTGCGCTGTCCGGGGTGGTCAGTTCCCGGTTTGCGCTGTCCGGGGTGGTCAGTTCCCGGTCTCCGTTGTCTGTGGTGTTGGGTCCCCAGTCTGCACTGTCTGGTGTGTTGGGTCCCTGGTCTGCACTGTCTGGTGTGTTGGGTCCCCGGTCTGCGCTGTCTGGGGTGTTGGGTGCCCGGTCTGCGCTGTCTGGGGTGCTGGGTCCCCGGTCTGCGCTGTCTGGGGTGGCAGGTCCCTGGTCTGCGCTGTCTGGGGTGGCAGGTCCCTGGTCTGCGCTGTCTGGGGCGGCAGGTCCCCGGTCTGCGCTGTCTGGGGTGGTGGGTCCCTGTTCTCTGCTGTCTGGTGTGTTGGGTTTCCGGTCTGCGCTGTCTGGGTTGTTGGTTCCCCGTTCTCTGCTGTCTGGGGTGGCGGGTCCCCGTTCTCTGCTGTCTGAGGTGTCGGGTCCCCTGTCTGCGCTGTCTTGGGTGGCGGGTCCCCGGTCTGCGCTGTCTGGGGTGGCAGGGCCCCGGTCTGCGCTGTCTGGGCTGGCGGGTCCCCGGTCTGCACTGTCCGGGGTGGTCAGTTCCCGGTCTGCGCTGTCCGGGGTGGTCAGTTCCCGGTCTGCGCTGTCCGGGGTGGTCAGTTCCCGGTTTGCGCTGTCCGGGGTGGTCAGTTCCCGGTCTGCGCTGTCTGGGCTGGCGGGTCCCCGGTCTGCGCTGTCTGGGCTGGCGGGTCCCCGGTCCGCGCTGTCTGGGGCGGCAGGTCCCCGGTCTGCGCTGTCTGGGGTGGCAGGTCCCCGGTCTGCGCTGTCTGGGGTGGTGGGTCCCTGTTCTCTGCTGTCTGGGGTGTTGGGTTCCCGGTCTGCGCTGTCTGGGCTGGCGGGTCCCTGGTCTGCGCTGTCCGGGGCGTTCAGTTCCCGGTCTGTGCTGTCTGGGCTGGCCGGTCCCCGGTCTGCGCTGTCCGGGGTGTTCGGTTCCCGGTCTGGGCTGGTGGGTCCCCGGTCTGCGCTGTCTGGGCTGGCGGGTCCCCTGTCTGCGCTGTCTTGGGTGGCGGGTCCCCGGTCTGCGCTGTCTGGGGTGGCAGGGCCCCGGTCTGCGCTGTCTGGGCTGGCGGGTCCCCGGTCTGCGCTGTCCGGGGTGTGGGGTGTTCAGTTCCCGGTCTGCACTGTCTGTGGTGTTCAGTCCCCGGTCTGCGCTGTCTGGGCTGGCGGGTCCCCGGTCTGCGCTGTCTGGGCTGGCGGGTCCCCGGTCCACGCTGTCTGGGCTGGCGGGTCCCCGGTCTGCGCTGTCTGGGGTGTTCGGTTCCCGGTCTGCACTGTCTGGGCTGGTGGGTCCCCGGTCTGTGCTGTCTGGGCTGGCGGGTCCCCGGTCTGCGCTGTCCGGGGTGTTCAGTTCCCGGTCTGGGCTGGCGGGTTCCCGGTCTGCGCTGGCCGGGGTGTGGGGTGTTCAGTTCCCGGTCTGCACTGTCCGGGGTGTTCAGTCCCTGGTCTGCGCTGTCTGGGGTGTTCAGTTCCTGGTCTGCGCTGTCTGGGCTGGCGGGTCCACGGTCTGCGCTGTCTGGGCTGGCGGGTCCCCGGTCTGCGCTGTCCGGGGTGTTCAGTACCCGGTCTGTGCTGTCTGGGCTGGTGTGTCCCTGGTCTGCGCTGTCTGGTGTGTTCAGTTCCTGATCTACGCTGTCTGGGCTGGCGGGTCCCCGGTCTGCGCTGTCCGGTGTGTTCAGTTCCCGGTCTGCGCTGTCCGGTGTGTTCAGTCCCCGGTCTGCGCTGTCCGGGGTGTTCGGTTCCCGGTCTGCGCTGTCTGGGGTGGCGGGTCCCCGGTCTGCACTGTCCGGGGTGGTCAGTTCCCGGTCTGCGCTGTCCGGGGTGGTCAGTTCCCGGTCTGCGCTGTCCGGGGTGGTCAGCTCCCGGTTTGCGCTGTCTGGGGTGGTCAGTTCCCGGTCTCCGTTGTCTGGGGTGGTGGGTCCCCGGTCTGCGCTGTCTGGGGTGTTCAGTCCCTGGTCTGCGCTGTCTTGGGTGTTGGGTCCCCAGTCTGCACTGTCTGGTGTGTTGGGTCCCTGGTCTGCACTGTCTGGTGTGTTGGGTCCCCGGTCTGCGCTGTCTGGGGTGGCGGGTCCCCGGTCTGCGCTGTCTGGGGTGTTGGGTGCCCGGTCTGCGCTGTCTGGGGTGCTGGGTCCCCGGTCTGTGCTGTCTGGGGTGGCAGGTCCCTGGTCTGCGCTGTCTGGGGTGGCAGGTCCCTGGTCTGCGCTGTCTGGGGCGGCAGGTCCCCGGTCTGCGCTGTCTGGGGTGGTGGGTCCCTGTTCTCTGCTGTCTGGTGTGTTGGGTTTCCGGTCTGCGCTGTCTGGGTTGTTGGTTCCCCGTTCTCTGCTGTCTGGGGTGGCGGGTCCCCGTTCTCTGCTGTCTGAGGTGTCGGGTCCCCTGTCTGCGCTGTCTTGGGTGGCGGGTCCCCGGTCTGCGCTGTCTGGGGTGGCAGGGCCCTGGTCTGCGCTGTCTGGGGCGGCAGGTCCCCGGTCTGCGCTGTCTGGGGTGGTGGGTCCCTGTTCTCTGCTGTCTGGGGTGTTGGGTTCCCGGTCTGCGCTGTCTGGGTTGTTGGTTCCCCGTTCTCTGCTGTCTGGGGTGGCGGGTCCCCGTTCTCTGCTGTCTGAGGTGTCGGGTCCCCTGTCTGCGCTGTCTTGGGTGGCGGGTCCCCGGTCTGCGCTGTCTGGGGTGGCAGGGCCCTGGTCTGCGCTGTCTGGGGTGGCAGGTCCCCGGTCTGCACTGTCCGGGGTGGTCAGTTCCCGGTCTGCGCTGTCCGGGGTGGTCAGTTCCCGGTCTGCGCTGTCCGGGGTGGTCAGTTCCCGGTTTGCGCTGTCCGGGGTGGTCAGTTCCCGGTCTGCGCTGTCTGGGCTGGCGGGTCCCCGGTCTGCGCTGTCTGGGCTGGCGGGTCCCCGGTCCACGCTGTCTGGGCTGGCGGGTCCCCGGTCTGCGCTGTCTGGGGTGGCAGGTCCCTGGTCTGCGCTGTCTGGGGCGGCAGGTCCCCGGTCTGCGCTGTCTGGGGTGGTGGGTCCCTGTTCTCTGCTGTCTGGGGTGTTGGGTTCCCGGTCTGCGCTGTCTGGGTTGTTGGTTCCCCGTTCTCTGCTGTCTGGGGTGGCGGGTCCCCGTTCTCTGCTGTCTGAGGTGTCGGGTCCCCTGTCTGCGCTGTCTTGGGTGGCGGGTCCCCGGTCTGCGCTGTCTGGGGTGGCAGGGCCCTGGTCTGCGCTGTCTGGGGCGGCAGGTCCCCGGTCTGCGCTGTCTGGGGTGGTGGGTCCCTGTTCTCTGCTGTCTGGGGTGTTGGGTTCCCGGTCTGCGCTGTCTGGGTTGTTGGTTCCCCGTTCTCTGCTGTCTGGGGTGGCGGGTCCCCGTTCTCTGCTGTCTGAGGTGTCGGGTCCCCTGTCTGCGCTGTCTTGGGTGGCGGGTCCCCGGTCTGCGCTGTCTGGGGTGGCAGGGCCCTGGTCTGCGCTGTCTGGGGTGGCAGGTCCCCGGTCTGCACTGTCCGGGGTGGTCAGTTCCCGGTCTGCGCTGTCCGGGGTGGTCAGTTCCCGGTCTGCGCTGTCCGGGGTGGTCAGTTCCCGGTTTGCGCTGTCCGGGGTGGTCAGTTCCCGGTCTGCGCTGTCTGGGCTGGCGGGTCCCCGGTCTGCGCTGTCTGGGCTGGCGGGTCCCCGGTCCGCGCTGTCTGGGGCGGCAGGTCCCCGGTCTGCTCTGTCTGGGGTGGCAGGTCCCCGGTCTGTGCTGTCTGGGGTGGTGGGTCCCTGTTCTCTGCTGTCTGGGGTGTTGGGTTCCCGGTCTGCGCTGTCTGGGCTGGCGGGTCCCTGGTCTGCGCTGTCCGGGGTGTTCAGTTCCCGGTCTGTGCTGTCTGGGCTGGCCGGTCCCCGGTCTGCGCTGTCCGGGGTGTTCGGTTCCCGGTCTGCACTGTCTGGGCTGGTGGGTCCCCGGTCTGCGCTGTCTGGGCTGGCGGGTCCCCGGTCTGCGCTGTCCGGGGTGTTCAGTTCCCGGTCTGGGCTGGCGGGTTCCCGGTCTGCGCTGGCCGGGGTGTGGGGTGTTCAGTTCCCGGTCTGCGCTGTCCGGGGTGTTCAGTCCCCGGTCTGCGCTGTCTGGGGTGTTCAGTTCCTGGTCTGCGCTGTCTGGGCTGGCGGGTCCACGGTCTGCGCTGTCTGGGCTGGCGGGTCCCCGGTCTGCGCTGTCCGGGGTGTTCAGTCCCCGGTCTGTGCTGTCTGGGCTGGTGTGTCCCTGGTCTGCGCTGTCTGGTGTGTTCAGTTCCTGGTCTACGCTGTCTGGGCTGGCGGGTCCCCGGTCTGCGCTGTCTGGTGTGTTCAGTTCCCGGTCTGCGCTGTCCGGTGTGTTCAGTTCCTGGTCTACGCTGTCTGGGCTGGCGGGTCCCCGGTCTGCGCTGTCTGGTGTGTTCAGTTCCCGGTGTGCGCTGTCCGGTGTGTTCAGTCCCCGGTCTGCGCTGTCCGGGGTGTTCGGTTCCCGGTCTGCGCTGTCTGGGGTGGCGGGTTCCCGGTCTGCGATGTCTGGGGTGGCGGGTCCCCGGTCTGCACTGTCCGGGGTGGTCAGTTCCTGGTCTGCGCTGTCCGGGGTGGTCAGTTCCCGGTCTGCGCTGTCCGGGGTGGTCAGTTCCCGGTTTGCGCTGTCCGGGGTGGTCAGTTCCCGGTCTGCGCTGTCTGGGCTGGCGGGTCCCCGGTCTGTGCTGTCCGGGGTGTTCAGTTCCCGGTCTGCGCTGTCCGGGGTGTTCGGTTCCCGGTCTGCGCTGTCTGGGGTGGCGGGTTCCCGGTCTGCGATGTCTGGGGTAGCGGGTCCCCGGTCTGCACTGTCCGGGGTGGTCAGTTCCTGGTCTGCGCTGTCCGGGGTGGTCAGTTCCCGGTCTGCGCTGTCCGGGGTGGTCAGTTCCCGGTTTGCGCTGTCCGGGGTGGTCAGTTCCCGGTCTGCGCTGTCTGGGCTGGCGGGTCCCCGGTCTGTGCTGTCCGGGGTGTTCAGTTCCCGGTCTGCGCTGTCCGGGGTGGTCAGTTCCCGGTCTGCGCTGTCCGGGGTGGTCAGTTCCCGGTCTGCGCTGTCTGGGCTGGCGGGTCCCCGGTCTGCGCTGTCCGGGGTGTTCAGTTCCCGGTCTGCGCTGTCCAGGGTGGTCAGTTCCCGGTCTGCGCTGTCTGGGCTGGCGGGTCCCCGGTCTGCGCTGTCCGGGCTGGTCAGTTCCTGGTCTGCGCTGTCTGTGCTGGCTGGTCCCCAGTCTGCGCTGTCCGGTGTGTTCAGTTCCCGGTCTGTGCTGTCTGGGCTGGCGGGTCCCTGGACTGCAATGTCCGGGGTGTTCAGTTCCCGGTCTGCACTGTCTGGGCTGGTGGGTCCCCGGTCTGCGCTGTCTGGGCTGGCGGGTCCCCGGTCTATGCTGTCCGTGGTGTTCAGTTCCCGGACTGCACTGTCTGGGCTGGTGGGTCCCCGGTCTGCGCTGTCTGGGCTGGTGGGTCCCCGGTCTGCGCTGTCTGGGCTGGCGGGTCCCCGGTCTGCGCTGTTTGGGCTGGCGGGTCCCCGGTCTGCGCTGTCTGGGCTGGCGGGTCCCCGGTCTACGCTGTCCGGGGTGTTCAGTTCCCTATCTGCACTGTCTGGGCTGGTGGGTCCCCGGTCTGCGCTGTCTGGGCTGGCGGGTCCCCGGTCTGCGCTGTCTGGGCTGGCGGGTCCCCGGTCTGCGCTGTCTGGGCTGGTGGGTCCCCGGTCTGCGCTGTCTGGGCTGGCGGGTCCCCGGTCTGCGCTGTCTGGGCTGGCGGGTCCCCGGTCTACGTTGTCCGGGGTGGTCAGTTCCCGGTCTGCGCTGTCCGGGGTGGTCAGTTCCCGGTTTGCGCTGTCCGGGGTGGTCAGTTCCCGGTCTCCGTTGTCTGTGGTGGTGGGTCCCCGGTCTGCGCTGTCTGGGGTGTTCAGTCCCTGGTCTGCGCTGTCTTGGGTGTTGGGTCCCCAGTCTGCACTGTCTGGTGTGTTGGGTCCCTGGTCTGCACTGTCTGGTGTGTTGGGTCCCCGGTCTGCGCTGTCTGGGGTGTTGGGTGCCCGGTCTGCGCTGTCTGGGGTGCTGGGTCCCCGGTCTGCGCTGTCTGGGGTGGAAGGTCCCTGGTCTGCGCTGTCTGGGCTGACAGGTCCCTGGTCTGCGCTGTCCGGTGTGTTCAGTTCCCGGTCTGTGCTGTCTGGCCTGGCGGGTCTCCGGTCTGCAATGTCCGGGGTGTTCAGTTCCCGGTCTGCACTGTCTGGGCTGGTGGGTCCCCTGTCTGCGCTGTCTGTGCTGGTGGGTCCCCGGTCTGCGCTGTCTGGACTGGCGGGTCCCCGGTTTGCGCTGTTTGGGCTGGCGGGTCCCCGGTCTGCGCTGTCTGGGCTGGCGGGTCCCCGGTCTACGCTGTCCGGGGTGTTCAGTTCCCTATCTGCACTGTCTGGGCTGGTGGGTCCCCGGTCTGCGCTGTCTGGGCTGGTGGGTCCCCGGTCTGCGCTGTCTGGGCTGGCGGGTCCCCGGTCTGCGCTGTCTGGGCTGATGGGTCCCCGGTCTGCGCTGTCTGGGCTGGCGGGTCCCCGGTCTGCGCTGTCTGGGCTGGCGGGTCCCCGGTCTACGTTGTCCGGGGTGGTCAGTTCCCGGTCTGCGCTGTCCGGTGTGGTCAGTTTCCGGTTTGCGCTGTCCGGGGTGGTCAGTTCCCGGTCTCCGTTGTCTGGGGTGGTGGGTCCCGGGTCTGCGCTGTCTGGGGTGTTCAGTCCCTTGTCTGCGCTGTCTTGGGTGTTGGGTCCCCAGTCTGCACTGTCTTGTGTGTTGGGTCCCTGGTCTGCACTGTCTGGTGTGTTGGGTCCCCGGTCTGCGCTGTCTGGGGTGTTCGGTGCCCGGTCTGCACTGTCTGGGGTGCTGGGTCCCCGGTCTGCGCTGTCTGGGGTGGCAGGTCCCTGGTCTGCGCTGTCTGGGGTGGCAGGTCCCTGGTCTGCGCTGTCTGGGGTGGCAGGTCCCCGGTCTGCGCTGTCTGGGTTGTTGGTTCCCCGTTCTCTGCTGTCTGGGGTGGCGGGTGTCCGTTCTCTGCTGTCTGAGGTGTCGGGTCCCCTGTCTGCGCTGTCTTGGGTGGCGGGTCCCCGGTCTGCGATGTCTGGGGTGGCAGGGCCCCGGTCTGCGCTGTCTGGGGTGGCAGGTCCCTGGTCTGCACTGTCCGGGGTGGTCAGTTCCCGGTCTGCGCTGTCCGGGGTGGTCAGTTCCCGGTCTGCGCTGTCCGGGGTGGTCAGTTCCCGGTTTGCGCTGTCTGGGGTGGTCAGTTCCCGGTCTGCGCTGTCTGGGCTGGCGGGTCCCCGGTCTGCGCTGTCTGGGCTGGCGGGTCCCCGGTCCACGCTGTCTGGGGCGGCAGGTCCCCGGTCTGCGCTGTCTGGGGTGGCAGGTCCCCGGTCTGCGCTGTCTGGGGTGGTGGGTCCCTGTTCTCTGCTGTCTGGGGTGTTGGGTTCCCGGTCTGCGCTGTCTGGGCTGGCGGGTCCCTGGTCTGCGCTGTCCGGGGTGTTCAGTTCCCGGTCTGTGCTGTCTGGGCTGGCCGGTCCCCGGTCTGCGCTGTCCGGGGTGTTCGGTTCCCGGTCTTTGCTGTCTGGGCTGGTGGGTCCCCGGTCTGCGCTGTCTGGGCTGGCGGGTCCCCGGTCTGCGCTGTCCGGGGTGTTCAGTTCCCGGTCTGGGCTGGCGGGTTCCCGGTCTGCGCTGGCCGGGGTGTGGGGTGTTCAGTTCCCGGTCTGCGCTGTCCGGGGTGTTCAGTCCCCGGTCTGCGCTGTCTGGGGTGTTCAGTTCCTGGTCTGCGCTGTCTGGGCTGGCGGGTCCACGGTCTGCGCTGTCTGGGCTGGCGGGTCCACGGTCTGCGCTGTCTGGGCTGGCGGGTCCCCGGTCTGCGCTGTCCGGGGTGTTCAGTCCCCGGTCTGTGCTGTCTGGGCTGGTGTGTCCCTGGTCTGCGCTGTCTGGTGTGTTCAGTTCCTGGTCTACGCTGTCTGGGCTGGCGGGTCCCCGGTCTGCGCTGTCCGGTGTGTTCAGTTCCCGGTCTGCGCTGTCCGGTGTGTTCAGTCCCCGGTCTGCGCTGTCCGGGGTGTTCGGTTCCCGGTCTGCGCTGTCTGGGGTTGCGGGTCCCCGGTCTGCACTGTCCGGGGTGTTCAGTTCCCGGTCTGCGCTGTCCAGGGTGGTCAGTTCCCGGTCTGCGCTGTCCGGGGTGGTCAGTTCCTGGTCTGCGCTGTCTGGGCTGGCGGGTCCCCGGTCTGCGCTGTCCGGGGTGTTCAGTTCCCGGTCTGCGCTGTCCAGGGTGGTCAGTTCCCGGTCTGCGCTGTCTGGGCTGGCGGGTCCCCGGTCTGCGCTGTCCGGGGTGGTCAGTTCCTGGTCTGCGCTGTCTGGGCTGGCTGGTCCCCGGTCTGCGCTGTCCGGTGTGTTCAGTTCCCGGTCTGTGCTGTCTGGGCTGGCGGGTCCCCGGTCTGCAATGTCCGGGGTGTTCAGTTCCCGGTCTGCACTGTCTGGGCTGGTGGGTCCCCGGTCTGCGCTGTCTGGGCTGGCGGGTCCCCGGTCTATGCTGTCCGTGGTGTTCAGTTCCCGGACTGCACTGTCTGGGCTGGTGGGTTCCCGGTCTGCGCTGTCTGGGCTGGTAGGTCCCCGGTCTGCGCTGGCTGGGCTGGCGGGTCCCCGGTCTGCGCTGTTTGGGCTGGCGGGTCCCCGGTCTGCGCTGTCTGGGCTGGCGGGTCCCCGGTCTACGCTGTCCGGGGTGTTCAGTTCCCTATCTGCATTGTCTGGGCTGGTGGGTCCCCGGTCTGCGCTGTCTGGGCTGGTGGGTCCCCGGTCTGCGCTGTCTGGGCTGGCGGGTCCCCGGTCTGCGCTGTCTAGGCTGGTGGGTCCCCGGTCTGCGCTGTCTGGGCTGGCGGGTTCCCGGTCTGCGCTGTCTGGGCTCGCGGGTCCCCGGTCTACGCTGTCCGGGGTGTTCAGTTCCCGGTCTGCACTGTCTGGGCTGGCGGGTCCCCGGTCTGCGCTGTCTGGGCTGGCGGGTCCCCGGTCTGCGCTGTCTGGGCTGGCGGGTCCCCGGTCTGCGCTGTCCGGGGTGTTCAGTTCCCGGTCTGCACTGTCTGGGCTGGCGGGTCCCCGGTCTGCACTGTCTGGGCTGGCGGGTCCCCCGTCTGCGCTGTCTGGGCTGGCGGGTCCCCGGTCTACGCTGTCCGGGGTGTTCAGTTCCCTATCTGCACTGTCTGGGCTGGTGGGTCCCCGGTCTGCGCTGTCTGGGCTGGTGGGTCCCCGGTCTGCGCTGTCTGGGCTGGCGGGTCCCCGGTCTGCGCTGTCTAGGCTGGTGGGTCCCCGGTCTGCGCTGTCTGGGCTGGCGGGTTCCCGGTCTGCGCTGTCTGGGCTCGCGGGTCCCCGGTCTACGCTGTCCGGGGTGTTCAGTTCCCGGTCTGCACTGTCTGGGCTGGCGGGTCCCCGGTCTGCTCTGTCTGGGCTGGCGGGTCCCCGGTCTGCGCTGTTTGGGCTGGCGGGTCCCCGGTCTGCGCTGTCTGGGCTGGCGGGTCCCCGGTCTACGCTGTCCGGGGTGTTCAGTTCCCGGTCTGCACTGTCTGGGCTGGCGGGTCCCCGGTCTGCACTGTCTGGGCTGGTGGGTCCCCGGTCTGCACTGTCTGGGCTGGCGGGTCCCCCGTCTGCGCTGTCTGGGCTGGCGGGTCCCCCGTCTGCGCTGTCTGGGCTGGCGGGTCCCCGGTCTACGCTGTCCGGGGTGTTGAGTTCCCGGTCTGCACTGTCTGGGCTGGCGGGTCCCCGGTCTGCGCTGTCTGGGCTGGCGGGTCCCCGGTCTGCGCTGTCTGGGCTGGCGGGTCCCCGGTCTGCGCTGTCCGGGGTGTTCAGTTCCCGGTCTGCACTGTCTAGGCTGGCGGGTCCCCGGTCTGCACTGTCTGGGCTGGCGGGTCCCCGGTCTGCGCTGTCTGGGCTGGCGGGTCCCCGGTCTGCGCTGTCTGGGCTGGCGGGTCCCCGGTCTGCGCTGTCCGGGGTGGTGGTGGGGGCAGAAGTGTTCAATAAGCTTTTGGATAGGCACATGGATGTGAAGGAAACGGAGGGATATTGACATTGTGTAGGCAGAAGGGATTAGTTTAATTGGGCTTTTCATAAACACACAAGATTCTGCAGAAGCTGGAAATCCAGAGTCGCACACAAAATGCTGGGGAAGCTCTGCATGTCAGGCAGCATCAGTGCATCTTGTTCTTACAGAAACGTGTCTCCGTGACAACACCCCATGCACCATCATTCTTCAGCCCATCATGCTCAGCCTCTTGTGCAAATATCATTTTCTGTATGCACCGTGTGACTGTATGTGCTGTGTTTGGCACTGTGGCCCCGGAGGTCTACTGTTTCATTTAGCTCTCTCCACGTGTGTGTTTGAATGAGTATTAAACTTGAACTTGAAAGGAATAAAAAATTGATTTTTTTTGGTTCAAGATTCTTCAACAGGACAGTCCTGATGAAGGGTCTCAGCCTGAAATGTCATCTTTTTGTCCCTTACCAAAGATGCTGTCCGACCTGCTGAGTTCCTCGTACATTATGTATGTGTGTGCTGATTTAAATGGTTTCGTACAGCTTTGTGGACTGTGCTGTGCTGCGCTGCGCTGTTCTATGTTCTGAGGGGTACAGGAAACACAGGGCTAGCATGGATCAGGTGGTCCGAATGGCCTCAGGTGCAGCGGTGGGAACTGACTGGGTGGCGCTCTGCTTGCGTTGGGGCAGTAGCAAATCCGGACCACTAGTGTCCAAAGCCTGACCCTTGGGTTCTGTTTCAGATCTCCATTCTGGACGCTAAGAAATGCATGAACATCGGGATCTTCCTCAAACAGTTCAAGAGGTGAGGAGCGAGTGCCATCAGTTCGGAGAATGGGCAACGAAGTGGCAGATGGAGTCTTATAGTCAAAATACTCTGCAGATGCTGGGGTCAAAGCAACACTCACAAAACGCTGGAGGAACTCAGCAGGTCGGGCAGCATCCGTGGAAATGATCAGTCAACGCTTCAGGCCGGAACCCTTCGTCAGGACTGTAGAGGGAAGGGGCAGAGGCCCTATAAAGAAGGTGGGGGGAGGGTGGGAAGGAGAAGGCTGGTAGGTTCCAGGTGAAAAACCAGTAAGGGGAAAGATAAAGGGGTGAGGGAGGGGAAGCAGGGAGGTGATAGGCAGGAAAGGTGAAGAAGGAATAGGGGAAACACAGTGGGTAGTAGAAGGAGGCGGAACCAAGAGGGAGGTGATAGGCAGCTGGGGGAGGGGGCAGAGTGACATAGGATTGGGGAAGGGAGGGGGAGGAAATTACCGGAAGTTGGAGAATTCTATGTTCATACCAAGGGGCTGGAGACTACCTAGACGGTATATGAGGTATTGCTCCTCCAACCTGAGCTTAGCCTCATCATGGCAGTAGAGGAGGCCATGTATGGACATATCTGAATGGGAATGTGAAGCAGAGTTGAAGTGGGTGGCAACCGGGAGATCCTGTCTGTTGTGGCGGACGGAGCGGAGGTGCTCGACGAAGCGGTCCCCTAATCTGCATTTGGACCCCACCACTAAGCACATCTTTCCCTCTCCACCCCTCTCCGCTTTCTGCAGGGATCGGTCCCTCCGCGACTCCCTTGTCCAGACGTCCCTCCCCACGGTTCTCCCACCCAACACTTATCCCTGTAAGTGTAAGTGCTACACCTGTCCCTACACCTCCTCTCTTGCCAGCATTCAGGGCCCCAAACAGTCCTTCCAGGTGAGGCAACACTTCACTTGCGAATCTGTTGGGTCATCTATTGCATCTGGTGCTCCCGGTGCGGCCTCCTCTACATCGGTGAAACCCGATGCAGATTGGGGGACCGCTTCATCGAGCACCTCCGCTCCGTCCGCCACAACAGACAGGATCTCCCAGTAGCCAGCCACTTCAACTCTGCTTCACATTCCCAATCAGACATGTCCATACATGGCCTCCTCTACTGCCATGATGAGGCTAAACTCAGGTTGGAGGAGCAACACCTCATATACTGTCTAGGTGGTCTCCAGCCCCTTGGTATGAACATAGAATTCTCCAACTTCCAGTAATTCCCTCCCCCTCCCTTCCCCTATCCCAGTTTCACTCTGCCCTGTCCCCCAGCTGCCTATCACCTCCCTCATGGTTCCACCTCCTTCTACTCCCCATTGTGTTTTCCCCTATTCCTTCTTCACCTTTCCTGCCCATCACCTCCCTGCTTCCCCTCCCCCACCCCTTTATCTTTCCCCTTACTGGTTTTTCACCTGGAACCTACCAGCCTTCTCCTTCCCACCCTCCCCCCACCTTCTTTATAGGGCCCCTGCCCCTTCCCCCTACAGTCTTGATGAAGGGTTCCGGCCCGAAACGTTGACTGATCGTTTCCACGGATGCTGCCCGACCTGCTGAGTTCCTCCAGCATGTTGTGAGATGGAGTCTTATGTAGGGAAGTGTGTGGTCATGCACTTTGGTACAAAAAATAAAGGCATGGTTATTTTCTAAACGGGGAGAAAATTTTAAAAAAGCGGAGCTGGGATTGGAAAGTCTTTGTGCAGGATTCCCTGAAGGTTAGTTCACAGGTTGAGTCGGTGGAGAGGAAGGTAAATGCAATGTTAGCATTTATTTCAAGAGGACTAGAATATAAAAGCAAGGATGTAATACTGAGGCTTTAGAACACATTGATCATACTGCACTTGGAGTATTGTGAGCAATTTTGGGTCCCTTATCGATGAAAAGATTTGCTGGCGTTAGAGAGTGTCCAGAGAAGGTTCACGAGAATGAATTTGCGAACATCTGAGGAGTGTATGATAGCTCTGGGCCTGTACAGTTTGCTGTGGAGGCCAAATCATTGGTTATATTTAAAATGGAACTTGATAGGTTCTTGGTTAGTCAGGGCATCAAAGGCTATGGGGAGAAGGCAGGAGAATGGGTTTGGGAAGGGTGGTAAATCAGGTGGTGGAGCAGGCTCATTCTACACCGATGTTTGATGGTCTAATACAATGCCCCAATTATTATATTTTATGTCTCAAGCTCTGAATGCAAACATGCCCATCTCACCTCTCTTGCCTCTTGTAGAACATGGACATGTAGATAATTAATTTACTATTGTCACCTGTACTGAACTACAGTGAAATATGTTGTTTTGCATTGCCCTTGATGCAGATCATTGCAAACCTAGCTGCAATGAGAAGGTAAAAGGGAAAACAACAAATACAGAATAGCAAACAACAGGAATTCTGCAGATGCTGGAAATTCAAGCAACACACATCAAAGTTGCTGGTGAACGCAGCAGGCCAAGCAGCATCTATAGGAAGAGGCGCAGTCGACGTTTCAGGCCGAGACCCTTCGTCAGGACTAACTCAGGACTAATACAGAATAGAGAAGGTCTCCCTGTATCTGACCATTGCCAGTAAATAGAAACATAGAAAATAAGTGCAGGAGTAGGCCATTCGGCCCTTCGAGCCTGCACCGCCATTCAGTATGATCATGGCTGATCATCCAACTCAGAACCCTGTACCTGCCTTCTCTCCATACACCCTGATCCCTTTAGCCACAAGGGCCATATCTAACTCCCTCTTAAATATAGCCAATGAACTGGTCTCAACTGTTTCCTGTGGCACAGAATTCCACAGATTCACCACTCTCTGTGTGAAGAAGTTTTTCCTCATCTCAGTCCTAAAAGGCTTCCCCTTTATCCTCAAACTGTGACCCCTCGATCTGAACTTCCCCAACATTGGGAACAATCTTCCTGCATTTGGCCTGTCCAATCCCTTCAGAATTTTATACGTTTCAATAAGATCCGCCCTCAATCTTCTAAATTCCAGAGAGTATAAGCCTAGTTGATCCAGTCTTCCATTATATGAAAGTCCTGCCATCCCAGGAATCAATCTGGTGAACCTTCTTTGTACCCCCTCTATGGCAAGAATGTCTTTCCTCAGATTAGGGGACCAAAACTGCACACAATACTCTAGGTGTGGTCTGAGCAAGGCCTTGTACAACTGCAGCAGACCTCCCTGCTCCTGTACTCGAATCCTCTTGCTATGAATGCCAGCATACCATTCGCCTTTTTCACGGCCTGCTGTACCTGCATGCCCACTTTCAATGACTGGTGTATAATGACACCCAGGTCTTGTTGCACCTCCCCTTTTCCTAATTGGCCACCATTCAGATAATAATCTGTTTTCCTGTTCTTGCTACCAAAGTGGATAACCTCACATTTATCCACATTAAATTGCATCTGCCATGAATTTGCCCACTCACCCAACCTATCCAAGTCACCCTGCATCCTCTTAGCATCCTCCTCACAGCTAACACTGCCGCCCAGCTTCGTGTCATCCGCAAACTTGGAGACGCTGCATTTAATTCCCTTGTCTAAGTCATTAATATATATTGTAAACAACCGGGGTCCCAGCACTGAACCTTGCGGTACCCCACTAGTCACTGCCTGCCATTCTGAAAAGGCCTCGTTTATTCCCACTCTTTGCTTCCTGTCTGCCAACCAATTCTCCACCCACACCAATACCTTACCCCCAATACCGTGTGCTTTAAGTTTGCACACTAATCTCCTGTGTGGGACCTTGTCAAAAGCCTTTTGAAAATCCAAATATACCACATCCACTGGTTCTCCCCTATCCACTCTACTAGTTACATCCTCAACAAATTCTATGAGATTCGTCAGACATGATTTTCCTTTCACAAATCCATGCTGACTTTGTCGGATGATTTCACTGCTTTCCAAATGTGCTGTTATCACATCTTTGATAACTGACTCTAGCATTTTCCCCACCACCGATGTCAGGCTCACCTGCTGCTCTTTGACTTTCCAAGATACAATGGATTCCGGTTCATAGGGACACATCGGTACATGTTGGCCCAATTAAGCAGCTGCCCCCCCCCCCCCCATTAGCTGAAGTTTCATGGAAATAATTAAAAAGGAAAAAAAAACAAACTACCATTTAACTGAGTAACAAATTATGTATTTAAATGAAATACAGAACAAATTAGAACACTATAGGAAAGATGTAAATAAGATTAAAAGTGTATAGAGAAAATTTACAGGGATGTTGCCAGAACTTGAGTTGTAAGGAAGAATTGAATAGATTAGGACTTCCTTCCTTGGAACATAGAAGATTGAGAGCAGATTTGATAGAGGTATACAAAATTAAGAGGGGTATAGACAGGGTAAATACAAGCAGGCTTCTTCCACTGAGGTTGGGTGAGACTAGAACTAGAGGTTATGGGTTAAGGGTGAAAGATGAAATTTTTTTTGCTACTGTTGTTCAGGAGGATTTAAACTAATGTGGCAGGGGGATGGGAACAAGTGCAGAGAGACAGAGGGGTGTAAAATGAGGGTAAAAGCAAAAAGTAGTAAGGTGAAAAGTAAAAGTGGCAGGCAGGCAAATCCAGGGCAAAAATCAAAAAGGGCCAGTTTTCAACATAATTGTATAAGGGCTAAGAGTGTTGTAAAAGCAAGCCTGAAGGCTTTGTGTGTCAATGCAAGGAACATTCATAACAAGGTGGATGAATTGAAAGTGCAGATTGTTATTAATAAATATGATATAGTTGGGGTCACAGAGACATGGCTTCAGGGTGACCAAGGATGGGAGCTCAACATTCAGTGATATTCAATATTCAGGAGGGATAGACATGAAAGAAAAGGAGGTGGGGTGGTGTTGCTGGTTAGTGAGGAGATTAACGCAATAGAAAGGAAGGACATTAGCCTGGAGGATGTGGAATTGATATGGGTAGAGCTGCATAACACTAAGGGGCAGAAAACGCTGGTGGGAGTTGTGTACAGGCCACCTAACAGTAGTAGTGAGGTTGGGGATGGCATTAAACAGGAAATTAGAAATGTGTGCAATAAAGGAACAGCAGTTATAATGGGTGACTTCAATCTACATGTAGACTGGGTGAACCAAATTGGTAAAGGTGCTGAGGAAGAGGATTTCTTGGAATGTATGCGGGATGGTTTTTTGAACCAACATGTCGATGAACCAACTAGAGAGCAGGCTATTCTGGACTGGGTTTTGAGCAATGAGGAAGGGTTAATTAGCAATCATGTCGTGAGAGGCCCCTTGGGTAAGAGTGACCATAATATGGTGGAATTCTTCATTAAGATGGAGAGTGACATAGTTAATTCAGAAACAAAGGTTCTGAACTTAAAGAGGGGTAACTTTGAAGGTATGAGACGTGAATTAGCTAAGATAGACTGGCAAATGATACTTAAAGAGTTGACGGTGGATATGCAATGGCAAGCATTTAAAGATCGCATGGATGAACTACAAGAATTGTTCATCCCAGTTTGGCAAAAGAATAAATCAAGGAAGGTAGTGCACCCGTGGCTGACAAGAGAAATTAGGGATAGTATCAATTCCAAAGAAGAAGCATACAAATTAGCCTGAAAAAGTGGCTCACCTGAGGCCTGAGAGAAATTCAGAGTCCAGCAGAGGAGGACAAAGGGCTTAATTAGGAAGGGGAAAAAAGATTATGAGAGAAAACTGGCAGGGAACATAAAAACTGACTGTAAAAGCTTTTATAGATATGTGAAAAGAAAAAGATTGGTTAAGACAAATGTAGGTCCCCTACAGACAGAAACAGGTGAATTGATCATGGGGAACAAGGACATGGCAGACCAATTGAATAACTACTTTGGTTCTGTCTTCACTAAGGAGGACATAAATAATCTTCTGGAAATAGTAGGGGACTAAGGGTCTAGTGAGATGGAGGAACTGAGGGAAATACATGTTAGTAGGGAAGTGGTGTTAGGTAAATTGAAGGGATTGAAGGCAGATAAATCCCCAGGGCCAGATGGTCTGCATCCCAGAGTGCTTAAGGAAGTAGCCCAATAAATAGTGGATGTATTAGTGATAATTTTTCAAAACTCTTTAGATTCTGGATTAGTTCCTGAGGATTGGAGGGTGGTTAATGTAAACTCGCTTTTTAAAAAAGGAGGGAGAGAGAAACCGGGGAATTATAGACCAGCTAGCCTAACATCGGTGGTGGGGAAAATGCTAGAGTCAGTTATCAAAGATGTGATAACAGCACATTTGGAAAGCGGTGAAATCATTGGACAAAGTCAGCATGGATTTGTGAAGGGAAAATCATGTCTGACGAATCTCATAGAATTTTTTGAGGATGTGACTAGTAGAGTGGATAGGGGAGAACCAGTGGATGCGGTATATTTGGATTTTCAAAAGGCTTTTGACAAGGTCCCACACAGGAGATTAGTGTGCAAACTTAAAGCACACGGTATTGGGGGTAAGGTATTGATGTGGATAGAGAATTGGTTGGCAGACAGGAAGCAAAGAGTGGGAATAAATGGGACTTTTCAGAATGGCAGGCAGTGACTAGTGGGGTACCGCAAGGCTCAGTGCTGGGACCCCAGTTGTTTACAATATATATTAATGACTTAGACGAAGGAATTAAATGCAGCGTCTTCAAATTTGCGGATGACACTGGGTGGCAATGTTAGCTGTGAGGAGGATGCAGGGTGACTTGGATAGGTTAGGTGAGTGGCAGATGCAATTTAATGTGGATAAATGTGAGGTTATCCACTTTGGTGGCAAGAACAGGAAAACAGATTACTATTTGAATGGTGGCCGATTAGGAAAAGGGGAGGTGCAACGAGACCTGGGTGTCATTATACACCAGTCATTGAAAGTGGGCATACAGGTACAGCAGGCGGTGAAAAATGCGAATGGTATGCTGGCATTTATAGCAAGAGGATTCGAGTACAGGAGCTGGGAGGTACTACTACAGTTGTACAAGACCTTGGTGAGACCACACCTGGAGTATTGTGTGCAGTTTTGGTCCCTTAATCTGAGGAAAGACATTCTTGCTATAGAGGGAGTACAAAGAAGGTTCACCAGATTGATTCCTGGGATGGCAGGACTTTCATATGATGAAAGACTGGATCAACTAGGCTTATACTCGCTGGAATTTAGAAGATTGAGGGGGGAACTTATTGAAACCTATAAAATTCTAAAGGGATTGGACAGGCTAGATGCAGGAAGATTGTTCCCGATGTTGGGGAAGTCCAGAATGAGGGGTGACAGTTTGAGGATAAAGGAGAAGCCTTTTAGGACCGAGATGAGGAAAAACTTCTTCGCACAGAGAGTGGTGAATCTGTGGAATTCTCTGCCACAGGAAACAGTTGAGGCCAGTTCATTGGCTATATTTAAGAGGGAGTTAGATATGGCCCTTGTGGCTAAAGAGATCAGGGGGTATGGAGAGAAGGCAGGTACAGGGTTCTGAGTTGGATGATCAGCCATGATCATACTGAATGGTGGTGCAGGCTCGAAGGGCCGAATGGCCTACTCCTGCACCTATTTTCTATGTTTCTATGCTTAAGGGGAACATGAGGGAGAACTTCTTCACTCAGAGGGTGGTGAAAGTGTGGAATGAACTGCCAGTGGAAATGGTGGATGCGGGTTCGATACCACCATGTAAAAGAAGTTTGGATAGGTACATGGATGGGAAGGAAATATTTTATTTTTTATCTTATTGATGAGGTACAGTATAGAATAGGCCTTTCTGGTCCTTCGAGGCGCACCATTCAGCAATCCCCCCGATTTAATCCTAGCCTAATCTTGGGGCGATTTACAATAACCAATTAACCTACCAACCAGTACGTCTTTGGATTGTGGGGGGATACTGGAGCACTGGGAGGAAACCCATGCTGTCACGGGGAGGGTGTACAATATATTCAAAGGCAGCGATGGGAATTGAACTTGGATTGCCTGTACTGTAAAGCATTGTGTTAAGCACTCTGCTACTGTGCTGCTCTGTGGAAGGCTATGGTCGATGGCATGAAGCAGTTTAAAAGTTTTGGCACCAACTTGATATGCTGAAGGGCCTGTTTCTGTGCTGTAGTTTTCTGTGACTCGATGGCTTTCAGTTTAAGGTGACGCAGGTGAAGCTCAGCGACTACTTATCAGCGGCAAACAAAACAAAGAAAACTACTAACTGCTTTATTAATCACACTTTTTCTGATAAACAATCACTGTAGTTGAAAGCCTGTAACTTCCCTTTTGGAGTTGAGCTTTTGAACTACCTGTATGACCTGGCAATTTAGTGGTCTGAACTGAAGTTGTGGCGCAGGATGTATAGGCCGAGTCGAAACGGTGGTGTCCAGGCCCAAGAGTGGCGAACAGGCCCAAGAGTGGAGAACAGGCCCAAGAGTGGAGAACAGGCCCAAGAGTGGCGAACAGGCCCAAGAGAGGAGAACAGGCCCAAGAGTGGTGAACAGGCCCAAGAGTGGCGAACAGGCCCAAGAGTGGAGAACAGGTCCAAGAGTGGCGAACAGGCCCAAGAGTGGCGAACAGGCCCAAGAGTGGAGAACAGGCCCAAGAGTGGCGAACAGGCCCAAGAGTGGCGAACAGGCCCAAGAGTGGCGAACAGGCCCAAGAGTGGAGAACAGGCCCAAGAGTGGAGAACAGGCCCAAGAGTGGCGAACAGGCCCAAGAGTGGAGAACAGGCCCAAGAGTGGAGAACAGGCCCAAGAGTGGCGAACAGGCCCAAGAGTGGCGAACAGGCCCAAGAGTGGCGAACAGGCCCAAGAGTGGAGAACAGGCCCAAGAGTGGCGAACAGGCCCAAGAGTGGCGAACAGGCCCAAGCGTGGAGAACAGGCCCAAGAGTGGAGAACAGGCCCAAGAGTGGCGAACAGGCCCAAGAGTGGAGAACAGGCCCAAGAGTGGCAAACAGGCCCAAGAGTGGCGAACAGGCCCAAGAGTGGCGAACAGGCCCAAGAGTGGCGAACAGGCCCAAGAGTGGAGAACAGGCCCAAGAGTGGAGAACAGGCCCAAGAGTGGCGAACAGGCCCAAGAGTGGAGAACAGGCCTAAGAATGGCAAATTAAGCCAATGCTTGGCCATTGGTGAAGCAGGTTTGGAGGCGATTTGATGTGGCAGAACCGAGGCTGGGACGAAGAGCAAGGAAAAACCGCGCTTTGGTCAATTTAAGTGCCGGGCCAAATTGAAAGGGTTGGCTACAGGATGATTTGAGGTGGTGGGACATTGGCCCGAGAGTATATTGAAGAACTGGCCTGAGAGAGGACTGAGGCAGCAGGACCCAAGAACATGGAACAACCTGATGTCTGGACAATTTAAGCACTGGGCCAGAGTGCAAAGGTCAGGGTGTTGGGACTGGAGGCAGTTCTTTTCACTGCTCTGTGATGTTTGCGCGGCTCTGCAGTGAACTGAGGCTGTGCCTGCTGTGGCTGTAGTGATGCCTGGATTCACGTCTGTGGACTCACTTCTGTAAAACTTCAGTTCTGAATGCTGTTTGCTTTCTTTTATTGTGTGCATGATATATGTATTCTCTCTGTACGTTGTGTGTTTGATGATCTTTTTAATGGATTTCTTTGCTCTGTGGCTGCCTGTAAGGAGACAGATCTCAAGGTTGTATTAAGTATACATAAGCAAGAGAAGATCTGAAGATGCTGGAAATCCGAGCAACACACACACAACGCTGGAGGAACTCAGCAGGCCAGGCAGCATCTATGGGAAAAAGTACACTTGTCGTTTCTGGCCGAGACCCTTCCTCAGGACTGGAGGAAAAAGATGAGGAATCAGGGTTCGAAGATGGGGGGAGGGGAGGAAGAAACACAAGGTGATGGGTGAAATGGGGGGAGGGATAAAGTAAAGAGCTGGGAAGTTGATTGGTGAAAGAGATCCAGGGCTGGAGAAAGGGGAATCTGATGGGAGAGGACAGAAGGCCGTGGAAGAAAGAATTGGGGAGGAGCACCAGAGGGAAGTGATGGGCAGGCAAGGAGTGAGGTGAGAGAGGGAAAAGGGAATGGGGAATGATTGGGGGGTGGCATTACCAGATGTTCGAGAAATCAATGTTCATGCCATCAAGTTGGAGGCTACCCAGACAGAATATAAGGTGTTGCTCCACCAACATGACTATGGCCTTAATCACAACAATAGAGGAGGCCATGCACTGACATGTTGGAATGGGAAGTGGAATTAAAATGGGAGGCCAGTGGGAGATCCCACTCTTTCTGGCAGACAGAGCGTAGGTGCTCGGCGAAGCGGTCTCCTACATTGGGTCTCATGGATATATAGAAAGCCACACCGGGAGCACTGAACACAGTAGATAACCCCAACAGAGGTGAAGTGTCGTCTCACCTGGAAGGACTGTTTGGGGCCCTGGATGATAGTGAGGGAAGAGGTGCAGGGGCAGGTGAAGCACTTGTTCTGCTTACAAGGATAGTGTCAGGAGAGAGATCAGCGGGGAAGGACGAATGGACAAAGAAGTCACATGGGGAGCGAAACCCTGCAGAAAGCAGAAAGTGGGGGCAGTGGGGAGGGAAAGGTGTGCTTGGTGGTGGAATCCCTTTGGAGATGGTGGAAATCACAAAGAATTATGTGCTGGTCATGGAGCCTGGTGGGGTAGTAGGTGAGGACAAGAGGAACCTTATCCCTGGTGGGGTGGCTACTTTGCTAATAAATGTACTTTGAACTTTAGAACATAGAATAGTACAGCACAGTACAGGCCCTTCAGCCCACAATGTTGTGCCGACCCTCAAACCCTGCCTCCCATATTACCCCCCCACCTTAAATTTCTCCATATACCTGTCTAGTAGTCTCTTAGATTTCATTAGTTTGACTCCATGATTATCAATACCACTACAGTACTGTAAAATTGAGTATTAGTTCCAAATTATTATTGAGGGAGGAATTCACCCAGTGTGTGCTGCCATGCTCATTTTGTTGATTGTAAATAAATAAAATCAGCTTACATCACAAACAAGAGAAAATCTGCAGATGCTGGAAATCTGAGCAACACACACAAAATTTTTTCCATACTTTTTTCCATAGATGCTGCTTGGACTGCTGAGTTCCTCCAGCATTTTGTGTGTAAAATCAGGTCAGATACCTAGTGTAGATCATGAACTGCCTTTATACAATGCTTCTGGCGATTGCATCTTTCAAATTTTCATTTTCATTGTAACAATCAAGATAGAAACATAGAAAACCTACAGCACAATACAGGCCCTTCAGCCCACAAAGCTGTGCAGAACATGTCCTTACCTTAGAACTACCTAGGCTTACCCATAGCCCTCTATTTTTCTAAGCTCCATGTATCCATCCAGGAGTCTCTTACAAGACCCTATCGTTTCCGCCTCCATCGCCGCCGCCGGCAGCCCATTCCACGCTCTCACCACTCTCTGCGTAAAAAAACTTACCCCTGACATCTCCTACTTCCAAGCACCTTAAAACTGTGCCCTCTTGTGCTAGCCATTTCAGCCCTGGGAAAAAAGTCTCTGACTATCCACACAATCAGTGCCTTTCATTATCTTGTACACCTCTATCAGGTCACCTCTCATCCTCTGTCGCTCCAAGAAGAAAAGGCTGAGTTCACTCAACCTATTCTCATAAGACATGCTCCCCAATCCAGGCGACATCCTTGTAAATCTCCTCTGCACCCTTTCTATGGTTTCCACGTCCTTCCTGTAGTGAGGTGATCAAAATTGAGCACAGTACTCCAAGTGGGGTCTGACCAGGGTCCTATATAGCTGCAACTTTACCTCTCGGCTCTTAAACTCAATCCCACCATTGATGAAGGCCAATGCACCGTATGCCTTCTTAACTACAGAGTCAACCTGCACTGCAACTTTGAGTGTCCTATGGACTCGGACCCCAAGATCCCTCTGATCCTGCACACTGCCAAGAGTCTTGCCATTAATACTATATTCTGCCATCATATTTCACCTACCAAAATGAACCACCTCACACTTATCTGGGTTGAACTCCATCTGCCACTTCTCAGCCCAGTTTTGCATCCGATCAATGTCCCGCTATAACCTCTGACAGCCCTCCACATTATCCACAACACCTCCTACCTCTGTGTCATCAGCAAATTTACTAACCCATTCCTCCATTTCCTTATTCAGGTCATTTATAAAAATCACGAAGAAAAGGGGTCCCAGAACACATCCCTGAGGCACACCACTGGTCACCGACCTCCATGCAGAATATGACCCGTCTACAACCACTTTTTGCCTTCTGTGGGCAAACCAATTCTGGATCCACAAAGCAATGTCCCCTTGGATCCCATGCCTCCTTACTTTCTCAAGAAGCCTTGCATGGGGTATCTTATCAAATGCCTTGCTGAAATCCATATACACTACATCTACAGCTCTTCCTTCATCAATGTGTTTAGTCACATCCTCAAAAAATTCAATCAGGCTCGTAAGGCATGACATGCCTTTGACAAAGCCATGCTGACTATTCCTAATCACATTATGCCTCTCCAAATGTTCATAAATCCTGCCTCTCAGGATCTTCCCCATCAATTTACCAACCACTGGCCTATAATTTCCTGGGCTATCCCTACTCCCTTTCTTGAATAAGGGAACAACATCCGCAACCCTCCAATCCTCCAGAACCTCTCCCGTCCTCATTGATTAGAAACATAGAAACATAGAAAATAGGTGCAGGAGTAGGCCATTCGGCCCTTCGAGCCTGCACCGCCATTTATTATGATCATGGCTGATCATCCAACTCAGAACCCCGCCCCAGCCTTCCCTCCATACCCCCTGATCCCCGTAGCCACAAGGGCCATATCTAATTCCCTCTTAAATATAGCCAATGAACTGGCCTCAACTGTTTCCTGTGGCAGAGAATTCCACAGATTCACCACTCTCTGTGTGAAGAAGTTTTTCCTAATCTCAGTCCTAAAAGGCTTCCCCTTTATCCTCAAACTGTGACCCCTCGTTCTGGACTTCCCCAACATCGGGAACAATCTTCCTGCATCTAGCCTGTCCAATCCCTTTAGGATTTTATACGTTTCAATCAGATTCCCCCTAAATCTTCTAAATTCCAACGAGTACAAGCCCAGTTCATCCAGTCTTTCTTCATATGAAAGTCCTGCCATCCCAGGAATCAATCTGGTGAACCTTCTTTGTACTCCCTCTAAGGCAAGGATGTCTTTCCTCAGATTAGGGGACCAAAACTGCACACAATACTCCAGGTGTGGTCTCACCAAGGCCTTGTACAACTGCAGTAGTACCTCCCTGCTCCTGTACTCGAATCCTCTCGCTATAAATGCCAGCATACCATTCGCCTTTTTCACCGCCTGCTGTACCTGCATGCCCACTTTCAATGACTAGTGTATAATGACACCCAGGTCTCGTTGCACCTCCCCTTTTCCTAAGGCTACCATTCAGATAATAATCTGTTTTCCTATTTTTGCCACCAAAGTGGATAACTTCACATTTATCCACATTAAATTGCATCTGCCATGAATTTGCCCACTCACCCAACCTATCCAAGTCACTCTGCATCCTCTTAGCATCCTCCTCACAGCTAACACTGCCACCCAGCTTCGTGTCATCCGCAAACTTGGAGATGCTGCATTTAATTCCCTCATCCAAGTCATTAATATATATTGTAAACAACTGGGGTCCCAGCACTGAGCCTTGTGGTACCCCACTAGTCACCGCCTTCCATTCTGAAAAGGTCCCGTTTATTCCCACTCTTTGCTTCCTGTCTGCTAACCAATTCTCCATCCACATCAATACCTTACCCCCAATACTGTGTGCTTTAAGTTTGCACACTAATCTCCTGTGTGGGACCTTGTCAAAAGCCTTTTGAAAATCCAAATATACCACATCCATTGATTCTCCCCTATCCACTCTACTAGTTACATCCTCAAAAAATTCTATGAGATTCGTCAGACATGATTTTCCTTTCACAAATCCATGCTGACTTTGTCCGATGATTTCACCGCTTTCCAAATGTGCTGTTATTACATCTTTGATAACTGACTCCAGCAGTTTCCCCACCACCGATGTTAGGCTAACCCGTCTATAATTCATAGAAACATAGAAACATAGAAAATAGGTGCAGGAGTAGGCCATTTGGCCCTTCGAGCCTGCACCGCCATTTATTATAGAAAATAGAAAATAGGTGCAGGAGTAGGCCATTCGGCCCTTTGAGCCTGCACCACCATTTATTATGATCATGGCTGATCATCCAACTCAGAACCCAGCCTTCCCTCCATACCCCCTGACCCCTGTAGCCACAAGGGCCATATCTAACTTCCTTTTAAACATAGCTAATGAACTGGCCTCAACAGTTTGCTGTGGCAGAGAATTCCACAGATTCACCACTCTCTGTGTGAAGAAGTTTTTCCTAATCTCGGTCCTAAAAGGCTTCCCCTCTATCCTCAAACTGTGACCCCTCGTTCTGGACCTCCCCAACATCGGGAACAATCTTCCCGCATCTAGCCTGTCCAATCCCTTTAGGATCTTATACGTTTCAATCAGATCCCCCCTCAATCTTCTAAATTCCAACGAGTACAAGCCCAGTTCATCCAGTCTTTCTTCATATGAAAGACCTGCCATCCCAGGAATCAATCTGGTGAACCTTCTTTGTACTCCCTCTATGGCAAAGATGTCTTTCCTCAGATTAGGGGACCAAAACTGCACACAATACTCCAGGTGTGGTCTCACCAAGGCCTTGTACAACTGCAGTAGTACCTCCCTGCTCCTGTACTCGAATCCTCTCGCTATAAATGCCAGCATACCGTTCGCCTTTTTCACCGCCTGCTGTACCTGCATGCCCACTTTCAATGACTGGTGTATAATGACACCCAGGTCTCGTTGCACCTCCCCTTTTCCTAATCGGCCACCATTCAGATAATAATCTGTTTTCCTATTTTTGCCACCAAAGTGGATAACTTCACATTTATCCACATTAAATTGCATCTGCCATGAGTTTGCCCACTCACCCAACCTATCCAAGTCACCCTGCATCCTCTTAGCATCCTCCTCACTGCTAACACTGCCACCCAGCTTCGTGTCATCCGCAAACTTGGAGATGCTGCATTTAATTCCCTCATCCAAGTCATTAATATATATTGTAAACAACTGGGGTCCCAGCACTGAGCCTTGCGGTACCCCACTAGTCACCGCCTGCCATTCTGAAAAGGTCCCGTTTATTCCCACTCTTTGCTTCCTGTCTGCTAACCAATTCTCCACCCACACCAATACCTTACCCCCAATACCGTGCGCTTTAAGTTTGCACACTAATCTCCTGTGTGGGACCTTGTCAAAAGCCTTTTGAAAATCCAAATATACCACATCCACTGGTTCTCCCCTATCCACTCTACTAGTTACATCCTCAAAAAATTCTATGAGATTCGTCAGACATGATTTTCCTTTCACAAATCCATGCTGACTTTGTCCGATCATTTCACCGCTTTCCAAATGTGCTGTTATCACATCCTTGATAACTGACTCCAGCAGTTTCCCCACCACTGACGTTAGGCTAACCGGCCTATAATTCCCCGGTTTCTCTCTTCCTCCTTTTTTAAAAAGTGGGGTTACATTAGCCACCCTCCAATCCTCAGGAACTAGTCCAGAATCTAACGAGTTTTGAAAAATTATCACTAATGCATCCACTATTTCTTGGGCTACTTCCTTAAGCACTCTGGGATGCAGACCATCTGGCCCTGGGGATTTATCTGCCTTCAATCCCTTCAATTTACCTAACACCACTTCCCTACTAACATGTATTTCGCTCAGTTCCTCCATCTCACTGGACCCTCTGTCCCTTACTATTTCTGGAAGATTATTTATGTCCTCCTTAGTGAAGACAGAACCAAAGTAATTATTCAATTGGTCTGCCATGTCCTTGCTCCCCATAATCAATTCACCTGTTTCTGTTTGCAGGGGACCTACATTTGTCTTTATCAGTCTTTTCCTTTTTACATATCTATAAAAGCTTTTACAGTCCGTTTTTATGTTCTCTGCCAGTTTTCTCTCATAATCTTTTTTCCCCTTCCTAATTAAGCCCTTTGTCCTCCTCTGCTGAACTCTGAATTTCTCCCAGTCCTCAGGTGAGCCACTTTCTCTGGCTAATTTGTATGCTACTTCTTTGGAATTGATACTATCCCTAATTTCTCTTGTCAGCCACGGGTGCACTACCTTCCTTGATTTATTCTTTTGCCAAACTGGGATGAACAATTGTTGTAGTTCATCCATGCAACCTTTAAATGCCTGCCATTGCATATCCACCGTCAATCCTTTAAGTGTCATTTGCCAGTCTATCTTAGCTAATTCACGACTCAATTCCCTGGTTTCTCTCTCCTTTTTTAAAAAGTGGGGTTACATTAGCCACCCTCCAATCTCTAATCATAATTAGATTATGAGAACACTCAGTCCTCTTTTATTGTCATTTAGAAATGCATACATGCATTAAGAAATGATACAATGTTTTATACAACGATCATTGCCAGAGGCTCAGCAGTCTCCTCCCTCGTTCCCCACAGTAGCCTGGGGTACATCTCGTCTGGTCCCGGCGACTTATCCAACTTGAGGCTTTCCAAAAGCTCCAGCACATCCTCTTTCTTAATATCTACATGCTCAAGCTTTTCAATCCGCTGTAAGTCATCCCTACAATCGCCAAGATCCTTTTCCTTAGTGAATACTGAAGCAAAGTATTCATTAAGTACCTCTGCTATTTCCTCTGGTCTCATACACTTTTCCGTAATCACACTTGATTGGTCCTATTTTCCTATGTCTTATCCTCTTGCTCTTGGATAAGATGCAACCTTCCAGGCCGGCAGAGGAGATGGTGTTGCTCTGTTGATAAAAAATGAAATCAAATCACTAGAAAGAGTTGACAAGGGGTTGGAAGGCGATAAATCATTGTGGATAGAGTTAAGGAACTGCAAGTGTAAAAAGATCCTGATTGGAATTTTATACAGACCGCCAAACAAATTTGATCTACAAGTTACAATGGGAGATAGAAAATGCATGTCAAAAAGGCAATGTTACAATAGTCATGGGAGTCTTCAATATGCAGGTAGATTGAGAAAATCAGGTTGGTTCTTGTTACACACACCTGTTAGGGTGTATTCTCCAGATACCTTATAAGGGAATCGTAGCCTTCAGCCAGGAGCAGATGTTATCAGGTGGTTCTCAACCTTCACAGAGTGTTTCGACCCTTAACCACGACACTCTCCAGTTGGTGGGCTAGCAGTAGTGGCCAAATCACTGCCCATCTGCTCCTGGCTTCCAGCTCCCCTCCTCTCGCGTACTCCACATCCAACAAGAGGCTCGTTCTGCCTCTTCCACCATCCTACGAGCTGCTTGTTTTTTGCTCCTTTCGTCTGGCCCAGATCTGACAGCAACCACTGTGTTGATTTGGCTGGGAAACCTCTGCAGCTGATCTCCACAGGGAACAACCATGCCTGCCATCCCTTGTCTTCACACTCCTGCACTAAGGGCTGGTACTTCAAGGCCTTTCTCTCATGGGCCTCTTCCCATCCCTCCTCTCATGGGACAGTCAGCTCAACCAAAATTATTTTCTTGTCTTCAGTTGACCACAGTACAATGTCTGGGCGTAGGGTTGTGTGCACCACATCCGGGAACTGCAACCTCCTTCCCACATCGACCCTCGTTTCCCAGGACCTGGCTGTTAGCAGCAGATTGGGCTTTGGTTGTTTCGTTACGAAAGGCCTAGCTCCCTCTTTGATGAAGGTGATGGCCTTGCTCAAATCTGTGCCAGCCGTCCTCTTCATGTATCTCTCCCACTCTGGTGTGTCAGCAAGAGCCAGAAGCACCTTATCATGGCGCCACCTATACCGTCCTTGAGTTAGAGCTGTTTTACACCCGGACAGTGTATGAGCCAGTGTCCCCTTTTGACCACAGAGCTTACAGTTCGGGTCCTCTCTCATCCCCCATGTGTACAGGTGTATTGGTGAAGGAAGAGTGTCATACACGGATCACAAGAGGAAGGAAATACGGAAGGGCTCCAGTCTCCATAACTCTACCCATGAGATCTTGCGCTTGGGCGGATCCCATTTTGTCCAGGCACCCTGGGACCCTTGTTCCACTGCCTTTGAAATCCGCTTCTCTTCATCGTGGATCCGTACTTCTGAATTAGGGGTGGGGAATTTCTAGAATGCCTACGAGATGGCTTTTTAGAGCAGCTCATGAATGAGCCCACTTGAGGATTAGCTATTCTGGATTGGGTGCTGTGCAATAATCCAGAATTGATTAGAGAGATTAAGGAAAAGGAACCCTAAAGGGAAAGTGATCATAATATGATCAAATTCACGCTGAAATTTGGGAAGTGGAAGCTAAAGTCAGGTTTAGAAAAGTAGAGGGCTATGCGCGAGGGAAATTCTAGGCAGTTTCTTGAGTAGGTTACGTGGTTGGCACGACATTGTGTTATGTGCTGTAAATTTGTATGTTCTATATTCTATGTTCTACGTATCAGTATTGCAGTGGAGTAAAGGGAATTACAGAGGTATGGGAGAGGAATTGGGTGACCTGATTGGAAAAGAACACTGGCAAGTATGATGACAAACTAGCAATGGCTGGAATTTCTGGAAGCAGTTCGGAAGGCACAGGATATATACGTCCCAAAGAGGAAGTAGTATTCTAAAGGCAAGATGACACAACTGTGGCTTACAAGAGCAGTCAGAGCCAACATAAAAGCCAAAGAGAGGGCATATAATAGAGGAAAAATTAATGGGAAGTTATAGGACTGGGAAGCTTTCAATACCAACAGAAGGCAACTAGAAAGTCATTAGGAAGGTAAAGATGGAATATGAAAATGAGCTAGCCAATAATGTTAAAGAGGATACCAAAAGTTTCTTCAGATACATAAAGTGTAAAAGAGGTGAGAAGGGATATTGGACTACTGGAAAACGATGCTGGAGAGGTAGTAATGGGAGACAAGAAAATTGTGGATGAATTGAAAAAGTATTTTGCATCAGTCTTCATTGTGGAAGACACTAACAGTGTGCTGGAAATCCTAGGTGCCAGGGGTCATGAAGTGTGTGAACCTCCTTTGAAACCTCTCCAATTTCAGCACATCCTTTTTAAGATAAGAGGCCACGTTGTCTCTTCAATTTCAATAGTGTATCTGCCTCCACCACTGACTCAGGCAATGCACTCCACGCGCCAACCACTCTCTGAGTAAAAAACCTTCCTCTAATATCCCCCTTGAACTTCCTACCCCTTACCTTAAAGCCATGTCCTCTTGTACTGAGCAGTGGTGCCCTGGGGAAGAGGCGCTGGCTGTCCACTCTATCTATTCCTCTTATTATCTTGTACACCTCTATCGTGTCTACTCTCATCCTCCTTCTCTCCAAAGAGTAAAGCCCTAGCTCCCTTAATCTCTGATCATAATCCATACTCCTAAACCAGGCAGCATCCTGGTAAATCTCCTCTGTACCCTTTCCAATGCTTCCACATCCTTCCTATAGTGAGACGACCAGAACTGGACACAGTACTCCAAGTGTGGCCTAACCAGAGTTTTATAGAGCTGCATTATTACCTCGCGACTCTTAAGCTCTATCCCTCGACTTATGAAAGCTAATACCCCATAAGCTTTCTTAACTACCCTATCCACCTGTGAGGCAACTTTCAGGGATCTGTGGACATGTGCCCCCAGATCCCTCTGCTCCTCCACACTACCAAGTATCCTGCCATTTACTTTGTACTCTGCCTTGGAGTTTGTCCTTCCAAAGTGTACCACCTCACACTTCTCCGGGTTGAACTCCATCTGCCACTTCTCAGCCCACTTCTGCATCCTATCAATGTCTCTCTGCAATCTTCGACAATCCTCTACACTATCTACAACACCACCAACCTTTGTGTCATCTGCAAACTTGCCAACCCACCCTTCTACCCCCACATCCAGGTCGTTAATAAAAATCATGAAAAGTAGAGGTTCCAGAACCAATCCTTGTGGGACACCACTAGTCACAACCCTCTAATCCAAATGTACTGCCTCCACCACCTGTGGAGGGGGAGATAGTTTTGAGGAAGTAGAGAGGCTACAGAAGGACTTTGGCAGATTAGAAGAATGGGCGAAGAAATGGAAGAAATTGAATATAGTGTCAAAACATGTATGATCATGTACTTTGGAGAAAGAATGAGAGCATTGACTATTTTCTAAATGGAGGGAAAATACAAGGTGCAAAGGGACTTTGAGGATTCCCTAAAGGTTAATTTACAGGTTGAGTAGTGATGAGGAAGACAAATGCAATGTTAGTATTCATATAAAGAGAACTAGAATATATAAGCAAGGAGGTAATGTTGAGACTTTGTAAAGCACTGGTGAGGCCAACATGGAGTATTGTGAGCAGTTTTGGACTCATTATATAAGACCATAAGACATAGGAGCAGAAGTAGGCCATTTGGCCCATCAAGTCTGCTCCATCATTCAATCATGGCTGATGCTTTTTTTTCCCTCCTCAACCCCAGTCCCCTGTCTTTTCCCCGTAACTTTTGATGCTATGTCCAATCAAGAACCTATCAATCTCTGCCTTAAATACACCCAACGACCTGGCCTCCACAGCTGCATGTGGCAACAAATTCCACAAATTCACCACCCTTTGGCTAAAGAAATTTATCCATACCTCTGTTTTGAAAGGGTACCTCTCTGTCCTGAGCCTGTGCCCTCTTGTCCTGGAGTCTCCCACCATGGGAAACATCCTTTCCACATCTACTCTGTCTAGGCCTTTCAACATTCAAAAGGTTTCAATGAGATTCCCCTTCATCCTTCTGAATTCCAGCGAGTACAGACCCAGAGCCACCAAATGTTCCTCATATGATAACCCTTTCATTCCTGGAATCATCCTTGTGAACTCCACTGAACCCTCTCCAATGCCAGAACACCTTTTCTTAGATGAGGAGCCCAAAACTGTTCACAATACTCAAGGTGAGGCCTCACCAGTGCCTTATAAAGCCTCAGTATTACATCCTTGCTCTTGTATTCTAGACCATTTGAAACAAATGCCAACATGGCATTTGCCTTCCTCACCACCGACTCAACCTGCAAGTTAACCTTCAGGGTGTTCTGTACAAGGACTCCCAAGTCCCTCTGCATCACAGATTCCTGGATTTTCTCCCCTTTTAGTGTCACATGCCCCGTGACGAGAATAAAGAACCAGCAGAGATGGAAAACACTTTGGAGTCCAGTATTGCTATTAACTAATAATATTTATTAGTAACTACGCAATACAGTAATATAAATGTAGATAAATCAAACAGGTTAGCAATGATTATATATAAGTAAGTAAATCAGTAAGTGTGGAAATATAGGAAAACTAGGCTTCTTCAAGTCTAGGAGTAAAAAGATACAGTCTTACGATGATGAGTAAAGTTCAGTTCGGTTCAGTTCGTGGTATTGAGTTGAGTGGCGATGGAGAGAGAGAGGGAGAGATTTGAGTCTTCAGGTGAGCTGACACCATCGATCTTCTCGTTGTCCTCCAAAATCCTTGAAAAGTCACCAACTGTGACCACAACAAAGCGGACCGGTTTTCTGTGGTGGAGCTATCAAGCCAGGCAAAGGGTGGACACATGGACAACTCCCCACTGGTCACTGCCTTTTATCACTGCAAGAGCGACTGATCGATCCTCCAAAAACCCACTTTTTCTGGGGGCACAACAAAGCTCATTCAGTGTCCAAACATGTGTTTGAGGTCTATATCATCTGACCTCCTATTTATCTCACCATACTGAGTATCAACTGTCATTCAAATAACTCCTCCTTCCTCTCTCTGTGTAAGAAATGCACAAGCAGGCAAATGTCCTTGGGAAGTATCAACACGCTGCCGGAAAATCGTGACATCAAGTGCCCATCAAATAACGCCGCCTTCGGTCACCATAGCAATTTACGAGCTGCTCGGTGCTGTCTCCATCTCAGCAGAAATCCAAAAGTTAGCCAGTTCTTTTCCGTGCCTTAAGGTGACTGTCCAACAGTTAGTCTTCGTCTCTCTCTCTCTCTCTCTCTCTCTCTTTTCCAAAAGCACAGTTCATAGGGGTAATCAAGCACAGTTTATAGGGGTAATTCAGGACCCCATCACATTAGAAAATAATATGCACATTTATTTCTACTACCAAAGTGCATGACCATACATTTTCCAACATTGTATTTCATTTGCCACTTTCTTTCCCATTCTCGGAATCTGTCTAAGTCCTTCTGCATCCTACCTGTTTCCTCAACACTACCTGTCCCTCCACCAATCTTCGTATCATCTGCAAACTTGGCAACACCATCTATTCCATCGTCTAAATTATTTATATACAGCATAAAAAGAAGTGGTCCCAACATGGACCCCTGTGGAACACCACTAGTCACTGGCAGCCAACCAGAAAAAGAGCCTTTTATTCCCATTCGCTGCCTCCTACCAATCAGCCAATGCTCTAACCATGTTAGTAACTTTCCTGTAATACCATGGGCTCTTAACTTGGTAATCAGCCTCATGTGTGGCACCTTGTCACACATTATCTTAGAGAGGATGTGCTGAAACTGGAGAGGGTTCAAAGGAGGTTCATGAAAATTATTCTAAGATTGAATAGCTTGTCATATGAAAAGTGTTTGATGGCTCTGAATTCAGAAGAATGAGAGGTGACCTCATTGAAACCTACCACATGGTGAAAGGCCTTGATAGAGTGGATGTGGAGAGGATCTTTCCTATGGTGGGAGAGTATAAGACCAGAGGACACAGCCTCAGAATAGAGGGGCATCCTTTAAGAACAGAGATGAGGAGGAATTTCCTTAGCTGGAGAGTGGTGAATCTGTGGAATTCTTTGCCACAGGCAGATGAGGAGGCCAAATCTTTATGTATATTTAAGGCAGAGGTTGATAGATTCTTGATTGGTCATGGGCATGAAGGAATATGGGGAGAAGGCAGGAAATTGGGGCTGAGAGGAAAAATGGATCAGCCATGAAGAATGTTGGAGCAGATTCAATGAGCCAAATGGCCTAGTTCTGTTCCTATATCTTATGTTCTTATTTCATTGTCCTTTGTGTTTCAGTCTGGTTTAAGACATTTCAATGTTCTTTGTATTCCCAAACTTTGTATTTCAGACTGGTTACTCTTATTTTTTGAAACTGCAATAAGTCAACCTGTTTAATATTTTCTTGCTGGACAACCATGGTTAGTGTGGTCTGATGGGGCCGGAGAAGCTCGACCTGATCTAACCACTCTGATCATCACTTTGAACCCTCTCTGAATCCGTATTGTTCACTGCCCTCCAGAGAGGTCACCCTAATGACAGATCTACTTCTGTACTCCAACCACCCTGGGCTTTCTGCCCCTGGAGTCCACAACTGTGCCAGCTTGATTTGCTCGCAGATTTCCACAGATGTATTGTGGAAAGCATTCTGACTGGTTGTATCACCATCTGGTATGGAGACAGATCTGCACCAGACAGGACTGGAAAAGCTGCAGAACATTGTAAACTCAGACACCTGCGTCATGGGCGGTGGCCTCCTCAACATGAGGATGTCTTGAAAAGGTGATGCAAAAGGGCATTAAGGACCCCCATCACCAAGGACATGTCCTCTTCTCATTGTTACCATCAAGGAGGTGTACTGGAGCCTGAAGACACACAGTCAGTGTGTCATGATATGTGCTGGCAATATGGGAACCCAAGTGCGGAGGAAAGACAAATCCTGATGCAGAAAAGGGGACGAGAGTTTATGCATAACAATTCCAAAAGAACTTCGATGGCTTGGCCAAGTGACACCGCAGAAAGGAAAATTTTCAAGTCTTGAACCCCATGATTAACAGTGTTTGGGCATCCACTTAAATAATACAAGCAACACAGAATCCCTGAGCCCATCAAAATAAAGTTAATAAGCTTAAACAGAAAGCACAGGGAAACTGCATTACGAAGAGTGAGTTCTTCAAGAAAAACACAAAGAACTCTAAACAATTAACAAATCTCATTAAAAAACAATTAACCAATTCATGTGCTCCAAAAGCCTTGGAGACCTTGGCATGCACATCACTGATCTGTGGTCTGTGTATACCAGCTCTGTGGGGAAAAAAGCACAGACAGCCTCTTTCACCTCAGATGGTTGAAGGAGTTTGGTATGGGTCCCCAAATCCTAAGGACTTTCTACATGGGCACAGTTGAGAGCATCCTATATAACCATATAACAATCACAGCATGGAAACAGGCCCTTCTAGTCCGTGCCAAACTCTTACCCTATCCTATTCCCACTGACCTGCACTCAGCCCATAACCCTCCATTCCTTTCCTGTCCATATATCTATCCAATTTAACTTTAAATGACAACATCGAACCTGCCTCAACCACTTCTGCTGGAAGCTCGTTCCACACAGCCACCACTCTCTGAGTAAAGAAGTTCCCCCTCATGTTACCCCTAAACTTTTGTCCTCTAATTCTCAACCCATACCCTCTTGTTTGAATCTTCCCCACTCACAATGGAAAAAGTCTAACCACGTCAACTCTATCAATCCCCCTGATAATTTTAAACACCTCTATCAAGTCTCCTCTCGACCTTCTACGCTCCGAAGAATAGAGACCTAACTTGTTCAACCTTTCTCTGTAACTTAGGAGATGAAACCCAGGCAACATTTTAGTAAACCTCCTCTGTACTCTCTCAATTTTATTGACATCCTTCCTATAATCCAGTGACCAAAACTGTACACAATACTCCAGATCTGGCCTTACCAATGCCTTATACAAATTCAACATTACATCCCAACTCCTATACTCAATGCTCTGATTAATAAAGGCCAGCAAACCAAAAGCTTTCTTCACCACCCTATCCACATGAGATTCCATCTTCAGGGAACTATGCACCATTATTCCTAGATCCCTCTGTTCTAAAGCATTCTTTAATGCCCTACCATTTACCATGTATGTCCTATTTTGATTAGTTCTACCAAAGTGTAGCACCTCACATTTTTCAGCATTAAAGTCCATCTGCCATCTTTCAGCCCACTCTTCTAACTGTCCTAAATCTCTCTGCAAGTTTTGAAAACCTACCTCATCATCCACAACACCACCTATCTTAGTATCATCTGCATACTTACTAATCCAATTTACCACCCCATCATCCAGACCATTAATGTATATGACAAACAACATTGGGCCCAGTACAGATCCCTGAGGCACACTACTAGTCACCGGCCTCCAATCCGACACACAGTTATCCACCACTACTCTCTGGCATCTCCCATCTAGCCACTGCTGAATCCATTTTACTACTTTCATATTAATGCCTAACGATTGAATCTTCCTAACTAACCTTCCGTGTGGAACCTTGTCAAAGGCCTTACTGAAGTCCATGTAGACAACATCCACGTTTTACCCTCATCAACTTTCTTAGTAACCTCATCAAAAAATTCAATAAGATTTGTCAAACATGACCTTCCACGCACAAATCCATGTTGACTGTTCCTAATCAGACCCTGTCTATCCAGATAATTATATATACCATCTCTAAGAATACTTTCCATCAATTTACCCACCACTGACGTCAAACTCACAGGTCGGTAATTGCCAGGTTTACTCTCAGAACCCTTTTTAAACAATGGAACCACATGAGCAATACGCCAATCCTCCGGCACCATCCCCGTTTCTAATGACATTTGAAATATTTCTGTCAGAGCCCCTGCTATTTCTACACTAACTTCCCTCAATGTCCTAGGGAATATCTTGTCTGGACCCGGAGACTTATCCACTTTTATATCCCTTAAAAGTGCCAGTACTTCCTCTTCTTTAATTGTCATACTTTCCATAACTACCCTTCTTGTTTCCTTTGCCTTACACAATTCAATATCCTTCTCCTTAGTGAATATCGAAGAAAAGAAATTGTTCAAAATCTCCCCCATCTCTTTTGGCTCCGCACATAGCCGTCCACTCTGATTCTCCAAGGGACCAATTTTATCCCTCACTATCCTTTTGCTACTAACATAACTGTAGAAACCCTTTGGATTTATTTTCACCTTACTTGCCAAAGCAGCCTGGTATCTTCTTTTAGCTTTTCTAATTTCTTTCTTAAGATTCTTTTTACATTCTTTATATTCCTTGAGTACCTCATTAACTCCAAGCTGCCTATATTTATTGAAGATCTCTCTCTTTTTCTGAACCAAGTTTCTAATATCTCTTGAAAACCATGGCTCTCTCAAACTTTTAACCTTTCCTTTCAACCTAACAGGAACATAAAGATTCTGAACCCTCAGAATTTCACCTTTAAATGACCTCCATTTCTCTGTTACATCCTTCCCATAAAACAAATTTTCCCAATCCACTCCTTCTAAATCCTTTCGCATCTCCTCAAAGTTAGCCTTTCTCCTGACTGGCTGCATCACTGCCTGGTATGGGAACTGTACTTCCCTCAATTGCAGGACTCTGCAGAGAGTGGTGCGGACAGCCCAGTGCATCTGTAGTTGTGAACTTCACACTATTCAGGTCATTTACAGAGATGGGTGTGTAAAAAGGGCCAAAGGATCATTGGGGACCCGAGTAACTCCGACCACAAACTGTTCCAGTTGCTCCCATCCAGGAAATGGTACTGCAGTATAAAAGCCAGGACCAACAGGCTCTGGGACAGCTTCTTCCACCAGGCCATCAGACTGATTAACTCATGCTGATACAATTGTATTTCTACGTTATATTTACTGTCCAATTGTACATACTATTTATTACAAACTACTATAAATTGCACATTGCACATTTAGACAGGGACATGACATAAAGATTTTTACTCCTCATGTATGTGAAGGATGTAAGAAATAAAGTAAATTCAATTCAACGCTCTTCGGTGCCCTGTTAACAAAATTTTAGGACAGCTTCTTCCCCTCCGCCACCAAATTTCTGAATGTACACTGAACCCATGAACACTACCTCACTGTTTTCTTTTTTCACTCTCATTTTGCACTAATTATTTAATTTAATTATAAAGTGTAAAGTATAATTATGTATACGAGGGGTGATTGATAAGTTCGTGGCCTAAGGTAGAAGGAGTCAATTTTAGAAAAGCTAGCACATTTATTTTGCAACATAGTCCCCTCCTACATTTACACACTTAGTCCAGCGGTCATGGAGCATACGGATTTTGGACCTCCAGAAAGTGTCCACAGCATGGTTTGAAGTTTGAAGTTAATAACTCATCAGGGGTGATTGATAAATTTGTGGCCTAAGGTAGAAGGAGATGGGTTATTAACTTCAGACGTTCTGCATAATCACTCCAAGAGTTGACCTGCATGTACATGTAACTAGAGCTGTATAACTCATCTCCTTCCACCTTAGGCCACGAACTTAAGAATCACTCCTGCTGTGGACACTTTCTGGAGGTCCAAGATCCGTATGCTCCACAGCCGTTGGAATAAGTGTGTAAATGTAGGAGGGGACTATGTTGAAAAATAAATGTGCTAGGTTTTCTAAAATTGACTCCTTCTACCTTAGGCCACGAACCTATCAATCACCCCTCGTACAAATATATATAATTGTAATTTACAGATTTTCTTTAATTATGTTTTGCAATGCGCAAATTTCACAACATATGCTAGTAATATTAAACCTGCTTCTGATTTTGATGCCACCAAGGTTGTTGGGTGGATGTTGAGGGTCTGAGGGTTGCTGAAATATCTTCAGTGGGTGGCTTCATGGTCTGTGCTCCTACCTACAGGCCCGTGGAGAGTATTGTCGCTGACGTTCAGCGGGGGACGGGAGGCTCATACGGGGCAGAGAAGCTCGTGGAACTCAGCAAACTGCTGCCTGACAAAGAAGAGGTAGGTGTCTCTCTGGGGAGGTGCTAGGAGCAGGACTGGGTTGGAAAGGGCTGCAGGGGGGTATCGATGTAGGCAGTGGCGAGACTGCAAGGCTCTGTGCGGGGGAAACCAGAGCCAGATTGTACAAATTTGAAAGGGTCTTCTGAAGCGGTGACCAAGAACATCGATGAGAGCAAGGTGGTAGATGTCTACATATGACCATAATTCATAGGAGCAGAATTAGGTGACTCAGCCTATTAAGTCTAGCCAACCATTCCTTCATGTTTGATTCATTATTGCTTTCAACCTCATGTTCCTGCTTTCTCCCCATAACTTTTGATCCCTGACTAGTCAAGAACCTATCAACCTCTGCTTTAAATATACCCAAAGACTTGGCCTGCACAGCCATCTGTGGCAATGAATTCCACAGATTTACCATCCTCTGGCTAAAGAAATACCACTCATCTCTGTTCTAGATGTATTCTGAGCACGTGCCTTCTGCTGACTCAGTATAGGGAACGACCCCTCCACATCAACTCTATCTAGGCCTTCCAATATTCACAGGGTTTGAGTAGGCATCTCCCTGAACTTCATGACCCAGGTAGGCTGAGAGCTGATAAAACTTCATAGTTTACTGGCCGTCATCAGGTGGGGTTTTGAGGGGAAGAATTGGGCTGTTATGTTGCAACTGTACAAGATGTTGATGAAACCTCTCCCAGAATATTCTGTGCATTTCTGTCACTATGTGATAGGAAGGATGTCATTATGAAAGAGGGTGTGGAATCGATTTACAAGGATTTTTCTGTGACTGCATGGCTTGAGCTATGAGGAAATACTGAATGAAGAAAAAAATATAAGCCATTTGTCTAACTGGATTAACCTTCCATTGACTAGGGATAATTATAGCACTTTTGTTACATAATTACTTGTTCCTCCTTGGGTTATTGACTGTGGCATCTGTCCAACAATAGGTATTAAACAAGACCGTAAGATCATAAGAGATAGGAGCAGAATTAGGCCATTTGACCCATTGAGTCTGCTCCACCATTACATCATGGCTGATCCTTTTCCCTGTCAGCTCCATTCTTCTGTCTTCTCCCCATAACCCTTCATGCTCTGACTAATCAAGAACCTATCAACCTCTGCTTTAAATATACTAAATAACTTGACCTCCACAGCCACCTGTGGCAACGAATTCCACAGATTCACCACTCTCTGGCTGAAGAAATTCCTCCTCATCTCTGTTCTAAATGGATGTCCTTCTATTCTGAGGCTGTGTCCTCTGGTCTTAGACTCCCTCACCATTAGAAATATCCTCTGCACATCCACTCTATCGAGAACTTTCACTCGATAAAAAGCTTTTTACTTTTTAAAAGGTTCCCAATCCTCTAACTTCCAACTAATCTTTGCTCTATTATGTGCCCCCTCGTTAGTTTTTACGTTGTCTGCCACTGTTATGTACTCTTGCCTTTAGAATACTTATTCATCTTTGGGATATATCTATCATGTGCCTTCTGAATTGCCCCCAGAAATTCCAGCCATTGCTGGTCTGCTGTCATCCCTGCTAGTGTTCCTTTCCAATCAGTTTTGACCAGTTCCTCTCTCATGCCTCTGTAATCCCCTTTGCTCCGCTATAATACTGATACATATGACTTTAGCTCCCACTTTCCAAATGCAGGATGAATTCTACTACTATTACCGAAGGCAAACACAAGGAAATCTGCAGATGCTGGAAATTCAAGCAACACACACAAATTGCTGGTGGAACGCAGCAGGCCAGGCAGTCGACATTTCGGGCCAAGACCCTTCTTCAGGACTCCTGACGAGGGGTCTCGGCCCGAAACGTTCACTGTGCTTCTTCCTATGGATGCTGTCTGGCCTGCTGCATTCCACCAGCATTTTCTGTGTGTTACTATTACCTAAGGGTTTGCTTTACCTTAAGTTCTCTTAATCAATTCCATTTCATTGCACAACATCTAGTCCAGAATAGCTAATCTCCTAATGGGCTCAACCACAAGCTGCTGTAAAACGTCATCTTGCAGACATTCTACAAATTCCCCTTGGAATCCAGCACCAATCTGATTCTCCCAATCGACCTGCATATTGAAATCCTCCATGACTATCGTAGCATTGCCCTTTTGACATGCATATTCTATCTCCTGTTGTAATTAATAGACTGCATCTTTGCTATTGTTTGACGGCCTGTATATACGTAACTCCCATCTGGGTCTTTTTACCTTTGCAGTTTCAAAACTCTACTCACAATAATTCTACACCTTCCAACCCTATGTCACCTCTTTCTAATTATGTGTTTTCATTTTTTACCACCTTTCTGCCTGTCTTTTTGATGCAATGTGTATCCTTGTATGTTAAGCTCCCAAATATAATCTTTCAGCCATGATTCAGTGATGTCCACGTCATACATGTTCTAACTGTGCTATAAAGTTCATCTATCTTATGCCATACACTGCATGCATTCAAATATAACACTTGCAGTCCTATATTCATCACCCTTTTCTATTTTGCCCCCCTTTTACATTGCAACTCTTCCCCTTGACAGGAATTTTGTTCTATCATCAGCTTGTCCTTGCTAGCATTCTCACTATACACTGCCTCTGTTTGTAAACTCCATTCTAAGCCCTATCACTCTGGTTCCCATCCTTCTACCAGATTAGTTTAAACCCTCCTAAACAGCTCTTGTAAACCTCCCCACAAGGATATTGGCCCCCTGTGGTTCAAGTTTAACCCATCGCTTTTGTACGGGTCACACCCTCCACAGAAGAGATCCCGATGATCCAAAACTCTGAACCCCTGCTCCTGCACTAGTTCATCAGCCACACATTTATCTGCTAAGTGCTCCTATTCTTACCCTCACTGGTGTGTGGCACAGGCAGCAATCCAGAGATTACTACCTTGGAGGTCCTGTTTTTCAGCTTTCTATCTTGCTGTCTATAATTTCTCTTCAGGACCTCCTCACCTTTCCTATCTGTGTCATTGGTGCCCATTTGTACCAAGACTTCTGGCTGCTCACCCTTCCACTTTAGAATGCCGTGGGCCCAATCCAAGATGTCCCTACCCTGGCACCTGGGAGGTAACATATCATCCGGGTATCTGTACTGTATCCACAGAATCTCATCTCTATTCCCCTAACTACGGAATCGCCTGTCAACACTGCAGTCCCCTTCACCTGTCTTCTCTGCTGAGCTGCGGTGCCAGTGACCTGGTCACTGCGGAGAGATTCTGGCAGGCCAGAGGCTGGAGGTCTCCCAGAATTTCCACATCTTGTACAAAGAACGTAACACTGCCCTAACTGTGCCCTCTGTAGACAAGGAATAAAGAAGAAAGAAAAAGAAACTTACCAGATACTTACCTCACCCAAACCTGATGAGGAGAGCCAAAACTGAAGCCTCCCCATTCTAACACTGACCCACTCACACAGCGAGTGCTCCACTTGCCCCTGCCTTATTTTTATTCACCTTTTCTAATGAATCCCGTTCACTGATTAGTTGCAGTCTGACTCCAAAATCTGTGGTGAAGCACTGCTTTTTTAATCTTCAATCGCAGACTTGCGTGAAGTCACCACTTCTCCTCATGCTCCCATTCACTGACTGGGCGCAGTCCAAACAAACTGCTCTATAGTTAGCCCACCCACCATCCGCCTGTCTTCCTCCCTTTTCGAAGAACTGAGTTATAGAGTCATAGAACACTACAGCACAGAAACAGGCCCTTTGTCCCATCTAGTCCATTAATTTGCCTAGTCCCATAGCCCTCCATACCCTTCCCATTCATATACCTATTCAAATTCTGTTCAAATTGAATCTACGTCCACTATTTGCCCTGACAGTTCATTCCACACACTCACCACCATCTGAGAGAAGTTCCCCTTAAATATTTCACCTTTCACCCTTAACCCATGACCTCTAGTTCTATTCTTACCCAAGTTCAGTGGAAAAAGCCTGCTTGCATTTACCCTATCTATACCACTCATAATTCTGTACACCTCTATCAGATCTCCATTCAAGTTTCTATCTTCTAGGGAATGAAGTCCTCACCCTCACCTTCAACATTTCCCTATAACTCAGGTCCTCAAGTCCTGGCAACATTCTTGCAAACCTTCACTGCACTGTTTCAATCTTAGTTACATCTTTCTTATAAGTAGGTGACCAAAACGGAACATGATACTCTAAATTAGGCCTCACCAATGTCTTATTTCAACGTGACATCCCAACTCCTGCACCCAGAACATTGATTTATGAAGGCCAATGTACCAGAAGCTTTCTTTATTACCTTATCTACCTGTGACACAATTTTCAAGGAATTATGGACGTGCAATCCCAGATTTCTCTCTTTTACTACACTCCTCAGTGCCCTATCACTCACTGTGTAAGACCTAGCGTGGTTGGTCCTCACAAACCTCATACTTGTCTGTTAAATTCCATCTGCCATTTTTGGCCAATTTTCCCAGCTAGTCCAGATCCCGCTGCAAGCTTTGATAATCTTCCTCACAATCCACTATCCCCCATTCTTGGGGTTATCCGCAAATTTGATGATCCGGTTTACCGCATTATCATCCAGATCATTGAGAGATGACAAAAAACAGTGGACCCAACACCGATCCCTGCAGCACTCCACTAGTCGCAGGCCTCCAATCAGAGAAGGAAACATGGATAGCCACTCTCTGGCTTCTTCCGCAAAGCCAATATCTAATCCAATTTAGCATCTCATCTTGAATGCCAAGCAACTGAACTTTCTTGACCAACTTCCCATGCGGGACCTTGTCAAAGGCCTTACTAAAGTCCATGTAGACAACATCCACTGCCTTGTCGTCATTAACTTTCCTGGTAACTTCCTTGAAAAACTCTTAAGATTAGTTTGACATGACCTACCATGCACAAAGTCATGTTGACTATTCCTAATCAGTTCCTATCTATCCAAATACTTATATATATATGGTCCCTTAGAGTACAGCACAGAAACAGGCCCTTTGGCCTATCTTGTCCATGCCAAAACCATTTAAACTGCCTTCTTCCAACAACCAGTGTCCTCCATATTCCTACCATCCATGTACAACTTCTCTTAAACTTTGAAACTGAGCTCACGTGAACCACTTGTGCTACACCTCATTCCACGCTCTCAAGACCCTCTGAGTGAAGAAGTTTCCCCTCAAGTTCCCCTTAGACTTCTCACCTTTCACCCTTAAGGCATGACCTCTGGTTCCAACCTCAGTGGAAAAAGTCTGCTTGCATTTACTCTATCTATACCCTCATAATTTTACCTATCAAATTATACTTCTATCAAATCTCATCTTAATCTTCAACATTCTAAAGAATTCAGTCCTAACCTATTCAATCTTTGCCTTATAACTCAGGTCCTCCAAATTTTCTCTGTACTCTTTCATCCTTGTTTGTATCTTTCCTGTACGTAGGTGACCAAAACTGCACACAATACTCCAAATTAGGCCTCACCGACGTCTTGTACAATTTAACAGCGTAACATCCTATCTTCCGTACGCAATATGAAGGCCAATGTGCCAAAACCTTTTTTTATGACACTATCGACCTCTGATGGCAATTTCAAGGAATTAGGTACCTGTATTCCCAGATCCCCGTGTTCTACCACACTCCTCAGTGCCCTACCGTTCACTGTGTAAGACCTACCCTGACTGGTCCTAGTAAAGTACAGCACCTCGCACTTATCTGAATTAAGTTCCATTGCCATTTTTCAGCCCATTTTTCCAGCTGGTTCAGATCCCATTGAAAGCTCTGATGGCCTTCCTCACTGTTCACTGTACCCCCAATCTTGATATCATTCACAAATTTTCTGATCTAGTTCAGCATATCATCATCCAGATCATTGATACAGATGACAAACAACAGACACAACACTGATCTCTGAGGCACTCCATTAGTTACAGATCTCTAGTAGGAGTGGCAACCCTCTACTACCACTCCCTGGCTTCTCCTGCAAAGCCAATCTCTAATCCAGTTTACTAGCTCACCTTGAATGCCAAGCAACTGAACCTTCTTGACCAACCTTCCATGTGGAACCTTGTCAGATACCTTACTGAAGTCCATGTAGACAACATCCACTGCCTTGCCTTCATCCACTTTCCTGGTACTTCCTTGAAAAACTCTATAAGATTGGTTAGACATGACCTACCATGTATGAAGCCATGCTGACTATCCTTAATCAGCCCATGTTTATCCAGGTACTGATATATTCGGTCCCTTAGAATACCTTCCAATAACTTTCCCACACTGATGTCAAACTCACCAGCCTATGATTTCCTGGTTTCTGTTTAGAGCCTTTTTAAAATAGCGGAACAACATGGACTATCTTCTAATCCTTTGCTACCTCTTCTGTCGCTAAGGATATTTTACATATCTCTGCTAGGGCGCTGACAATTTCTGCACTTGCTTCCCATAGGGTCCAAGGGAACACCTTGTCAGGCCCTGGGGATTTATCCACTCTGATTTGCCTCAGGGTAGGAAAAACCTCTTCCTCTGCAATCTGTACAGGGTCCATGAGTCTGTCCATTTCCTGAGTAAATACAGATGCAAAATGAAATATAAGATCTCCCCCATCTCTTTCGGCTCCACACAAAGATTACCATTCTGGTCTTCCAGAGGACCAGTTTTGTCCCTTGCAATCCTTTGGCTCTTACATATCTGTAGAATCCTTTATCATTCTCCTTCACCTGGTCTGCTAGAGCAACTTCATGCCATTTATAGCATTCTTGATTTCTTTCTAAGTGTTCTCTTGCATTTCTTGTGCACCATAAGCACCTCATTTGTTCCTACCTGCCTATGCCTTATGCACTTCCTTTTTTTCTCTTAACCAGGGCCTCAATATCTCTTGAAAGCCAGTAGTCCCTACAATTGTTGTCTTCACCTTTTATTCTGACAAGCATATACAAGCTTTGTAATCACAAAATTTCACTTTTGAAAGCCTCCCACTTTCCAAGTACAGCTTTGCCAGAAAATAGCCTGTCCCAAACCACACTTCCCAGATCATTTCTGATACCATCAAAATTGGCCTTTCCCCTATTTTAAAATCTCAGTCTGTGGACCAGATCTGTCTCTTTGCATATTTACTTTGAATCTAATGGCATTGTGGTCATGAGATGCAGACTTCTGTTACCTGCCCCGTCTCATTCCCTAACAGCAGATCCTGTATTGCATGTTCCCTCACTGGGACTTCGACATACTGATGAAGGAAACTTTCCTGAACATATTTGACAAATTCTGTTCCATCTAGTCCTTTTAAAATATGATATTCCTAGTCAATATGTGGAAAGTTAAAATCACCTACCATAACAACCTTCCAAGGTGTTCTTAGAAAACCTTCCAATACTTTTCCCACTACTGATGTCAGGCTCACCAGCCTATAATTTCCTGGCTTAATCTTAGAGCCTTTCTTAAACCACGGAATAACGCTAGATATCTTCTAATCCTCTGGCACCTCAACCCTGGCTAAGGATGTTTTAGATATCTCTGCTAGGGTCCCTACACTTTCTGTGCTAGTCTCCCACAGGGTCTGAGGGAACACCTTGTCAGGTCCCGGGGATTCATCCACTTTAATTTGCTTCAAGACAGCAAACACTTCTTCCTCTGTAATCTGTAATGGGTCCATGACCTCACTGCTGCTTTGCCTCATTTCTATAGACTCTGTGTCCGTCTCCGGAGCAAATACAGATGCCAGAGATCCATTTAAGATCTCTTCCTTCATTTGCAGCTCCATGCATAGATTCAAGTTCAAAGTTATTTCAAAGTAAATTTATTATCGAAGTACATATATGCATGTCACAATAGACAACCCTGAGATTCATTTTCTAGCGGGCATACTGAATAAGTTGACCAGTGGCCTATCCAGACATCAGAAGTTTTAAGACGAGGGCACTTTTATCAGGTCCATTACCTGAGTACAAAAGACAGCAGTGGGTCGTTACAGCAAAAAAGAACCTTGACCAGCGACCAACAGCGTTTGAGATTGAGTAGCAAGGGGAAATCAAAGGAAAACAGGAGCAAGTGTAGTGGCCATCATCACCGTAGCTGTCAGAAGGGAAGGAAGGAGATAAGGCACACTGTGGTGATAGCAGGTTGAACGGACAGGAGGTTCTGTGGGCGAGAACGAGATTCCTGGATGGTATGTTGCCTCCTGGGTGCCAGGGTTCGGGATATTCTGGCATGGTCCTGCAGGATTGAAAAAGTGCAAATGTCGCTCCACTCTTTAAGAAAGGAGGAGGACAAAAGAAAGGAAATTATAGGCCAGTTAGCCTAACCTGTGGTTGGGAAAGTGTTGGAGTCCATTATTAAGGACAAGGTCTCGGGGTATTTGGAGACTAGTGATAAAATAAGTAAAAGTCAGCATGGTTTCTGTAAAGTCTGACAAATCTGTTTGAGTTCTTCGAGGAAGTAACATGTAGGGTGGACAAAGGAGAGGCAGTGGATGTCACTTACTTGGATTTACAGGTATTTGATAAAGTGATAAAATGGTGTTACAGGAAAGTTACTGGCATGAACAAAGTAATGGCTGACAGGCAGGAGGCAGCGAGTGGGAATAAAAGGGGCCTTTTCTGGTTGGCTGCCAGTGACTAGTGGTGTTCCTCAGGGGCCAGTATTGGGACTGCTGCTTTTCACATTGCTTGTCAATGATTTGGATAACGGAATAGATGGCTTCAAGGCGAAGTTTACAGATGATACAAAGATAAGCGGAGGGGCAGGTAGTGCTGAGGAAGCAATACGCTTGCAGCAGGACAGACAAATTGGAAGAATGGGCAAAAAAGTGGCAAATGGAATACAATGTTGGAAAATATCTGACAATGCATTTTGGTTAAAAGAACAATATCTAAATTATCTAAATAGAGAGAAGGTTCAAACATCAGAGGTGCAGAGGGACTTGGGAGTCCTGTGCAAGGCTCCCAGAAGGTTAATTTACAGGTTGAGTCTGTGGTAAAGAAGGCAAATGGAATGTTGGCATTTATTCCAAGGGAAATAGAATATAAAAGCAAGGAGATAATGCTGAAGTTTTATAAGACACTAGTCAGGCCACACTTGGATTATTGTCAACAGTTTTGGGCTCCGTATCTCAGAAAGGATGTGTTGTCACTGAAGAGAGTCCAGAGGAGGTTCACGAGGATGATTCCTGGAATGAAGGGGTTAAGATATGAGGAGTGTTTGGCAGCTTTGGGCCTGTACTCACTGGATTTAGAAGAATGCATGCGGATCTCATTGAGATCTACTAAATGTTGAAAGGACTAAATAGGGTGGATGTGGAGAAATGTTTCCTCTAGTGATGGTATCCAGAACTAGAGTGTACAGCCTCAAAATTAGAACAGAAGTAAGGAGGAAATCTTTTAGCCAGATCCATGGATATGGTGATGAATCTGTGGAATGCTCTGCCACAGACTGCGGTGGAGGCCAAATCCCTGGATATATTTAAAGTGGAAGTTAATAGATTCTTGATTTGTCGATGCATCAAGGGATATGGTGAGAGGGAAGGTGTATGGGGTTGAATGGGATCTGTGATCAACCATGATGAAATGGCAGAGAAGACTCGATGGGCTGAATGGCCTAATTCTGCTCCTATGTCTTATCGTCTTTTGATATCTCGGATCAAATCCTCAGCATTCTTAAGCAGGAAGGTGAACAGCCAGAAGTGGTGGTCCATGTAGGTACCAATGACATGGGTGGGATGACTGACAAAGTTAAATGGCAGGACTTCCAGGGTTGTGATCTCAGGATTGTTACCCGCACTGTGTGCTGGTGAGGCCAGAACTAGGAAGATGAGACAGTTTAAAACGTGGCTAAGGAATTGGTGTAGGAGGAAGCACGTTAAGATTTTTGGATCATTGAGCTCTCTTCCAAGGAAGGTGGGACTAGTGCAGAAGGGACAGTTTGCACCTGAACTGGAAGGGGACTAGTATCCTAGCGGGAAGGTTTGTTAATGCTGTTTGGTGGGGTTTAAGCTAGAGTTGCAGGGGATGGGAACCACTGTGTAAGAACAGTTAGCGGAGAGGTTGTGGAGTCAGGTGTTGGTAAGACCTGAGATAAAGATTGAGCATGGTACTGAGGAGAGGCTGTTGATGGGGCAAAATTGCAGTCAACAGGATGAGCTGCAATGGGAAAGGTGGACCAAATGTGGAAAGGATGTTTCCCGTGGTGGGGGAATCTAGGACAAGAGGGCACAGCCTCAGGATAGACGGGCATCCATTTAAAACAGAGATGCGGAGAAATTTCTTTAGCCAGAGGGTGGTGAGTTTGTGGAATTTGCTACCACAGGCCAGGTTGCTTGGTGTATTTAAGGCAGAGCTTGATAAGTTCTTGATTGGACACAGCATCAGAAGTTACATGGAAGAGGCCGGGTGGTGGGGTTGAGGAGGGGTAAAAAAGGATCAGCCATGATTCAACGGTGGAGCAGACTCGATGAACCAAATAACCAAATGGCCTAATTCTGCTTCTATGTCTTATGGTCTTAAAACCAAAAAGGGTGAATATAGGACTGAAGGTGTTATTTGAATGCATGCAGTATCGGGAATAAAGTAGATGAACTTGCAGCACTGCTGTAGATGGGCAGTTATGATGTTGTAGGCATCACTGAGTCATGGCTGAAAGAAGATTATAGCTGGGAGCCTAATTTCCAAGGATACACATTACATTGAAAGGATAATCAGGAAAGCAGAGGGGGTGGCTTGCTCTGCTGGTAAAAAATGAAATTAAATCATTAGAAAGAAGTGACATAGGGTCAGAGCTGTTGAATCATAGTAGATAGAGTGAAGGAACTGAAAGGGTAAAAGACCCTGATGGGAGTTGTATACTAATCTCCAAATAGTAGTTAAAATGTGGCCTGCAAATTACAATGGGAGATAGAAAATGCATGCCAAAAGGGCAATATTACAATAGTCATGGGGAACTTCAATATGCAAGTTGATTGTGAAAATCAGATTGATGCTCGAGTCCAGGAGGGGAAATTTCTAGAGTGCATTTTAGAGCAGCTAGTGGTGAGCCCACTAGGGGAAAAGTTATTCTCGACTGGGTGTTGTGCAATGAAGCACAGTTGATTAGGGAGTTTAAGGTACCATAGAACCATAGAACCATAGAAACTACAGCACAGAAACAGGCCTTTTGGCCCTTCTTGGCTGTGCCGAACCATTTTCTGCCTAGTCCCACTGACCTACACACGGACCATATCCCTCCATACACCTCCTATCCATGTATCTGTCCAATTTATTGTTAAATGTTAAAAAAGAACCCGCATTTACCATCTCGTCTGGCAGCTCATTCCATACTCCCACCACTCTCTGTGTGAAGAAGCCCCCCCTAATGTTCCCTTTAAACTTTTCCCCCCTCACCCTTAACCCATGTCCTCTGGTTTTTTTCTCCCCTTGCCTCAGTGGAAAAAGCCTGCTTGCATTCACTCTGTCTATACCCATCATAATTTTATATACCTCTATCAAATCTCCCCTCATTCTTCTACCCTCCAGGGAATAAAGTCCTAACCTATTCAACCTTTCTCTGTAACTGAGTTTCTCAAGTCCTGGCAACATCCTTGTAAACCTTCTCTGTACTCTTTCAACCTTATTTATATCCTTCCTGTAATTTAGTGACCAAAACTGAACCCAATACTCCAGATTCGGCCTCACCAATGCCTTATACAACCTCATCATAACATTCCAGCTCTTATACTCAATACTTCGATTAATAAAGGCCAATGTACCAAAAGCTCTCTTTACGACCCTATCTACCTGTGACGCCACTTTTAGGGAATTCTGTATCTGTATTCCCAGATCCCTCTGTTCCACTGCACTCCTCAGTGCCTTACCATTAACCCTGTATGTTCTACGTTGGTTTGTCCTTCCAACGTGCAATACCTCACACTTGTCAGTATTAAACTCCATCTGCCATTTTTCAGCCCATTTTTCCAGCTGGTCCAAGTCCCTCTGCAGGCTCTGAAAACCTTCCTTACTGTCTGCTACACCTCCAATCTTTGTATCATCAGCAAACTTGCTGATCCAATTTACCACATTATCATCCAGATCATTGATATAGATGACAAATAACAATGGACCCAGCACTTATCCCTGTGGCACACCACTAGTCACAGGCCTCCACTCAGAGAAGCAATTCTCTACCACCACTGTCTGGCTTCTTCCATCAAGCCAATATCTAATCCAATTTACCACCTCTCCATGTATACCTAGCGACTGAATTTTCCTAACTAACCTCCCATGCGGGACCTTGTCAAAGGCCTTACTGAAGTCCATGTAGACAATATCCACTGCCTTCCTTTCATCCACTTTCCTGGTAACCTCCTCGAAAAACTCCAACAGATCGGTCAAACATGACCTACCACGCACTAAGCCATGTTGACTCTCCCTAGTAAGCCCCTGCCTATCCAAATGCTTGTAGATTCTGTCTCTTAGTACTCCCTCCAATAACTTACCTACTACTGACGTTAAACTCACCGGCCTATAATTTCCCGGATTACTTTTCCATCCTTTTTAAAGCAACTGAACAACATGAGCCACTCACCAATCCTCCGGCACTTCACCCGTAGACAGCGACATTTTAAATATTTCTGCCAGGGCCCCCGCAATTTCAACACTAGTCTCCTTCAAGGTCCGAGGGAACACTCTGTCAAGTCCCAGGGATTTATCCACTTTAATTTTCCTCAAGACAGCAAGCACCTCCTCCTTTTCAATCTGTACAGTTTCCATGGTCTCACTACTTGCTTCCCTCAGTTCCATAGATTTCATGCCAGCTTCCTTAGTAAATACAGACGCAAAAAACCTATTTAAGATCTCTCCCATTTCCTTTGGTTCCACACAAAGCCGACCACTCTGATCTTCAAGAGGACCAATTTTATCCCTTACAATCCTTTTGCTCTTAATATACTTGTAAAAGCTCTTTGGATTATCCTTCACTTCGACTGCCAAGGCAACCTCGTGTCTTCTTTTTGCCCTCCTGATTTCTTTCTTAAGTATTTTCTTGCACTTCTTATACTCCTCAAGCACCTGATTTACCCCCTGTTTCCTATACATTTCATACAACTCCCTCTCCTTCTTTATCAGAGTTGCAATATCCCTTGAGAACCAAGGTTCCTTAGTCCTATTCAATTTGCCTTTAATCCTGACAGGAACATACAAACTCTGCACTCTCAAAATTTCCCCTTTGAAGGCTTCCCACCTACCAATCACGTCTTTGCCAGAGAACAACCTGTCCCAATCCATGCTTTTTAGATCCTTTCTCATTTCTTCAAATTTGGCCTTCTTCCGGTTCAGAACCTCAACCCTAGGACCAGATCTATCCTTGTCCATGATCAAATTGAAATTAATGGTGTTATGATCACGGGAACCAAAGTGCTCCCCTACACATACTTCTGTCACCTAAAAGAATCTTTAGGGGCAGGTGATCATAATATGATCAAATTCACCCAGAAATTTGAGGAGAAACTGAAGTGAGATAAGACCATAAGACAAAGGAGCAGAAGTCGGCCATTCAGCCCATCGAGTCTGCTGTGCCATTTTATCATGAGCTGATTCATTCTCCCATTTAGTCCCACTCCCCCGCCTTTTCACCATAATCTTTGATGCCCTGGCTACTGAGATACCTATCAATCTCTGCCTTAAATAAACCCAATGACTTGGCCTCCACTGCTGCCCGCGTCAACAAATTCCATAGATTCACCACACTCTGGCTAAAAAAATTTCTTTGCATCTCTGTTCTGAATGGGCGCCCTTCAATCCTTAAGTCATGCCCTATCGTACTAGACTCCTCCATCATGGGAAACAACTTTGCCACATCCACTCTGTCCATACCTTTCAACATTCAAAATGTTTCCATGAGGTTCCCCTCTCATTCTTCTAAACTCCAAGGAATACAGTCCAAGAGTGGACAAACGTTCCTCATAAGTTAAACCTCTCATTCCCGGAATCATTCTAGTGAATCTTCTCTGTACCCTCTCCAACGTCAGCACATCCTTTCTTAAATAAGGAGCCCAAAACTGCCCACAGTACTCCAAGTGAGGTCTCACCAGCGCCTTATAGAGCCTCAACATCACATCCCTGCTCCTAGACTCTATTCCTCTGGAAATGAATGCCAGCATTGCATTCGCCTTCTTCACCACCGACTCAACCTGGAGGTTAACCTTAAGGGTATCCTGCACGAGGACTCCCAAGTCCCGTTGCATCTCAGAACTTTGAATTCTCTCCCCATTTAAATAATAGTCTGCCCGTTTATTTCTTCTGCCAAAGTGCATAACCATACACTTTCCAACATTGTATTTCATTTGCCACTTCTTTGCCCATTCTTCCAATCTATCCAAGTCTCTCTGCAGACTCCCTGTTTCCTCAGCACTACCGGCCCCTCCACCTATCTTCGTATCGTGAGCAAACTTAGCCACAAAGCCATCTATTCCATAATCCAAATCGTTGATGGACAGTGTAAAAAGAAGCGGCCCCATCATGGACCCCTGTGGACCACCACTGGTAACTGGCAGCCAACCAGAATAGGATCCCTTTATTCCCACTCTCTGTTTCCTGCCAATCAGCCAATGCTCTATCCACGTATGTAACTTTCCCGTAATTCCATGGGCTCTTATCTTGTTAAGTAGCCTCATGTGTGGCACCTTGTCAAAGACCTTCTGAAAATCCAAATATACAACATTCACTGCATCTTCCTTGTCTAGCCTGCTTGTAATTTCCTCAAAAAATTGCAATAGGTTTGTCAGGCAGGATTTTCCTTTCAGGAAACTATGCTGAGTTCTGCCTATCTTGTCATATGCCTCCAGGTACTCTGTAACCTCATCCTTGACAATCGACTCCAACAACTCCCCAACCACCGATGTCAAGCTAACAGGTCTATAATTTCTTTTTTGCTTCCTTGCCCCCTTAAATAGTGGAGTGACATTTGCAATCTTCTAGTCCTCCGGAACCATGCCAGAATCTATCGACTTTTGAAAGATCATTGCTAATGCCTCCGCAATCTCCACAGTTACTTCCTTCAGAACATGAGGGTGCATTCCACCTGGTCGGGGAGATTTACCTACCCTTAGACTATTCAGCTTCCTGAGTACTTTCTCTGTCGTAATTGTGACTGCGCACACTTCTCTTCCCTGCCACCCTTGAGTGTCCGGTATACTGCTGATGTCCCAGTCTTACAGTGGAGTAAAGGGAATTACAGGTGTATGAGAGAAGAGCTGGCCAGAATTGGTTGGAAAAGAAATTGGCAGGGATGATGGCAGAGCAGCAATAGCTGGATTTTCAGGAAGCAATTCGTAAGGGGCAGGATATATACATCCCAAATCGGAGGGAGTATTCTAAAGGAAATATGGCACAAGGGTAGCTAAAAGGAGAGGTCAAAGCCAACATAAAAGCCAAAGGGAAGGCATATAATAGAGCAGAAGTTAATGCAAAGTTAGAGGATTGGGAAGCTTCCAAAAACCAACAGAAGTCAGCTAAAAAGTCATTAAGAAGGTAAAGATGGAACATGCAAGTAGATAGCCAATAATATTAAAGAGGATACCAAACATTTCTTCAGACCCGTAAAGTGTAAAAGAGAGGTGAGAGTGGATATCAAACTGCTGGAAAATGATGCTGGAGAGGTAGTAATGGGGAGCAATGAAATGGCGGATCTGAATGAGTATTTTGTGTCAGTCTTCACTGTGGAAGACACTAGCAGTACGGTGGCTAGTTAGTGTGACCTTAGTGGTTGAGAAGATGTTGAAGTCAGTTATTAAGGATGTGGTTTCAGGGTGCTTGGTGGCACGTGATAAAATATTTCATAGTCAGTATGGTTTCCTCAAGGGAAAATCTTGCCTGACAAATCTGTTGGAGTTTTTTACATAGAACATAGAACATAGAATAGTACAGCTCAGTACAGACCCTTCGGCCCACAATGTTGTGCCGACCCTCAAACCCTGCCTCCCATATAAGCCCCCACCTTAAATTCCTCCATATACCTGTCTAGCAGTCTCTTAAACTTCACTAGTGTATCTGCCTCCACCACTGACTCAGGCAGTGCATTCCACGCACCAACCACTCTCTTGAGTGAAAAACCTTCCTCTAATATCCCCCTGGAACTTCCCACCCCTTACCTTAAAGCCATGTCCTCTTGTATTGAGCAGTGGTGCCCTGGGGAGGAGGCGCTGGCTATCCACTCTATCTATTCCTCTTAATATCTTGCATACCTCTATCATGTCTCCTCTCATCCTCCTTCTCTCCAAAGAGTAAAGCCCTAGCTCCCTTAATCTCTGATCATAATCCATACTCTCTAAACCAGGCAGCATCGTGGTAAATCTCCTCTGTACCCTTTCCAGTGCTTCCACATCCTTCCTATAGTGAGGCGACCAGAACTGGACACAGTACTCCAAGTGTGGCCTAACCGGAGTTTTATAGAGCTGCATCATTACATCGCGACTCGTGAACTCTATCCCTCGACTTATGAAAGCTAACACCCCATAAGCTTTCTTAACTACCCTATCCACCTGTGAGGCAACATTCAGGGATCTGTGGACATATACCCCCAGATCCCTCTGCTCCTCCACACTACCAAGTATCCTGCCATTTACTTTGTACTCTGCCTTGGAGTTTGTCCTTCCAAAGTGTACCACCTCACACTTCTCCGGGTTGAACTCCATCTGCCACTTCTCAGCCCACTTCTGCATCCTATCAATGTCTCTCTGCAATCTTCGACAATCCTCTACACTACCTACAACACCACCAACCTTTGTGTCGTCTGCAAACTTGCCAACCCACCCTTCTACCCCCACATCCAGGTCGTTAATAAAAATCACGAAAAGTAGAGGTCCCAGAAGAGATCCTTGCGGGACACCACTAGTCACAACCCTCCAATCTGAATGTACTCCCTCCACCACCACCCTCTGCCTTCTGCAGGCAAGCCAATTCTGAATCCACCTGGCCAAACTTCCCTGGATCCCATGCCTTCTGACTTTCTGAATAAGCCTACTGTGTGGAATCTTGTCGAATGCCTTACTAAAATCCATATAGTTCACATCCACTGCACTACCCTCACCTATATGCCTGGTCACCTCCTCAAAGAACTCTATCAGGCTTGTTAGACACGATCTGCCCTTCACAAAGCCATGCTGACTGTCCCTGATCAGACCATGATTCTCTAAATGCCCAGAGATCCTATCTCTAAGAAGCTTTCCCACCACAGACGTAAGGCTTACTGGTCTATAATTACCCGGACTATCCCTACTACCTTTTTTGAACAAGGGGACAACATTAGCCTCCCTCCAATCCTCCGGTACCATTCCCGTAGACAACGAGGACATAAAGATCCTAGCCAGAGGCTCAGCAATCTCTTCCCTTGCCTCGTGGAGCAGCCTGGGGAATATTCCGTCAGGCCCCAGGGACTTATCCGTTCTAATGTATTTTAACAACTCCAACACCTCCTCTCCCTTAATATCAACGTGCTCCAGAACATCAACCTCACTCATATTGTCCTCACCATCATCAAGTTCCATCTCATTGGTGAATACCGAAGAGAAGTATTCATTGAGGACCTCGCTCACTTCCACAGCCTCCAGGCACATTTTCCCACCTTTATCTCTAATTGGTCCTACCTTCACTCCTGTCATCCTTTTTTTCTTCACATAATTGAAGACTGCCTTGGGGTTTTCCTTTACCCTACTCGCCAAGGCCTTCTCATTCCCCCTTCTTGCTCTTCTCAGCCCCTTCTTAAGCTCCTTTCTTGCCTCCCTATATTCCTCAATAGACCCATCTGATCCTTGCTTCCTAAACCTCATGAATGCTGCCTTCTTCCACCTGACTAGATTTTCCACCTCACTTGTCACCCATGTTTCCATCACCCTACCATTCTTTATCTTCCTCACCAGGACAAATTTATCCCTAACATCCTGCAAGAGATCTCTAAACATCGACCATATGTCCATAGTACATTTCCCTGCAAAAACATCATCCCAATTCACACCCGCAAGTTCTAGCCCTATAGCCCCAATTAAAAATGTTCCTGTCCTCTCTGATTCTATCCTTTTCCATGATAATGCTAAAGGCCAGGGAGCGGTGGTCACTGCCCCCCAGAAGCTCACCCACTGAGAGATCTGTGACCTGACCCTGAAGAAATAACAAGCAGGATAGACAAAGGAGAATCGGTTGATGTTGTGTACTTGGATTTTCAGAAGGCCTTTGACAAGGTGCCACACATGAGGCTGCTTCACTGGCTACAAGCCCATGGTATTACTGGAAAGATTCTAGCATGGATAAAGCGGTGGCTGACTGGCTGGAGGCAAAGAGTGAGGAATGAAGGGAGCCTTTTCTGGTTGGCTACTGGTGACTAGTGGTTTTCCATAGGGACCTGTGTTGGGACAGATTCTCTGTATTTCAATGTCAATGATGGAATTGACCATGATTGAACATAATTGGAAAGAAGACTGTTTGACAAATATACTGAAATTTTTTCATTCAGAATTGAGTATGTAAAATTAAATCGTGTCACACTGGGGATAATATACCGGCTTGGATCAAAATTTGACTGGTAATAGAAACAAGTGCGTAGGGAGCAGGGGCACAGGTAAGGTAAATTTTGGGTCTGTGCTCAGATCCTGGGCTCTCCTGATCCTTGTCAGTGACTTGGATGATGGAACTGAATTTAATATGTGTAAGTGTGCAGGGTGCAGAGATGCTGACAATTGCAAAGGCAACAGTGATAGAGTGTAAGGTCTTTGATTTAACAGCCTTCAGCATGAACTGGCAAGGGCATAGTTAAGAAGAGACAATCCTTTTCCTTTTTTGATACAGAGTTGTCAGCGTGGAATGCTCTTCCTGTCAGATTTGGGAATTCGGGATACCTGACTGTATCCCTGATGACTACATCTACGGGGAGTGCACCCAACTTCACAAATGAATGACTGGGTCAAGGAGTTGGAGTTGGATGTACTCAGGCTCTTTTGGGAGGCTGATGATATTATAGACAAAGCTTTTGAAGAAATAGTTACACGAGAGTACAGGCTTCAGGTTGTAGATGGCCTCAGATAGTAGATCAGGAGAGGTAAGAGATTAAGAAGTCAATGCAGAGTTCCCCTGTGACCATTCCCCTCAGCAACAAGTATACCCCTTTGGATACTGCTGAGGGGGGGATAACCCATCAAATTATGACAGCAGCTGCCAGGCTGGTAGCACCGTGGCCAGTTATGAGCCTTGACAAGGAGCAGTAGAGTCAGGTAGCGTGGTAGTTATTTGTCAACATTTCATTTGCCTTGTTTACCACAGACTCGCCTGTAAATTAACTTATGTGTTCTTGGATGAAAACTCCCACGTCCCTCTGCAACTCTGATATTTGAATTTTCTCCCCATTTAGATAATAGTCTGCGCTATTGTTCTTTTTACCAAAGTGCATTATCGTAGATTTTCCAACACTGTATTCCATCTGCCACATTTTTGCCCATCCTTCTAATGCACCTGGCACAAATGTGGCCACTGGGGAGGCTGGGAGTCTCCTGGAAATTCCACCTCTGACACACAGAACAGAATACTGGCTCTGTAGACATACCCACTATTCTCTCAAGAGTTAAATAAGAAAAAGAAAGAAGAAATAGGAATGAACCTACCTACTTGTCTCCGTCTCGTGATGACCACTCCGCGAGGTGGTACCTCTGTTTTATGGAGACCGGGTTTTTAAAACTCTTTGCCGGACTTTTGTGGGAACGCTTCTGTAGCATCTGCACAGTACTCCAATCAATGGCTCCCATCAAAAAGCTTACTACTTTTAAAGCTCTTCACTTTAAAACGTAGCTGGAACTGGAGGGGAACCAATTTCCTGGCCTGAAGGTTTGCTGATGCTACTTGGGACAGTTTAAACTAGTTTTACATGGGGCTGGGAACCAGAGTCCCAGGTCAGTAAGGGAAAGGTTGAACCGGAAAGTAGATGTCAGTGAAAGTATTAAAAGGCAAAATTGAAATAACAGGTATGACAGGTCAGATAATTTGAAGTGTGTATATTTTAATGCTAGGAGTATTCTGGGTAAGAGTGATGAAGTTAGAGCATGGATCTATAGAAACATAGAAACATAGAAAACCTACAGCACAATACAGGCCCTTCGGCCCACAAAGTTGTATTTTTCTAAGCTCCATGTACCTATCCAAAAGTCTCTTAAAAGACCCTATCGTATCCGCCTCCAGCACCGTATGGAACTACGATGTTATAGCCATTACTGAACCTTGGTTAAGAGAGGGTCAGGAATGGGTGATTACTGTACAGTACCTGGTTTTCAAAGTTCTAGGGAAAGATAGAGGAGGAGGTAAGAGAGGTGGGGGAAGAGATGCACTGCTAACCAGGGACAACATCACAGCTGCATTGAGGGGGAGACATACTGGAGGGGTCAGACTCTGAGTCCATTCGGGTGGAACTCAGGAATGGGAAGGGTGCAATCACACTAATGAGATTGTAATACAGACCCCCGAGTAGCCACTGGGACATTGAGGAACAAATATGTAATCAGATTAAGGAAATATGTAAAGGCAATAGGGTTGCTGTCATGGTGGATTTCAACTTTGATAACATAAACCGGGACCTTCTGAGTGTCAGGGGTTTAGATGGGGCTGAGTTTGTTAAAGTGTATCCAGGAAGGTTTCTTTAACCCATATGTGGACGGTCCATTGAGAGGAGGTGCCATACTGGCTCTGGTGTTGGGGAATGAGCCTGGCCAGGTGACTGACCTTTCAGTGGGTGCACAGTTAAGGAACAGTGACACAACTCCTTAACTTTCAGGCTAGCAATAGGTAAGGATAGGTATGGTCCTTGTGGGAGAGTTTTAAATTGGAGTAGGGCAAATAACGAGGACATTAGGTAGGAACTAAAAACCGTTAATTGGAAACACCTTTTCTCTGGCAAGTTCACATCAGACATGTGGAGGGTGTTTAAAAGATCAAGTGCACAGATTACAGGAAAGGTATGTTCTTGTTGGAAGGAAGGATGGGGATGGAAAGATAAGAGAACCTTGAGAGGCGATGAATTTAGTCAAGAAGGAAAAGAAAAAGTTTGTAAAGCTTTGGAAGCCAGAATCAATCGAAGAACTTGAGGAATATAAAGAAGCTAGAAAGAACTAAAGAAGGGAATTAGGAAAGTCAGGAGGGGCAATGAAAATTCCTTGGCAAGTGGCATTAAGGTGAATCCCAAGGTATTCTATACATACATCAAGAGCAAGATGATATCTAGGGAGAGGGAAGGACCAGTCAAGGTTAAAGGGGGGAACATTTGCTTGGATATGAAGAATATGAGCAAGATACTTAATGAGTACTTTGCTTCAGTATTTACCAAATAAAAAGGATATGAGGAGCAGGAAATCAGTGCTGAGTGTTTAGGTATATTAGGGCAGCGGTCCCCAACTACCAGGCCATGGAGTGGTACCGGGCCGCACAACATGTGCTACCGGGCCGCAAGGAAACGATATGAGTCAGCTGCACCTTTTCCTCATTCCCTGTCACCCACTGTTGAACTTGAACATAGGGTTGCCAACTGTCCCGTATTTGCTGGGACATCCTGTATTTTGGGCTAAATTGGTTTGTCCCATACAGGACCGCCCTTCTCCTGTATTTCCCCCGCTAAGGTAGAGCGCTCCTATGAAACTGTTCGTAAGCCGAAATGGCGTGAAGTGAAGAAGCAATTACCATTAATTTACATGGAAAAATTTTTGAGTGTTCCCAGACCCAAAAAATAACCTACGAAATCATACCAAATAACACATAAAACCGAAAATAACACTAACATATAGTAAAAGCAGGAATGATATGATAAACACACAGCCTGTATAAAGTAGAAATAATGTATGTACAGTGTAGTCGGGAAGATGAAGGCAAAACCGATTTGTGGGAGAAAAAGCGTGTACAGGCACGCGTACATCACATGTGCCCGTCACGCACGCGTACATCACATGCGCCCGTCATGCATGCGCAAGGCTTCATGGTCATGGTAGTCTTTTTGGGGTAAAGTGTCCTGGGATTTGACTGCTACTTTTGTCCCTTATTTGGGAGTGAGAAAGTTGGCAACCCTAACTGTAAAAGACATGTTGAGGTGAGTTTAACCCTACATGAGCATCCCCACCACGGTCAGCCGGTGCGCAAGAACACTGTCAATATTAAACCAGTCCACTGTGCAAAAAAGGTTGGGGACCCCTGTGTTAGGGCATTTAGAGGTCAAAGTGGAGGAAGTGTTCTGTCTCTTAAAGAGTATTAAGGTGGATAAATCCCCAGGACCTGATGGGATTTACCCCAGGTTATTGAAGGAGACAAGAGATGATATTGCTGGGCCCTTGACCATTTGTGGCCTGTCTAGCCACAGGCAAGTTGTTGGAGGGCTGGCGAGTGGCCAATGTTGTACCTCTATTGAAGAAGGGAACAAGAGAAAGTCCTGGGAACTATAGATAGGTGAATCTCACGTCAGTTGCAGGGAAATTGCTGGAGAAAACCCTTAGGGATAGGATATATGAGTATTTGGAAACCCATTGCCTAATTAAGGAGAGTCAGCATGGCTTTATGTGGGGTAGGTTACACCTTACCAACTTGATTGAGTTTTTTGACAAGGTGATGAGAGAGATGGATGAGGGTATGGCAGTGGTGTTGTCTACATGGAATAGGAAAGTGTTTGACAAAGTCCCTCATGGGTGGCTCATCCAGAAGATTAAAATGCAGGGGATCTGCATTGAATTGTCTGTTTGGAATCAGAACTGGCTTGCACATAGAAGACAGATGGTAATGGTTGAAGGGACTTTTGAGGTGGAGTTCTGTAATTAGTGGAATTCCACAGGGATCTGTAATGTATATAAATGACCTGGATGAAATGACCTCGATGGGAGGGTTAGTAAATTTGCAAATGATACCAAGATTGGTGCATTGTGAATAGTGTAGAAGCATGGCAAAGAATACTGTGCAAAATAGACCAGTCGCAGATATGGGCTGAGGAATGGCAGATGGAGTTTAACCCAGATTAAGGAGTTGCACCTTGGTAGGGCAAATGCAAGGAGACAGTACACTGTTAAGGGCCTTAATAGTGTTGCTGAGTAGAGAGATACTGGGATCCAAGTTCATAGCTCCTTGAAAGTGGCCATGCAGGTCGATCATGTGGCTAACAAGGCATCTGGAATTCTTTCTTTTACTTGTTGAGGCATTGAGTTCATAAGTCAGGAAGTAGCGTTGCAACTTCATAAACATCTGGAGGTTTGCGTACAGTCTGGTCACCCCACTGTAGGAAGGATGTTGAGGGGCAGAAGAGGTTTACCAGGATGCTGCCTGGTTTAGAGGACAACTGCTGACATGAGAGGCTGGATGAGATTGGGTTGTTCTCTGTGGAGCATCAGAGGCTGAGGGAAGATCGGAAAGAGGTTGACAAGATTATGAGAGGCACAGACAGAGTGAACAGACAGTATCTGTTGAAATGTCTAATACCAGAGGGCATGCTTTGAAGGTGAGAGGGGGTAGGTTCAAAGGGGTTGTGAGGGGTAAGTATTTTACTGAGAGAGTTGTGGATGCCTGGAATGCACTGCCTGGGGTGGTGGTAGAGGCAGATACATTGGAGGCTTTGAACAGATGTTTGGATAGGCACATGGATGTGAGGAAGGTGGCGGGATATGGACAAGGTATTAGTAGGAGGGATGCTTGGGTATGGGTGTTTTTGATTTGCTTTTCAGCTGGTTCGGCACAATATTGTAGGCTGAATAGCCTGTCCCTGTGCTGTATTCTTCTTTGTTCTGTGTACAGGTAAGTAGCTCAATTGCTCATTATCAATTGTCAGTGGTGGGTAGCTGGGTGGCGAAGCTCATTGGCCAGAGGGGCCTGTCCCAGATAAAGTGTTGCAGAGTACAGAGACGTAGGCTGTGACGAACAATGAGAGGTCAAGCCGATTTGCACATTACCTATGCCTACATGTGAGCTGACCCAGTTGTGTCAGACGAGCAAGCCAAGGACTGTTGAGCTGATGGGCACGTATGGAGGAGTGTGGGTGACCCTGTACGCCAGTCACTGTCTGCAATGACACCCTGCAGACAGAGAAACAGACTGTATGCTGGTGATTCACATGGCTGAATACAGGCCAAGGATGTCTGACAGCAGCTTCAGCACTGTCAATGGTGACACAGGTGCAGACAGTAACCACGACAGACCTCAGCCAGTCTGTGCCAGATTAGATCCCACAAAGAGCAGTGTGACCAGTTATAGTGATAGTGAGTTTGGGGTCAACATCGGCCATGATGTTTGAACCAGGAGAGGCTGTTCGGTCCTTCCCTACCTCCTCGATACTGTGTGCCTCTCAGCGACTGTTCCATGGGACTGTCCTTGACCTGAGAGGGTGGGCAGTTTCTGGGACGTGGGGCTGGTGATTGGCTGGTGCGGTGATGCTCTTCTTGCCCCCCCTCCCCTTTTTCAGGTGAAGAAGCTACAAGAGTTCAGCGGAGACCGGGGGCGAGTGTGTGAGGCCGAACGTTTTCTGCTGCTCTTGACTGAGCTGCCCAAGTAGGCAGGGCTGGAGGGATGGGGAGGGGGCCTCTGTGGGAGTGTGGCCTTGGGGAGTTGGGCTTCCATCGGGTCAGATGTCTTTGGGGACGGGGCCTCTATCAGGTGAATGCAAGTGGGTGGAGGAGGGGTCCATTTGTGTCGGGTCTGTGTGGGGGTGTAATGTTGCTGACCTCTCTGTGGGTATGTCTGTCTATGTATTTGTGCGGGTGGAGGAGAAGTCTGTTTGTGGGGTCTCTGAAGAAGAAGAAGAAAGCCCTTAACTCCGAGTGGAGTCATCGGGATGCCGTCACTTGGCGTTTTTTTTAGCAGGCTTTCTTATTTCTATGAGGCCAAATTGCTAGCTCAACGTTCAACCCAGCACGGATGGAAAGCGTGCAAGGGAGCCGGCTGGATTCGAACTTGTGAGCCTTTGCTTCGAAGTCTGGCCTTTTGTGGGGTCTCTGTGGGGGTGTAATGTTGCTGACGTGTGTGTGTGTGTGTGTGTGTGTGTGTGTGTGTGTATGTTTCTGTCTGTCTATGTATTTGTGGCCATAAGATCGTACGACAGAGGAGCAGAATTCGGCCATTCGGTGTGCTCTGCCATTTCAACATGGCTGATTTATTATCCTTCTCATTATCCTAAGGTCTCCACAGCCGTCTGGCAATAAATTCCACAGATTCACCACTCTCTGGCTAAAGAAATTCCTCTTCATCTTTGTTCTAAGTGGATGGCCCTCTATTCTGAGGCTGTGTCCTCTGGTCCAAGATCCCCACTACTGGAAATATCCTCTCCATATCCACTCTATTGAGGCCTATCAATATTTGATAGATTTCAATGAGAATCCCCCTCATTCCAGTGAGTACAGGTCCAGAGCCATCAAATGCTCCTCCTTTCATTCCTGGAATCATTCTCGCGAATCTCCTCTGGACCTTCTCCAATGGCAACATATAGATAAGGGATACACAGAACTGTTCACAATATCCTCACCATTGTCTTATAAAGACTCATCTTGCTGTTATATTCTGGTCTCTTGAAATGAACGCTAACATCACATTTGCCTTCCTCACCAAGACTCAACCTGGAAATTAACCTTTCGGGAATCCTGCACGAGGACTCTTAACTCCCTTTGTACCTCAGATTTTTTAATTTTCACTCCACTTAGAAAATAGTCAACCCTTTTATTTCTTCTGCCAAACTGCATGACCATATTCTTCCCAACACTATATTCTATCAGCCATTTCTTTTCCCATTTTCCTAATTTGTCTAAGTCCTTCTGCAGCCTCCCTATTTCCTCAACACGACCTATCCCTCCACCTTTCTTTGTATCATCCACAAATTTGGCCAAAAAGCCATCAATTCCTTCATCTAAATCATTGACATACAACATAAAAAGAAGGCATCCCAATAAAGAGCCCAGTGGAACACCATTAGTCACTTGCAGCCAACCAGAAAAGGCTCCTTTTATTCCCTCTCTGTTGTTGCTGATCCCCCCCGCCCATCCTTCTAAATTCCAGCGAGTACAGACCCAGAGCCATCAAACATTCCTCGTATGATAACCCTGTTATTCCTGGAATCATCCTTGTGAACCTCCTCTGGACCCTCTCCAATGTTACCACATCTCTTCTAATGAGGAGCCCAAAACTGTTCACAATACTCAAGATGAGACCTCACCAGTGCCTTACAAAGCCTCAGCATCACATCCTTGCTCTTGTATTCTTGACATTTTGAAATGAATGCTAACATTGCATTTGCCTTCCCCACCACCGACTCAACCTGTAAGTTAACCTCTAGGGTGTCTGTACAAGGACTCCCAAGTCCCTTTGCATCACAGATTTTTGGATTTTCTCCCCATTTAGAAAATAGTCTGCACATTTATTTTTACTACTGAAGTGCTGACCATGCATTTCCCAACATTATATTTCATTTGCCACTTTCTTGCCCATTCTCCTAATCTGTCTAAATCCTTCTGCAGCCTACCTGTTTCCTCAACACTACCTGCCCCTCCACCAATCTTCGTATCATCTGCAGACTCGGCAACAAAGCCATCTATTTCATCATCTAAATCATTGATATACAGCATAAAAAGTAGTGGTCCCAACACCAACCTCTGTGGAACACCACTAGTCACTGGCAGCCAACCAGACAAGGATCTTTTTATTCCCACTTTCCTCCTTCTTCAAATCAGCCAATGCTCTAACCAGCTTAGTAACTTTCCTGTAATATCATGGGCTCTTAACTTGGCAAGCAGCCTCATGTGTGGCACCTTGTCAAAGTCCTTCTGAAAGTCCAAATATACAAGATCCACTGCATCCCCTTTATCTATCCTACTTGTAATCTCCTCAAAGAGTTCCAACAGGTTCATCAGGCAGGACTTTCCCTGAAGGAAACCATGCTGACTTTGCCCTATCTTGTCACCAAGTACTCCATTAACTCATCCTTAACAATTGATTCTAACATCTTCCCAACCACTGAGCTCAGACTAACTGGTTCTTAATTTCCTTTCTGCTGCCTTCCTCCTTTCTTAAAGAGTGGAGTTACTTTTGAAATTTTCCAGTCCTCTGGCACCATGCCAGTGTCCAATGATTTTTGAAAGATCATTTCTAATGCCACCACAATCTCTAACGCTACTTCTCTCAGAACCCTAGACTGCAGTTCTTCTGGTCCAGGTGACCTATGTACTTTTAGGTCTTTCATTTTTTTGAACACCTTCTCCCTTGTAATAGAAACTGTACTCACATCTCTTCCTTCATGCACTACAACTGGCGCACTGCTATTGTCTGCCACAGTGAAGACTGATGCAATATACTCATTTAGTTCATCAGCCATCTCCTTGTCCCCTGTTATTATTTCTCCTGTCTCATTTTCTAGCAGTCCTACATCCACTCTCAGTCTTTTATTTTTTACATGCCTGAAAAAGCTTTTACTATCCACTTTGATATTATTTACTAGCTTGCTTTCATATTTCATCTTTTCCCTTCTCATGATTATTTTAGTTGCTCTCTGTAGCTTTTTAAAAACTTCCTGATCCTCTATCTTCCCACTAATTTTTGCTTTGTTGTATGCCCTCTCTTTTGTTTTTACATTAAATTTGACTTCCCTTGTCATCAGCCACAGTTGTGCTATTTTACCATTTGAGTATTTCTTCATTTTTGGAATACACATGTCCTGCACCTTCCTCATTTTTCCCAGAAACACACACCATTACTGCTCTGCTGACGTCCCTGCCAGTGGCTCCTTCCAATTTACTGTGGCCAACTCCTCTCTCAAACCACTGTAATTTCCCTTACTCCACTGAAATACTGTACATCAGACTTTACTTTCTTCCGATCAAATTTCAAGCTGAACTCAATCATATTGTGATCATGGTTCCTAAAGGCTCTTTTACCTTAAGCTCCCTAATCACCTCTGTTTCATTACATAACACCCGATCCAATGTAGCTGATCCCGTAGTAGACTCAATGACAAACTGCTGTAAAGTGCCATATCTTAGGCATTCAACAAACTCACTCTCTTGGGATCCATTAACAGCCTGATTTTCTCAGTAATGGCAACTTCACTCACTTCTACTTACAGAACTTTCCAACTTCCACCATACTGCTAGTTTCTTCCACAGTGAAGAGTGAAGCAAATACTTATTCAGTTCATCGGCCATTTCTTTGTCCTCATTACTACCTGCCTGGTGTCATTTTCCAGTGTTCCAATATCTATACTTGTCTCTCTTTGATGCTTTATATATCTGAAAGTAACCTTTTATATAACTTGTATATTATTGGCTAGTTTACCCCATAATTTCCTCTTTTTTCCTCTTCACGGCTTTTTAATTGTTTTCTGTTTTTCAAAAGTTTCCCAGCCCCTACCTTTCCACTAAATTTTGCTCTTTTATATGCGCTCTTATTTGCTTCCCTTGTCAGTCACGGTAGGATCCCCTCATTCTTCTGAATCCAGTGAATACAGGCCCAGAGCCTTCAAACGCTCTTCATATGACAGCCCATTCAATCCTGGAATCATTTTCTTGAGTATCCTTTGAAGCCTCTCTAGTTTCAGCACTTCCTTTCTAAGATAAGGGGCCCACGACTGCTCAGAATTCTCTGTGAGGCCTCACCAGTGCTTTATAAAGTCTCAACATTACATCCTTACTTTTATATTCTAGTCCTCTCGAAATGGATGCCAACATTGCCTTTGCCTTCCTCACCGCAGACTCAACCTGAAAATTAACCTGGAGGGAATCCTACAGAAGGACTCTCAAGTCTCTTTGCACCTTTATATTTTGTATTTTCTCCCCATTTATGAAATAGTCAATCCTTTCAGTTCTTCTACCAAAGTGCATGACCGTATGCTTCCCGACATTATTCCATCTGCCATTTTTTTTCCTCATTCTCCAAATCTGGAGAGGCTTCCCCTCATATTCACCTTTTACCCTTAATCCATGACCTCTGGTTATAGTTCTATCCAGCCTCAGTGGAAAAAGCCTGGTTGCATTAACTCTATCTATACCCCTCTTAATTTTGTATACCTTGTCAAATCTCCCCTCAATCTTCTATGTGCTAAAGAATACAGGTGTAACTTATCAATCTTTCCTTATAACTCAGGACCTCCAGACACAGCAATATCCTTGTAAATTTTCTCTGTACTCTTTCTACCTTGTTTATATCATTCCTGTAGGTAGGTAGGTGACCAAAACTGCACACAATACTCCATATTAGGCCCCTCACCAATGTCTTATACAACTTCAACATAACATCCCTTCTCCTGCACTCAGTACTTTGATTTATGAAGGCCAATGTGGCAAGAGCTTTCTTTATGGCCCTATCTCTCTGCACTGCCACTTTCGATTAATTATGGACCTTTACTCCCAGACCCCTTTGTTCTACCACACTCCTCAGTGGCCTACCACACTCCTACCTTGTGAAAGACCTACCCTAGTTTGTCCTATGAAAGTGTAACACCTCACACTTGTCTGCATTAAATTCCATCAGCCATTTTTCAGCCCATTTTTCCAGCTGGTGCAGATCTAGCTGCAAGCTCTGATAGTCTTCCTCACTGTCCACTACACTCCCAATCTTGGTGTCATCTGCAAATTTGCTGATCCAATTAACCACATTATCATCCAGATCATTGATACAGATGACAAACAACAATGGACCCAGCACCAATCCCTGTGACACTTCACTAGTCACAGGCCTCCAGTCAGAGAAGAAACCACCTGCTACCACTCTCCAGCATCTCTCCCAAAGCCAATGTCTAATTCAGTTTACTACCTGATCTTGAATACTGAGTGACTGAATCTTCTTGGCCAACTTCTCATACTGGACCATGTCAAAAGTCTTGCTAAAGTCCACGTAAGCAAGATCTGCTGCCTTGGCTTCATTCTCTTTCTTGGTAACTTCCTTGAAAAGCTCTACAAGATTGCTTAAGAACAACCTACCATGCATAAAGCCATGCTGACTATCCTTAAGCAACACACATCAAAGTTGCTGGTGAACGCAGCAGGCCAGGCAGCATCTCTAGGAAGAGGTACAGTCGACGTTTCAGGCCGAGACCCTTAGTCCTGACACGTCGACTGTACCTCTTCCTAGAGATGCTGCTTGGCCTGCTGCATTTACCAGCAACTTTGATGTGTGTTGCTTGAATTTCCAGCATCTGCAGAATTTCTGTTGTTTGCCTGACTATCCTTAATGTCTTTCCAAGTACATCTATATCCAGTCTCTAAGAATACCATCTAATAAATTTCCACAACTGATGTCAGACTCACCAGCCTATAATTCCTGGTTTATGTTTAGAGCCTTTCTCAAACAGCAGTACAACATTGGCTGTCCTCCAATCCTCTTGTACCTGTCCTGTCATGGAAGTTGATTTAAATATCTCTGCTCAGGCTCCAGTAATTTTTGCACTTGCCCCTGCAGGGTCTGAAGGAACACCTTACCAGCCCCTAGTGATTTATCCACTCAGATTTAGAGTCACAGAGAAGTACAGCAGAAAAACAGGTCCTTTGGTTCATCTAGTCCATGCCAAAGCCATTTAAACTGTCTACTCCCATCGACCTGTACTGGGGCCACAGCCTCCATATCTATGTACCTCTCCAAATTTCTCCTAAGTTTTGGAGCAAGAAGGCCGCGAGTGAACGACTGATTTTCGGAGCGAAGGCAGTTTTTACCACTTGGGGTAAAAGAGAGGCAAGACTGCGCAGGTGCGTGACGTCAGCCAGTACAGCATGAAAGGTTTAAAAAGAAGACCGCCATATCCAGTGGGCAGTGGAGTGAGAGGGCTTTGACTCAATGGGCTTAGGTGGTAACAGGACAAGGCAAGGTAGGTTTACCAGTGTAATTTGTGGAAAGGAGGAAGTATGTGTGTGAGGCCGGTTTTCTGTGCTCGGTGTTGGATGTGGGAGGTCCTGGAGTTTCCCAGACGGCCATATCTGCACCCGGTGTGTCGAGCTGCAGCTCCTAAGGGACCAAGTTAGGGAACTGGAGATGCAGCTCGATGACCTTCACCTGGTTAGGGAGAGCGAGGAGGTGATAGAAAGGAGTTATAGGCAGATGGTCACACCGGGGCCACGGGAGATAGACAAGTGGGTCACAGTCAGGAGGGGGAAGAGGAAGAGTCAGGTACTAGAGAGTACCCCTGTGGCTGTACCCCTTGACAATAAGTACTCCTGTTTGAGTAGTGTTGGCGGGGACAGCCTACCTGGGGGAAGCAACAGTGGCTGTGCCTCTGGCACAGAGTCTGGCCCTGTGGCTCAGAAGGGTAGGGAAAGGAAGAGGAAGGCAGAAGTGATAGGGAACTCTATAGTTAGGGGGTCAGACAGGCGATTCTGTGGACTCAGGAAAGAAACTCAGATGGTAGTTTGCCTAAATGTTGCTGGTGAACGCAGCAGGTGACGAAGGGTCTCGGCCCGAAACGTCAACTGTACCTTTTCCTAGAGATGCTGCCTGGCCTGCTGCGTTCACCAGCAACTTTTATGTGTGTTGCTTGAAATTCCAGCACCTGCAGATTTCCTCGTGTTTGGTAGTTTGCCTCCCAGGTGCCGGGGTCTGGAATGTTTCAGATCGCATCCAAGTATCCTGCAGTGGGAGGGAGAACAGCCAGAGGCCGTGGAAAAAAGAGTACAGGGAGTTAGGAAGGAAGTTGAGAAGCAGGACCGCAAAAGTAGTAATCTCAGAATTACTGCCTGTGCCACGTGACAGTGAGAATAGGAATAGAATGAGGTGGAGGATAAATGCGTGGCTGAGGGATTGGAGCAGGGGACAGGGATTCAGATTTCTGGATCATTGGGACCTCTTTTGGGACAGGTGTGACCTGTACAAAAAGGACGGGTTGCACTTGAATCCCAGGGGGACCAATATCCTGGCGGGGAGGTTTGCTAAGGCTATTGGGGAGAGTTTAAACTAGGGGTGGGAACCAATCTGAAGAGACTGGGGAAGAGGCGGTTCGCTCACAAATAGAGAAAGCTTGTAGACAGTGTGAGAGGGAGGATAGACAGGTAATAGAGAAGGGATGCACTCAGACCGACCGTTTGAGATGTGTCTATTTTAACGCACGGAGTGTTGTGAACAAAGCAGATGAGCTTAGAGCGTGGATCAGCACTTGGAGATATGATGTGGTGGCCATTACAGAAACTAGGATGGCTCAGGGACAGGAATGGTTACTTCAAGTGCCACGTTTTAGATGTTTCAGAAAGGACAAGGAGGGAGGCAAAAGAGGTGGGGGCATGGCACTGTTGATCAGAGATAGTGTCACGGCTGCAGAAAAGGAGGAAGTCATGGAGGGATTGTCTACAGAGTCTCTGTGGGTGGAGGTTAGGAACAAGAAGGGGTCAATAACTTTACTGGGTGTTTTTTATAGGTCGCCCAATAGTAACAGGGATATCGAGGAGCAGTTGGGGAAACAGATCTTGGAAAGGTATAATAATAACAGAGTTGTCGTGATGGGAGATTTTAATTTCCCAAATATCTATTGGCACCTACCTGGAGCAAGGGGTTTAGATGGGGTGGAGTTTGTTAGGTGTGTTCAGGAAGGTTTCTTGACACAATACATAGATAAGCCTACAAGAGGAGAGGCTGTACTTGATTTGGTATTGGAAAATGAACCTAGTCAGGTGTCAGATCTCTCAGTGGGAGAGTATTTTGGAGATAGTGATCATAATTCTATCTCCTTTACAATAGCATTGGAGAGAGATAGGAACAGACAAGTTAGAAAAGAGTTTAATTGGAGTAAGGGGAATTATGAGGCTATCAGGCAGAAAATTGGAGGCTTAAATTGGAAACAGATGTCCTGAGGGAAATGTATGGAAGAAATGTGGCAAATGTTCAGGGGGTATTTGTGTGGAGTTCTGCATAGGTACATTCCAATGAGACAGGGAAGTTATGGTAGGGTACAGGAACACAAAGGTTGTAATAAATCTAGACAAGAAGAAAAGAAAAGCTTACAAAAGGTTCAGAGAGCTAGGTAATGTTAGAGATCTAGAAGATTATAAGGCTAACAGGAAGGAGCTTAAGAAAGAAATTAGGAGAGCCAGAAGGGGCCATAAGAAGGCCTTGGCAGGCAGGATTAAGGAAAACCCCAACGCATTCTACAAGTATGTGAAGAGCAAGAGGATAAGACATGAAAGAATAGGACCTATCAAGTGTGACAGTGGGAAAGTATGTTTGACAATAGACAATAGACAGTAGGTGCAGGAGTAGGCCAATTGGCCCTTCGAGCCAGCACTGCCATTCACTGTGATCATGGCTGATCATCCACAATCAGTATCCAGTTCCTGCCTTATCCCCATAACCTTTGATTCCACTATCTTTAAGAGCTCTATCCATCTCTTTCTTGAAAGCATCCAGAGACTTGGCCTCCACAGCCTTCTGGGGCAGAGCATTCCATACATCCACCACTCTCTAGGTGAAAAAGTTTTTCCTCAACTCTGTTCTAAATGGCCTACCCCTTATTCTTAAACTGTGGCCTCTGGTTCTGGACTCACCCATCAGCGGGAACATGCTTCCTGCCTCCAGCGTGTCCAATCCCTTAATAATCTTATATGTTTCAATAAGATCCCCTCTCAGCCTTCTAAATTCCAGAGTATACAAGCCCAGTTGCTCCAATCTTTCGACATATGACAGTCCCGCCATCCCGGGAATTAATCTTGTGAACCTACGCTGCACTCCCTCAATAGCAAGAATGTCCTTCCTCAAATTTGGAGACCAAAACTGCACACAGTACTTCAAGTATGGTCTCACCAGGGCCCTGTACAGCTGCAGAAAGACCTCCTTGTTCTTATACTCAATTCCCCTTGTTATGAAGGCCAGCATGCCATTAGCTTTCTTCACTACCTGCTGTACTTGCATGCTTGCTTTCAGTGACTGATGTACAAGAACACCTAGATCTCGTTGTGCTTCTCCTTTTCCTAACTTGACTCCATTTAGATAATAATCTGCCTTCCTGTTCTTACCACCAAAGTGGATAACCTCACATTTATCCACATTAAACTGCATCTGCCATGCATCTGCCCACTCACCCAGCCTGTCCAAGTCACCCTGCATTCTCATAACATCCTCCTCACATTTCACACTGCCACCCAGCTTTGTGTCATCGGAAAATTTGCTAATGTTACTTTTAATTCCCTCATCTAAATCATTAATATATATTGTAAACAGCTGCGGTCCCAGTACTGAACCCTGCGGTACCCCACTGGTCACCACCTGCCATTCCAAAAGGGACCCATTAATCGCTACTCTTTGTTTTCTGTCAGCCAGCCAATTTTCAATCCATGTCAGTACTGTGCCCCCAATACCATGTGCCCTAATTTTGCCCACTGATCTCCTATGTGGGACTTTATCAAAGGCTTTCTGAAAGTCCAGGTACACTACATCCACTGGCTCTCTCTTGTCCATTTCATAGTTACATCCTCAAAAAATTCCAGAAGATTAGTCAAGCACGATTTCCCCTTCATAAATCCATGCTGACTCGGACCGATCCTATTTCTGCTATCCAGATGTGTCCTAATTTCATCTTTTATAATTGACTCCGGCATCTTTCCCACCACCGACGTCAGGCTAACCGGTCTATAATTCCCTGTTTTCTCTCTTCCTCCCTTCTTGAAGAGAGGAACAACATTAGCCACCCTCAAATCCACAGGAACTGATCCTGAATCTATAGAACATTGGAAAATGATTACCAATACGTCCACGATTTCTAAAGCCACCTCCTTAAGTATCCTGGGATGCAGACCATCAGGTCCCGGGGGCTTAGCCTTCAGACCCAACAGTCTATCCAACACCATTTCCTGCCTAATATAAATTTCCTTCAGTTCATTCATTACCCTAGGTCCTTTGGCCACTATTATATCTGGGAGATTGTTTGTGTCTTCCCTAGTGAAGACAGATCCAAAGAACCGGAGGAAATAGCAGAGGTACTTAGTGAATACTTTATTTCAGTATTCACTATGGAAAAGGATCTTGGTGATTGTAGTGATGACTTGTAGCGGACTGAAAAGCTTGAGCATGTAGATATTAAGAAAGAGGATGTGCTGGAGCGTTTGGAAAGCATCAAGTTGGATAAGTCGCTGGGACCGGATGAGATGTACCCCAGGCTACTGTGGGAGGCAAGGGAGGAGATTGCTGAGCCTCTGGCAATGATCTTTGCATCATCAATGGGGACAGGAGAGGTTTTAGAGGATTGGAGGGCTGCAGATGTTGTTCCTTTGTTCAAGAAAGGGAGTAGAAGTAGCCCAGGAAATTATAGACCAGTGAGTCTTACCTCAGTGGTTGATAAGTTGATGGGGAAGATCCTGAGAGGCAGGATTTATGAACATTTGAAGAGGTATTATATGATTAGGAATAGTCAGCATGGCTTTGTCAAGGGCAGGCCGTGCCTTACGAGCCTGATTGAATTTTTTGAGGATGTGACTAAACACATTGATGAAGGAAGAGTAGTAGATGTAGTGTATATGGATTTCAGCAAGGCATTTGATAAGGTACCCCATGCAAAGCTTATTGAGAAAGTAAAGAGGCATGGGATCCAAGGGGACATTGCTTTGTGGATCCAGAACTGGCTTGCCCACAGGAGACAAAGAGTGGTTGTAGACGGGTTATATTCTGCATGGAGGTCGGTGACCAGTGGTGTGCCTCAGGGATCTGTTCTGGAACCCTTACTCTTCATGATTTTTATAAACGACCTGGATGAGGAAGTGGAGGGATGGGTTAGTGAGTTTGCTGATGACACAAAGGTTGGGGATGTTGTGGATAGTATGGAGGGCTGTCAGAGGTTACAGCGGAAAATTGATAGGATGCAAAACTGGGCTGAGAAGTGGCAGATGGAGTTCAACCCAGATAAGTATGAAGTAGTTCATTTTGGTAGGTCAAATATGATGGCAGAATATAGTATTAATGGTAAGACTCTTGCAGTGTGGAGGATCAGAGGGATCTGGGGGTCCCAGTCCATAGGACACTCAAAGCAGTTGCACAGGTTGACACTGTGGTTAAGAAGGCGTATGGTGTATTGGCCTTCATCAATCATGGAATTGAGTTTAAGAGCTGAGAGGTAATGTTGCAGCTATATAGGACCCTGGTCAGACCCCACTTGGAGTACTGTTCTCAGTTCTGGTCGCCTCACTACAGGAAGGATGTGGAAGCCATAGAAAGGGTGCAGAGGAGATTTACAAGGATGTTGCCTGGATTGGGGAGCATGCCTTATGAGAATAGATTGAGTGAACTCTGCCTTTTCTCCTTGGAGCGACGGAGGATGAGAGGTGACCTGATAGAGGTGTATAAGATGATGAGAGGCATTGATCGTGTGGATAGTCATGGGCTTTTTCCCAGTGCTTAAATGGTTGCCACAAGAGGACACAGGTTTAAGGTGCTGGGGAGGAGGTACAGAGGAGATGTCAGGGGTAGGTTTTTTACTCAAAGAGTGGTGAGTGCGTGGAATGGGTTGTCGGCAATGGTGGTGGAGGCGGATACAATAGGGTCTTTTAAGAGACTTTTGGACAGGTACATGGAGCTTAGAAAAATAGAGGGCTATAGGTAAGCCTAATAATTTTTAAGGTTGGGACATGTTCGGCACAACTTTGTGGGCCAAAAGGCCTGTATTGTGCTGTAGGTTTTCTATGTTTCTAAACATTGAAATCGAGCTTCCATGCACCACTTGTGCTAGCATCTCATTCCACACTCTCACGGCCCTCTGAGCGAAGAAGTTTCCCATCATGTTCCCCTTAAACTTATCACCTTTCACCCTTAATTCATGACCTCTGGTTGTAGTCCCACCAAACCTCAGTGGGAAAAGCCTGATTACATTTACCCTATATATACCCTCATGATTTTGTATACCCTCATGATTTTCTATACCTCAATCAAATCTCCTCTCCATCTCCTACGTTCAAAAGAATTTATTTGATCTTTCCTTATACCTCCTCAGGTCCTCTTGACCTGGCAACATCCTTGTAAATTTTCTCTTCACTCTTTCACCCTTATTTACATCTTTCCTGTAGGTAGTTGACCAAAACTGCACACAATACTCCATATTCAGCTTCACCAACATCTTGTATGTCTTCAACATAACATCCCATCTTTTGTAGTCAGTACATTGAATTATGAAGGCCAATGTGCCAAAAGTTTTCTTTACAACCCTATCAAACTGTGACCCCATTTTCAACAAATTCTGTACCTGTATTTCCAGATCCCTTTGTTCCACTACACTCCTCAATGCCCTGCCGTTAAACTTCTATGTCGTAATCCTACCAAAGTGCAGAACCTTACACTTGTCTGCATTAAAATCCATCTGCCATTTCTCCAGCTGGTGTAGATCACTTTGCAAGTCAGGATAGCCTTTCTTATTGTCTTCTACACTCCCAATCAAAGATTCAAAGGTTAACTTGGTTAACTTAGTATCAAAGTTTAAAACTCTGAAACTTGTCTTTTCCGGGCAACCATGAAACTAAGAAAGAAAAGAAGGGCAGCACGATCCTCAACCCCCAAATCCCCTCTCCCTAGACAAAAAAGCAAACAAATACAGAAAAGGCACATCAACCCCCAAATTCTTCCTTCCACACAAAAAAACAAACAAACCAAACAAAACAGGTACATTGACCCCCCCCCCCGCATAAAAAACCTGAGAAAAGTTGGGTGAAAAACACAGAATACAATAAAAGTAGAAAACCAAAAAAAAAGGATTGTCCAAAAGACAGAAAGCCTGGACAGTGTTCTCCAGGCACAGTGACAGGCTCTCTCCTCTCCAGTGGTGTAGCAGAGCTCTCTGCAGCGATCAAAAGGCTGGCAGCCGGCGCCCAATGCTGCAATCCTCCTTGTTCCTTTAATTTGTGCACAATAGAAGCTTTAATTAGGAAGTGTAGTCAAACGTCGACTTGCGACCTGTCCCTCAACATGCCCGCCATGAGGTTCATGCACATGCCTCTCTCTCCCGGAATCCTCTGAAGCACCTGAACGATCTCCAAAATTTCATGTTCGCCTCAATGTTTCAGTCTTCCTCATGGCTTGAATCAGCAAACAATGAAAGCTTTAATTGGCCATCTCCAAACAGTAAATCACAGACTCCAACAGTTCCAGAATCACATCCAAGATGAAAAGCAATGTAAAAGACATAAAAGAAGTGAAATATATTGTTTTATGATCTATCTAGAAGATGTTGATCATGGAGCATTGTCGCAGGCGCCATCTTGACCACAATAAGTGTCATTGTAAATTTGCTGATCCAGTTAACCACATTATGCGTATTTTGCATTAGTCTTCACAGTAGAAGACATCTGCAGTATACTGGACATTCAAGAATGTCAGGGAAGTGAAGTTTGTGCAGTGAAAATTACAACTGAGAAGGTGCTCAGGAAGCTTAATGGTCTGAGGGTGGATAAATCTCCTGGACCTGATGGTTGCACCCTCGGGTTCTGAAGGAAGTAGCTGGAGAGATTACAGAGGCATTAATGATGATCTTTCAAGAATCGATAGATTCTGGCATTGTACCGGATGACTGTAAAATTGCAAATGTTACTCCACTATTTAAGAAGGGTGGGAGGCAGCAGAAAGGAAACTATAGACCTGTTAGCCTGACATCAGTGGTTGGAAAGTTGTTGGAATCGATTGTTGGTGATGAGATTACAGAGTAGCCTGAAACACATGACAAGATAGGCCAAAGGCAGCAAGGTTTCCTGAAAGGAAAATCTTGCCCGACAAACCTACTGCAATTCTTTGAGGAAATTACAAACAGGGTAGACAAAGGAGATGCAGTAGACATGGGGTACTTTGATTTTCAGAAGGCCTTTGACAAGGTGCCGCACGTGAGGCTGCTTAGCAAGATTAACAGCCCATGGAATTACAGGGAAGTTACTAGCATGGGTGGAGCATTGGCTGGTCAGCAGAAAACAGAGAGTGGGAATAAAGGGATCCTATTCTGGCTGGCTGCCGGTTACTAGTGGAGTTCCACAGGGGTCAATGGACTGCTGCTTTTTACGATGCATGTCAATGATTTGGACCATGGGATTAATGAATTTGTGCCTGAATTTGCCGATGATACAAAGATAGGTGGAGGAGCAGGTAGTGTTGAGGAAACAGAGAGCCTGCAGAGAGAACTGGATAGTTTAGGGGAATGGGCAAAGAAGTGGCAAATGAAATACAATGTTGGAAAGTGTATGGTCATGCACTTTGGTGGAAGAAATAAACAGGCAGACTATTATCTAGATGGGAGAGAATTCAAAATGCAGAGTTGCAAAGGGACTTGGGAGTCCTTGTGCAAGATACCCTAAAGGTTAATCTCCAGGCTGAGATGGTGGTGAAGAAGGCAAATGCAATGTTGGCATTCATTTCTAGAGGTATAGAATATAAGAGCAGGGATGTGATGTTGAGGCTCTATAAGGCACTTGCGAGACCACACTTGGAGTATTGTGTGCAGTTTTGGGCTCCTTATTTTAGAAAGGATATACTGACATTGGAGAGGGTTCAGAGAAGATTCACGAGAATGATTCCGGGAATGAAAGGGTTACCGTATGAGGACCGTCTGGTAGCTCTTGGGCTATATTCCCTGGAGTTCACACGCTCTCTCATTGGGACTTCTATGTACTGATTAAGGAAACTTTTCTGAACACATTTAACCAACTCCGCCCCATCTAGTCCTTTTATAGTGTGAGGGTCTCAGTCAATATGTGGAAAGTTAAAATCACCTACTATAACAACCTTATGTTTCTTGCAATAATGTGTGATCTCTCTAAAAATTTGTCCCTCTAAATCCCTGGGACTGTTGGATGGTCTGTAATATGGAATAATATGGACATACCTTTCTTATTTCTCATTTCCACCCATAACGTCTGACGAGACAATTTCTACAGACTGTTTGATGGAGCACTGCCATGACATAAGACAATAATACCATAAGATAGAGGAGCAGAAGTGGGCCATTCAGCCCATCGAGTCTGCTCTGCCATTCAGTCATGGGCTGATCCAATTCTTCCATAGAACCATAGAACCATAGAAACTACAGCACAGAAACAGGCCTTTTGGCCCTTCTTGGCTGTGCCGAACCATTTTCTGCCTAGTCCCACTGACCTGCACACGGACCATATCCCTCCATACACCTCCCATCCATGTATCTGTCCAATTTATTCTTAAATGTTAAAAAAGAACCCACATTTACCACCTCATCTGGCTGCTCATTCCATACTCCCACCACTCTCTGTGTGAAGAAGCCCCCACTAATGTTCCCTTTAAACTTTTCCCCCCTCACCCTTAACCCATGAACTCTGGTTTTTTTCTCCCCTTGCCTCAGTGGAAAAAGCCTGCTTGCATTCACTCTATCAATACCCATCATAATTTTATCTATCAAATCTCCCCACATTCTTCTACACTCCAGGGAATAAAGTCCTAACCTATTCAACCTTTCTCTGTAACTGAGTTTCTTAAGTCCCGGCAACATCTTTGTAAACCTTCTCTGCACTCTTTCAACCTTATTTATATCCTTCCTGTAATTTGGTGACCAAAACTGAACACAATACTCCAGATTCGGCCTCACCAATGCCTTATACAACCTCATCATAACATTCCAGCTCTTATACTCAATACTTTGATTAATAAAGGCCAATGTACCAAAAGCTCTCTTTACGACCCTATCTACCTGTGACGCCACTTTTAGGGAATTTTGTATCTGTATTCCCAGATCCCTCTGTTCCACTGCACTCCTCAGTGCCTTACCATTAACCCTGTATGTTCTACCTTGGTTTGTCCTTCCAACAGGCAATACCTCACACTTGTCAGTATTAAACTCCATCTGCCATTTTTCAGCCCATTTTTCCAGCTGGTTCAAGTCCCTCTGCAGGCTCTGAAAACCTTTCTCACTGTCTACTACACCTCCAATCTTCGTATCATCAGCAAATTTGCTGATCCAATTTACCACATTATCATCTAGATCATTGATATAGATGACAAATAACAATGGACCCAGCACTGATCCCTGTGGCACACCACTAGTCACAGGCCTCCACTTGGAGAAGCAATTCTCTACTACCACTCTTTGGCTTCTTCCATCGAGCCAATGTCTAATCCAATTTACCACCTCTCCATATATACCTAGCAACTGAATTTTCCTAACTAACCTCCCATGCGGGACCTTGTCAAAGGCCTTACTGAAGTCCATGTAGACAATATCCACTGCCTTCCCTTCATCCACTTTCCTGGTAACCTCCTCGAAAAACTCCAATAGATTGGTCAAACATGACCTACCACGCACAAAGCCATGTTGACTCTCCCTAATAAGCCCCTGTCTATCCAAATGCTTGTAGATTCTGTCTCTTAGTACTCCCTCCAATAACTTACCTACTACCGACGTTAAACTTACTGGCCTATAATTTCCCGGATTACTTTTCGATCCTTTTTTAAACAACAGAACAACATGAGCCACTCTCCAATCCTCCGGCACCTCACCTGTAGACAGCAACATTTTAAATATTTCTGCCAGGGCCCCTGCAATTTCAACACTAGTCTCCTTCAAGGTCCGAGGGAACACCCTGTCAGGTCCCAGGGATTTATCCACTTTAATTTTCCTCAAGACAGCAAGGACCTCCTCCTTTTCGATCTGTACAGTTTCCATGATCTCACTACTTGTTTCCCTTAATTCCATAGACTTCATGCCAGTTTCCTTAGTAAATATAAAGCAAAAAACCTATTTACAATCTCCCCCATTTCCTTTGTTTCCGCACATAGCCGACCACTCTGATCTTCAAGAGGACCAATTTTATCCCTTACAATCCTTTTGCTCTTAATATACCTGTAAAAGCTCTTTGGATTATCCTTCACTTTGACTGCCAAGGCAACCTCATGTCTTCTTTTAGCCCTCCTGATTTCTTTCTTAAGTATTTTCTTGCACTTCTTATACTCCTCAAGCACCTTATGTACTCCCTGCTTCCTATACATGTCATACAACTCCCTCTTCTTCTTTATCAGAGTTGCAATATCCCTTGAGAACCAAGGTTCCTTATTCCTATTCACTTTGCCTTTAATTCTGACAGGAACATACAACCTCTGCACTCTCAAAATTTCTCCTTTGAAGGCTTCCCACCTATCCTTGCCAGAGAACAGCCTGTCCCAATCCACACTTTTTAGATCCTTTCTCATTTCTTCAAATTTGGCCTTCTTCCAGTTAAGAACCTCAACCCTAGGACCAGATCTATCCTTGTCCATGATCAGGTTGAAACTAATGGTAATATGATCGCTGGAACCAAAGCGCTCCCCTACACAGACTTCTGTCACTTGTCCTAACTCGTTTCCTAACAAGAGATCCAATATTGCATCCCCTCCAGTTAGTCCCTCTATATATTGATTTAGAAAACTTTCCTGAACACATTTTACAAACTCTAAACCATCTAGACCCCTAACAGTATGGGAGACCCAATCAATATATGGAAAATTAAAATCCCCTACCACCACAACTTTATGTTTCCTGCAGTTGCCTGCTATCTCTCTGCAGTCATCCCCACTCCCCTATCTTCTCCCCATACCCTTTGATGCCCTGGCTAATCCAGAACCTATCTATCTTGGCCTTAAATGAACCCAGTGACTTGGCCTCCACAGCCACTCGTGGCAACAAATTCCACAGATTTACTACCCTCTGACTAAAGTAATTTCTCCACATCTCTGTTCTAAATGGATGTCGTTCAATCCTGAAGTTGTGCCCTCTTGTCCTAGACTCCCCTACCATGGGAAATAACTTTGCCATATCTAATCTGTTCAGGCCTTTTAACATTCGGAATGTTTCTATGAGATCCCCCCCCACCATTCTCCTGACCTCCAGGGAATACAGCCCAAGAGCTGCCAGATGTTCCTCATACGGTAACCCTTTCATTCCTGGAATCATTCTTGTGAATCTTCTCTGAACCCTCTCCAATGTCAGTATATCCTTTCTAAAATAAGGAGCCCAAAACTGCACACAATACTCCAAGTGTGGTCTCACGAGTGCCTTATAGAGCCTCAACATCACATCCCTGCTCTTATATTCTATACCTCTAGAATGAATGCCAATATTGCATTCGCCTCCTTCACCACAGACTTAACCTTTAGGGTATCTTGCACACAGACTCCCAAGTCCCTTCGCATCTCTGCATTTTGAATTCTCTCCCTATACAAATAATAGTGTACCCGTTTATTTCTTCCGCTAAAGTGCATGACCATACACTTTCCAACACTGTATTCCATTTGTCACCACTTTGCTCATTCCCCTAAACTATCTAAGTCTCTCTGCAGGCTCTCTGTTTCCTCAACACCACCCACTCCTCCACCTATCTTTGTATCATTGGCAAATTTAGCCACAAATCCATTAATCCCATTGTCCAAGTCATTGACATGCATTGTAAAAAGCAGCAGTCCCGACACTGACCCCTGTGGAACTCCACTAGTAACCGGCAGCCAGCCAGAATAGGATCCCTTTATTCCCACTGTCTGTTTTCTGCCTACCAGCCAATGCTCCACCCATGCTAGTAACTTCCCTGTAATTCCATGGGCTGTTAATCTTGCTAAGCAGCCTCATGTGCGGCACCTTGTCAAAGGCCTTCTGAAAATCCAAGTACACCACGTCTACTGCATCTCCTTTGTCTACCCTGTTTGTAATTTCCTCAAAAAATTGCAGTAGGTTAGTCAGGCAGAATTTTCCTTTCAGAAAACCATGCTGGCTTTGGCCTATCTTGTCATGTGTCTCAGGCTACTCTGTAATCTCATCTCCAACAATCGATTCCAACAACTTTCCAACCACTGATGTCAGGCTAACAGGTCCATAGTTTCCTTGCTGCTGCCTCCCACCCTTCTTAAATAGTGGAGTAACATTTGCAATTTTACCATCATCCGGTACAACGTCAGAATCTATCGATTCTTGAAAGATCATTGTTAATGCCTCTGTAATCTCTCCAGCTACTTCCTTCAGAACCCGAGGGTGCATTCCATCAGGTCCAGGAGAGTTGTCTTCCCTCAGACCATTAAGCTTCCTGAGCACCTACTCAGTCGTAATTTTCACTGCACAAACTTCACTTCACTTGCACTCTTGAATGTCTGGTGTACTGCAGACGTCCTCCACTGTGAAGACTGATACAAAATACGCATTCAGTTCCTCTGCCATCTCTGCATCTCTCACTACAATATCTCCAGCATCATTTTGTATTGGTCCAATATCTACCCTCAACTCTCTTTTACCGTTTATATACTTAAAAAGCTTTTAGTATCTTTTTTGATATTAGTCACCAGCTTCCTCGCATAATTCATCTTTTCCTTCCGAATGACCTTCTTAGTTTCCTTGTGCAAGTTTTTAAAAGCTTCCCAATTCTCTATCTTCCCACTAGCTCTGACTTCTTTGTATGCCCTCTCTTTTGATTTTACTTTGGCTCTGACTTCACTTGTCAGCCACGGTAGTGTCCTTCTTCCTTTTGAAAATTTCTTCTTTTGATCACTGTTCCCTAAGGGTTCCTTCACCTTAAGCTCTCTTATAACCTCCGGATCATTGCACAACACCCAATCCAGCACAACTGATCCCCTGGTGGGCTCAACAACAAGCTGTTCTAAAAAGCCATCCCTTAGACATTCTACAAATTCTCTTTCTTGAGATCCAGTGCTGGCCTGGTTTTTCCTATCCACTTTCATGTTAAAATCCCCATCAATTATCATGACTTTGCCCTTCTGACAATTAGAAAAGACTTAGAAGTCCTGCTGTAATTTGTAATCTACATCCCGGCTGCTGTTTGGAGGCCTGTATACAACTGCCATTAGGGTCCTTTTACCCTTGTCATTTCTTAACTCAACCCATAGAGACTCTATACCTTCCGTTCCTATGTCATCGCTTTCTAATGATTTAATATTGTTTCTTATACACAGGGCCACACCACCCCCTCTACATACTAACCTGTCTTTCTGATACACCATATATCCTTGGACATTCAACTCCCAATGGCAGACATCCTTTAGCCAAGTTTCAGAGATGGCCGCAGCGTCAGACTTGCCAATCTGTAGCTGAATTTCAAAATTGTTCATTTTATTCCTTATGCTGCGTGCATTCAAATATAACACTTTCAGTCTGGTATTTGTTGCTTTCTGTTTTTACTGCACCACACCTCTGTTGCCCTGTGTAAATCATTGCACTGGCTGTGATTATGCCTCATCTGCTGCCCGTCCTTTCTATCATCTCTGTTGCACGCTATCTTTGATTTATTTCTGTTTTCCCTTTCCTCAGCCCTATCACTCTGGTTCCCATCCCCCTGCCAGATTAGTTTAAACCCTCCCTAACAGCTCTATTAAACCTGCCTGCTACGATATTGGACCCCTTTGGGTTCCGGTGTAACCCGTCCTTTTTGTACAGGTCGTACCTCCCCAAAAAAGGCCCCAGTGATCCAGGAACCCGAAGCCCTGTCCCCCACACCAGTCTCTCAGACACGCATTGATATGCCTGATCATGCTAGTCTTGGACTCATTGACAGAAAAGCAATGTGCTGGCAGCGCGCAATAGGTGGGCCTTAACAGACCAAGGACCTGCCAGCCTCCTGCAGCCAAGATGTGGGACCGGTTTTCCTGGGATCACCCTTGCCACCGGGATTTACCCTATCATGGTGAAGATAGTGCTACTGGGGATGGCGTACCCCCTGTGGCACTTTAAAATCTTCCTTGCACAGGCTCCACCTCTGACCACAGTGAATAATACCTGTACCTTACATATGGTTGAAGTCTGACAGTGATGGGGCGTCTGGCAACGGGAGCAGGTACAAATGGACTGGGAGCTCCTAGTCAGAACCCTGCACAGCAGCGACACAGGGTATTTGGTCACTAACAGCTGGGACTGAGTGGCAGCTGTTTTTGGCAGACCCCTGTGTGACTCAGCAGCCCTACTTAGGGACTGCACTGCTCACCCCAATGGGGAAGGGCCTAGAAAATGTGGCCTAAAAACTGCCCATTCAATCACTCACCAGGATAGGTTACCGCACCTATTGGGTTATTCCACTACTGCAGTCGAAATAAGAAACAATACAACCTAAAACTGGCAACATGGAATGTAAGGACTCTCCTGGACTCGTGTGGCATCTCTGACAGACCTCACCGGAGAACAGTCTTGATCGCTGCTGAGCTGAGGTGCTACAACATCGACATTGCTGCCCTGAGTGAGACCAGGCTCCGGGATGAAGGTTCTGTAACAGAGGAAGGGATGGGTTACACCTTCTTCTGGAAAAGCTTCCCCCCAGGTGGACAACATCCCCATGGAGTAGGTTTGGCCATCAAGAACACCTTTCTACCAAGTCTTACAGAAACACTTGTTGGCATTAGTGAAAGACTAATGACCCGCTGTATCCCCCTGGCAAAGAAACATTATGCCTGACTTCTCAGTGCCCATGCACCAACTTTGCCATCTGACAATGAGGCCAAGGAATGCTTTTATTAGACACTGGATGAAGCTCTTTGCCAGATCCCTAGGAACAATAAGATACTTTTGCTTGGGGACTTCAGTGTTAGGGTGGGGCAGAACAACAGGATATGGAGTGGAGTGCTAGGTAGGCATGGTATTGGCAAGGTGAATGCAAATGGCATGAGGCTACTTACTCTTTGCTCTGAGCATAACCTTACCATAACCAACACTGCCTTCCAGCAGAAGGCAAAATATAAGACCTTGTGGTGAAGAAGAGGAAGAAGAAAGCCCGTGGTACAGGCAGCAATGCTGAGATTACTACCCTGGAGCTCCTGCTTTTCAGCTTCCTACCCAACTCCTGTCTGTCCCTCTGACTATGGAATCCCCTATGACTACTGCATTCCTCATCTTCTTCTCTCCCTCTGCACCACTCATTCTCTCTAACTAGCAGTGCCACCCCTCTCCTCTAATCCCTCCTGCTCTGTCACTTATAAAACAACAAAACCCCGGAATTCTGAGCTGCCAGTCCGGCCCCTCCTGCAACCAAGACTCACTAATAGCTACTGTGTCATAATTCCAGCTGTTGATTCATGCCCTGAACTCATCCGCCTTACCTACGATACTTCTAGCATTGAAATATACACAGCTCAGGACACTAGTCGCACCATGCTAAACCTTTTGATTCCTGACTTTGTCTGAGGTCTTACCGACATCTGCCTCCAAAATCTCTCCACTAACTGTTCTGGCAATCTGGTTCTGATCCCCTTGCAAATCTAGTTTTAAACGCCCATGTGTAGCACCAGCAAATCTTCCCACTAGGGTGTTCGCCCCTTTCCAGTTCAGGTGCAAACGGTCTCTTCTGTACGAGTCCTACCTTTCCTGGAAGAGAGCCCAGTGGTCCAAAAATCTGAAGCCCTCCCTCCTGCACATGTTAAACTGTATAATCTTCTTAGGCCTCGCTAGCACATGGTATTGGTAGCAATCCTGAAATCAGAACCCTGGAGCTCCTGTCCTTTAACTTAACACCTAACTTCCTGACCCAAACAAGAGAAGATTTGGAGAACCAGAGGGAGACTGAGTGGAGGTGAATTAAAATGGGTGGCCGCTGGGATCTTTTCCCATGAGATGCTGCCTGGCCTGTTGAGTTCCTCCAGCATTTTGAGTGTGTTACCTAACTTCCTGAACTCCCTTTGCGGAACCTCATCACTATTCCTGTCTACATTATTAGTACCTACATGGACCGTGACCTCTGGTTGTTCACCCTTCCACTTAAGACTGCTGAGGAATTAATGTGAGAGGTCCTTGGCATCCAGGAGGCAACATACCATTCTGGATTCTCATTATCGTCCACAGAACCTCCTCTCTGTTCTCCTAACTAACGAATCTCCTGCGACTACAGGTTACCTCTTCTCCGCCTTCCCTTTCGACCCAGTGCCAGAGTCCCGACCACTGTGACTTTGCTCCACTGGGTCATCCCACCCAACAGTATCCAAAGTGACGTACCTGTTGTTGACGGGCATGTTCACAGTGATTGCTGTGCACTGGCTCCTTAACCCCTTTTCCCTTCCTGACTGTCACCCAGTTTCCTGTGTCCTGCACCTTGGGCATAAACTCCTCTCTATATGTCCTATCTATCACCCCCTCAACCTCCCAAATGATCTGGAGTTCAACTAGTTCCAGCTTCAGCTCCTTAATGCAGAGTGTCAGAAGCTGCAGCTGGATGCACTCTTCGTAGGTGTAGTCATCAGGGACACTGGAGGTCTCCCTGCCTTCCCACATCCTGCAAAAGGAGCATTCAACTATCCTGCCTGTCATCTCTACTTTTCTAAAGAAGAGGGGAGAGGTGGGAAACTCCACCCATTTTTTTTTGCCTTCTCTTACTGAAGCTGCTCCTCGCTGAAGCCTTGAAGAGCTAAAAGCGCAAAGCCTCCACTCTAACTCTGCCCGCCCCGACAATGGCCGCTCTGCTACCTTCTGCCTTACTTCAACTTGTTTCTGCCAATCCAACCCAAACGCTGATTGGGCACTGCTCAAAGCTCTAAACTGCCACGAGCCACTGCCTTTTCTACCTGATCAGTGAACCTGGGTGAACTTCCAATCTCTTCGATTGGGCACTGCTCATTTCATTTAATTGATTTCATTTTTTTTAACCAACATAGCCACCCCACCCCCTCTGCCTACCTGTCTGTCGTTTTGATACAATGTGTATCCTTGGATGTTAAGCTCCCAGCTATAATCTTCTTTCAGCTGTGACTCTGTGATGCCCTCAAAGACACACCAATCAATTTCTACAAGATCATCTGCCTTATCACCTATCCTGTGTTCATTCAAATTTAACACCTTCAGTCCTGTATTCATCATACTTTTCAATTTTGGTTTCAAAAATTGTGTGTGTGTGTGTGTGTGTGTGTGTGGTGTGTGTGTGTGGGGGGGTGGGGGTGGGGTGTGTGTGTGGTTGTGTGTGTACGGGTGGTTGGGGGTGGGGTGTGTGTGGTTGTGTGTGTACGGGTGGTTGGGGGTGGGGTGTGGTGTGTGTGTGAGGGGGTGGGGGTGAGGTGTGTGTGTGTGTGTGTGTGTGTGCGTGTGGTGTGTGTGTGTGCGGGAGGTTGGGGGTGGAGTGTGTATGTGTGGGGTGTTGGGGTGTGGTGTGTGTGGTGTGTGTGGGGTGTCGTGTGTGTGTGGGGTGTGGTGGGTGTGTGTGTGTTTGTGTGTGTGTGTGTGTGGTGGGTGTCTCTCTCTCTCTCTCTGGGTATGTGGCGGTCTCTGCGGAGGGGCTGATGTCAGTACAGAAAGGGGGGTTGGATCCCAGTGGAGCATCTGTTTCTTCTTCACTGTGGGTGGAGGGGCCCTGCCAGTGTGACCACCCAGTGTAATCTCCTGAAATGTCTGTGTGGACTCCTGGTGTGACTTCTCACTGTGAACTTCTCTCAGTGTTGCATATCGGTGTGAACTCCTGGTGTGACCCGTGTTTCACCAACTCTGACTGTTTTTTTGGTTTAACCTGTAGTTATGAGCAGCGTCTGCAGTGTCTGATACTGAAGGAGGAGTTTTCACCACAGATGGAGGCACTGAGGGTTGGAGTGAGGACCCTCACTGAGGCAGCTAGCGGTGAGCATTTGTCCAGGGCAATGTGACATTGTCCCCTGCTCATGGGTCATGCCCAAATTAGACACCCATCCTGTCTGTCTGTATGCCCCCGCCTCCTAACCATCTCTCCCCTTTTGTCTAAGATTGAGAAGAGATTATGAGGGGCAGAGTTATGGTTAAAGTAAAAGGAGTATTGATAGGGTAAAAGCAAGCAGGCTTTTGCCACTGAGGTTGAGTGGAATGCAACCAGAGGTCATGGGTTAAGGGTGAAAGGTGAAATATTTAAGGGGAACATAAGGGTAAACTTCTTCACTTAGAGGGACGTGGGATTGTGGAACGTTTGCCAGTGCAAGCGGTGGATGCGATTTCATTTTAAACGTTTAAGATAAATTTGTTTAGTTATATAGATGAAGGGCTATGACCTGGATGCAGGTCAATGGGACTACATAGTATAGTAGTTTAGCATGGCCTAGATGGGCTGAAGGGCCTGTTTCTATGCTGTAGGGTTCTATGAGTCTATGACTCTCATCCTATTTCAATTCAATTCAAGTTTAACTGTCATTTATCCATAGCCAAGTTGCAAAAGACAGTACCAACTGCACAAAGCACACGTAGCAACGTTCATGATAGTGAGAACATGCAAAGTACGGCCATTCAACAAAAATAGTCCAGACTCAAGCCACAATACAGCTTGTCTTCTGCCAAGTGAACACTAGGAGGCAGCACCAACTCCATCCAGGACGCCGCACCAGTGCCCCCTGCTGGTGGCATCAGCTGCAGCGCCTCTCTCCTGGTGGCCGGAAACAGGCGACTCTGCAGCTTGAGATCTCGTCCTCGCTATGACCAAGGCCACAACGCTCAGCTCACCATCCGCCCCTGCTCACCACTAATAAATCAGTGAATTCAACTTGCAGCATTCCACATTAACAATGTCCAAAAGGGTCTTGCAATCACAAGAAAAGCAACGAAGGTGGTCATTTGCTATTAGATTGCACATCCCTTGGTGCACTGACTCTCCCCTGAAGCCTCTCTGGTGCAGGCAGCAACGCGATCTGCACCAGGTCCAGCTCTTGTGTCTTTTCTGTCACTGAGGGGTAGACTTGCAGTACTGTAAGTTCTTAATGTCCAGCAGAGCCTTGCGATCATAATAAAGTACGTTTTAAAAGGACACCAGCACCCTTCATTGAACTTGCTGTGATCAAATGTGCTGTCGTACTCATTCATACGGTCTGGCAATCAGTGTACACAGCGCCAGAGTAAAAACCTGCAGCTGCTAAACATCTGAAATAAAATCAGAAAATTCTGTAAACAGCCAGCTTCTGTGGAGAGAGAAACTGGGTTCATGTTGTAACAGAAAGCGAGAGAAACAAGTTAGTTTCCCCTGCAGAGCAGACCAGGGTGGGTGCGGTGGGGGAATGGACAGGGTGAGGGGAATGTCAGTGGAAGGGTGTGGTTATGCTTGTGCTAGGGTTAATCTGTGTATCTTCTGGGGCCAAAGGATTAATGGGGGAAACAGAGGGCACAAGGAAAGATTACAGGGCCCAATTTCTCCCAACCCCCGGGCTGACCCACCACAGTCCAGACAAGAAACCTAATTTGCCTGTTTTACAGAGCTGCTCGGCTGTGAGGAGCTGCACACTGTCATCCGACTGGTCCTGAAGGCAGGGAATTACATGAATGCAGTAAGTCCTGAGACAGCACTGAGGGATGCTCACACAAACTCACACTTACACATGCTCACACACACACACACACACACACACACACACACACACACACACTCTCACACACATGCAGTTGCACACTCACACTAACACGCCTTACACACCTACACACTCACACTCACACTCACATAAGAAACTACATGAACGTAGTAAGTCCTGGGACAATACCGAGGCTGAGGGACTCACTCACATCTACTTGCACGCACGCACACACACACACACACACACACACACACACACTCACACTCACATGCACACGCTGACACTCACATAGGAAACTACATGAACGCAGTAAGTCCTGGGACAATACCGAGGCTGAGGGACTCACTCACATCTACTTGCTCACATACACTCACACTCTCGTGCACACACTGGGAGACAGGTCCCACACACACTCTCTATATCACTCTTACACACCAACACACACTGAATCTCATGGTTGTGTTTCACACACTCACATTCACACTCTCTCTCATACATTTTCTGCAAGGGGAAATCTTGCCCGTCAAATCTGTTAGAGTTCTTCAAGGAAGTAACAAGCAGGATGGACAAAGGAGAAGCACAGAATGTCACTTACTTGGATTTTCAGAAGGCGTTTGACAAGGTGCCACAGATGAGGCTACTTAACAAGATCAAATCCCATGACATTACAGGAAAGATACTGGCATGGATAGCGGAATGGCTGACGGGCAGGAGGCAACAGGTGGGAGTAAAGGGGGCCTTTGTGGTGGAAGCAGATACAATAGGGTCTTTTAAGAGACTCTTAGATAGGTACATGGAGCTTAGAAAAATAGAGGGCTATGCAGTAGGGAAATTCTAGGCAGTCTCTAGAGTAGGTTACATGGTCAGCACAACATTGTGGGCTGAAGGGCCTGTAATGTGCTGTAGTTTTCTATGTTTCCATGTTATGTTTTCTGGTGGCTGCCAGTGACTAGTGGTGTTCCTCAGGGGTCAGTATTGGGACCGCTACTTTTCACATTGTTTGTCAGTGATTTAGATAGTGGAATTGATGGATTTGTGGCAAAGTTTGTGGATGATACAAAGATAGGTGGAGGGGTAGGTAGTGCTGAGGAAGCAAGTGATCGTAGCAGGACTTAGAAGACTGGAAGAATGGACAAAAAAGTGGCAAATGGAATACAATGTTGGGAAATGTATGATAATGCATTTGGATAAAAGGAATAATAGTTGAAACTATTATCTAAATGGGGTGAAAATTCAAACAGAGCTGAAGAGAGACTTGGGAGTTTTCATGCAAGAACGCAGAAGGTTACTTTACAGTTTGCATCTGGTAAAGAAGGCAAATGAAATGTTGGCAAATATTTTAAAGGGAATAGTATATAAAAGCAAGGAGATTAATGCTGAGGCTTTGTAAGACACTAATCAGGTCGCACTTGGAGTATTGTCAATGGTTTTGGTCCGCATATCTCAGAAGGGATGTGTTGTCATTGGAGAGCGTCCAGAGGGGGTTCATGAGATGGTTCTGGGAATGAAGGGGTTAACATTTGAGGAGCTTTTGGCAGCTTTGGCCTGTATTCTCTGGAATTTAGAAGAATGCTGGGGGATCTCATTGAAACCTACAGAATGTTGAAAGGACTAGATAGGGTGGATGTGGAGAGAATGTTTCCTGTGGTGGGGGTATCCAGAACTAGAGGGCACAGCTTCAAAATTGAGGGGCAACCTTTCAGAACAGAGGTAAGGAGGAATTCTTATAGCCAGAGGGTAGTGTTTCTGTAGAATTATCTGCCACAGACTGCGGTGGAGGCCAAGTCCATGCATATATTTAAGGCAGAAGTTGATTGTTTCGTGATCGGTCAGGGCATCAAAGGATATGACAAGAAATCAGGTGTCTGGGGTTGAGTAGGATTTGTGATCAGCCATGATGGAATGGCAGAGCAGACTCGATGGGCTGAATGGCCTGATTCTGCTCCTATGTCTTATGGTCTTACATACACACACACGTTCTCTCTGTCACTCTCACAGACACATACACAGGCACTGAACCTCAACAGTTAGTTTAATATATTATACCAGGCAATGAGCTACAGTTCATGGTCTGGCTGGGTGTGTGTGGGTGAGTGGTGAATATGTGTAAATGGTGTGTGTGTGTGGGTGAGTGGTGAATATGTGTAAATGGTGTGTGTGTGTGTGTGTGCGCGCGTGTGCGCTGTGAGGGTGTGTGGGGAGTGTAGGTTCCTGGACCCTGAGCTCGCTACGTCCGCAGTTGTTCTCTGTGTATGGTGGGGACTGCTTTACTGTGGTGCCTGGCTGTCTGAGTGCGCTTAGAGTGTGTAGGGAGTGAGGTATGTGGTATGTGTGAGAGCTTGTGATATGTGTATGTGTGTAGTTTTGAGTGTGCATGGTATGTGTGGGCTGTTTGAGTGTGTGTCTTAGTAGAGTGTGTGAGTATGTGTGGGGTGTTTGAGCGTGCTTACGATATGTGGGGTATGCGGGTGTGTGAGATGTGTATATGTGGGCGATTTGAGTGTGGGGGGATTTTTGGCAGTGGAGTGTGTGAGTGTGATATCTGTGAGTGTGTGTGAGGTGTGATATGTGTATCTGTGAATGTGTCAGTGGAGTGTGTGTGTTTTGGGATGGGTGTGTCGGAGTGTGTGTGGAATGAGTGTGTCAGTGGAGTGAGTGTATGGGATAAGTGTGTCAGTGGAGTGTGCGTGTTTTGGGATGAGTGTGTCAGTGGAGTGCGTGTGTTTTGGGATGAGTGTGTTAGTGGAGTGTGTGAGTGTGTATGAGATGAGTGTGTCAGTGGTGTGTGGGTGTTTTGGGATGAGTGTGCCAGTGGAGTGTGTGTGTTTTGGGATGAGTGTGTCAGTGGAGTGTGTGTTTCGGGATGAGTGTGACAGTGGAGTGTGTGTTTTGGGATGAGTGTGTCAGTGGAGTATGTGTGGGATGAGTGTGTCAGTGGTGTGTGTGTGTTTTGGGATGAGTGTGTCAGTGGAGTGCGCGTGTTTTGGGATGAGTGTGTCAGTGGAGTGTTTGTGTTTTGGGATGAGTGTGTCAGTGGAGTGCGCGTGTTTTGGGATGAGTGTGCCAGTGGAGTGCGTGTGTTTTGGGATGAGTGTGTCAGTGGAGTGCGTGTGTTTTGGGATGAGTGTGTCAGTGGAGTGCGTGTGTTTTGGGATGAGTGTGTCAGTGGAGTGCGTGTGTTTTGGGATGAGTGTGTCAGTGGAGTGCGTGTGTTTTGGGATGAGTGTGTCAGTGGAGTGCGTGTGTTTTGGGATGAGTGTGTCAGTGGAGTGCGTGTGTTTTGGGATGAGTGTGTCAGTGGAGTGCGTGTGTTTTGGGATGAGTGTGTCAGTGGAGTGCGTGTGTTTTGGGATGAGTGTGTCAGTGGAGTGCGTGTGTTTTGGGATGAGTGTGTCAGTGGAGTGCGTGTGTTTTGGGATGAGTGTGTCAGTGGAGTGCGTGTGTTTTGGGATGAGTGTGTCGGTGGAGTGCGTGTGTTTTGGGATGAGTGTGTCGGTGGAGTGCGTGTGTTTTGGGATGAGTGTGTCGGTGGAGTGCGTGTGTTTTGGGATGAGTGTGTCGGAGTGTGTGTGTTTTGGGATGAGTGTGTCGGTGGAGTGTGGGTGTTTTGGGATGAGTGTGTCAGTGGAGTGTTTGTGTTTTGGGATGAGTGTGTCAGTGGAGTGTGGGTGTTTTGGGATGAGTGTGTCAGTGGAGTGTTTGTGTTTTGGGATGAGTGTGTCAGTGGAGTGTGGGTGTTTTGGGATGAGTGTGTCAGTGGAGTGTGGGTGTTTTGGGATGAGTGTGTCAGTGGAGTGTGTAAGTGTGTGTTGGATTTGCAGCATTTGACATCTGTTCTATTGTTTCAGGGTGGATATGCTGGCAATGCCTTTGGCTTCAGGATGGCGTCGCTGGTGAAGTTGGCGGACACACGAGCCAATAAACCGGGCATCAATCTTATGCACTTCGTGGTGATGGTGAGCAATGCCAGTTTTGGGGAGTGTATGTGACCTGAGTTTAGTCTTAGTGACAGATTGTCCATGGGGAATTCAGTGGGTGTGGGGAGAGTTGGTGATGGGGGTGAGTGTCCATGGGGAATTTGGTGGGTGTGGGGAGAGTTGGTGATGGGGGAGAGTGTCCATGGGGAATTCGGTGAGTGTGGGGAGAGTTGGTGATGGGGGGAGAGTGTCCATGGGGAATTCGGTGAGTGTGGGGAGAGTTGGTGATGGGGGAGAGTGTCCATGGGGAATTCGGTGGGTGTGGGGAGAGTTGGTGATGGGGGAGAGTGTCCATGGGGAATTCGGTGGGTGTGGGGAGAGTTGGTGATGGGGGAGAGTGTCCATGGGGAATTCGGTGGGTGTGGGGAGTGTTGGTGTTGGGGGAGAGTGTCCTTGGGGAATTCGGTGGGTGTGGGGAGAGTTGGTGATGGGGGAGAGTCCATGGGGAATTCGGTGAGTGTGGGGAGAGTTGGTGATGGGGGAGAGTGTCCATGGGGAATTCGGTGGGTGTGGGGAGAGTTGGTGATGGGGGAGAGTGTCCATGGGGAACTCGGTGAGTGTGGGGAGAGTTGGTGATGGGGGAGAGTGTCCATGGGGAATTCGGTGAGTGTGGGGAGAGTTGGTGATGGGGGAGAGTGTCCATGGGGAATTCGGTGGGTGTGGGGAGAGTTGGTGATGGGGGAGAGTGTCCATGGGGAATTCGGTGGGTGTGGGGAGAGTTGGTGATGGGGGAGAGTGTCCATGGGGAATTCGGTGGGTGTGGGGAGAGTTGGTGATGGGGGAGAGTGTCCATGGGGAATTCGGTGGGTGTGGGGAGAGTTGGTGATGGGGGAGAGTCCATGGGGAATTCGGTGAGTGTGGGGAGAGTTGGTGATGGGGGAGAGTGTCCATGGGGAATTCGGTGGGTGTGGGGAGAGTTGGTGATGGGGGAGAGTGTCCATGGGGAACTCGGTGAGTGTGGGGAGAGTTGGTGATGGGGGAGAGTGTCCATGGGGAATTCGGTGAGTGTGGGGAGAGTTGGTGATGGGGGAGAGTCCATGGGGAATTCGGTGAGTGTGGGGAGAGTTGGTGATGGGGGAGAGTGTCCATGGGGGATTCGGTGGGTGTGGGGAGAGTTGGTGATGGGGGAGAGTGTCCATGGGGAATTCGGTGGGTGTGGGGAGAGTTGGTGATGGGGGAGAGTGTCCATGGGGAATTCGGTGGGTGTGGGGAGAGTTGGTGATGGGGGAGAGTGTCCATGGGGAATTCGGTGGGTGTGGGGAGAGTTGGTGATGGGGGAGAGTGTCCATGGGGAATTCGGTGGGTGTGGGGAGAGTTGGTGATAGGGGAGAGTGTCCATGGGGAATTCACTGGGTGTGGGGAGAGTTTGTGATGGGGGAGAGTGTCCATGGGGAATTCGGTGAGTGTGGGGAGAGTTGGTGATGGGGGAGAGTGTCCATGGGGAATTCGGTGAGTGTGGGGAGAGTTGGTGATGGGGGAGAGTGTCCATGGGGAATTCGGTGAGTGTGGGGAGAGTTGGTGATGGGGGAGAGTGTCCATGGGGAATTCGGTGAGTGTGGGGAGAGTTGGTGATGGGGGAGAGTGTCCATGGGGAATTCGGTGGGTGTGGGGAGAGTTGGTGATGGGGGAGAGTGTCCATGGGGAATTCGGTGGGTGTGGGGAGAGTTGGTGATGGGGGAGAGTGTCCATGGGGAACTCGGTGAGTGTGGGGAGAGTTGGTGATGGGGGAGAGTGTCCATGGGGAATTCGATGAGTGTGGGGAGAGTTGGTGATGGGGGAGAGTCCATGGGGAATTCGGTGAGTGTGGGGAGAGTTGGTGATGGGGGAGAGTGTCCATGGGGAATTCGGTGGGTGTGGGGAGAGTTGGTGATGGGGGAGAGTGTCCATGGGGAATGCGGTGGGTGTGGGGAGAGTTGGTGATGGGGGAGAGTCCATGGGGAATTCGGTGGGTGAGCACAGTTGTTTGTGGGCTGGGAGATTCCTGCCCTGATTCCCCAGAGGTAAGTGCGGTGACCTGGAGTGTTCAACCATGGGATCAGCTGTGAAAATCGTGCAGGGCCATGTTGCGGAGGGGAGATTTCTGCAGATCCAGAACTACTAAAGCTCTAGACCATTCCGTTGCAGGAAGCTGAAAAGAACGACAAGAAATTGCTGGATTTCCCCAGTAAACTGCAGAATGTGGCAGCGGCTTCCAGGTAGGAACGTGGCCTTCAGTGCTGGCGAGAGGCCCTTTGTACAGCGTAGTACTTCCTTCTTCAGACACTGCCGTGTCGTGTGTGTCCATTCCCCTGTCCCCTGCTGTGTGTCTGCCTGTTACCACGTGTGTATCCACATATTACCGCATGTGTGCATTCGCCTGTTATCCCATGTGTATCCACCTGTTATCCTGTGTGTATCCACCTGTTATCCCGTGTGTATCCACATGTTATCCCGTGTGTAGCCACCTGTTATCCCGTGTGTATTCACCTGTTATCCCGTGTGTATCCACCTGTTATCCCGTGTGTATTCGCCTGTTATCCCGTGTGTTTTCACCTGTTATCCCGTGTGTATCCACCTGTTATCCTGTGTGTATCCACCTGTTACCACATGTGTGCATTAACCTGTTAGCCCGTGTGCATCTGACTGTTACCTGGTGTGTATCCACCAGTTACACCATGTGTAAATTGCCTTTTACCCCATGTGCATCCACTTGTTAACTGGTATGCATCCACCTGATTCCCCATGTATATCTGAATGTTCTGCCATGTGTGCATTTACCTGTTATCCACCTGTTACCCCATGTGCATCCGCCTGAAACCAGTGTGTATCCACTAGTTACACTGTCTGTATTTGCCAGTTATCCCATGTGCATCCGCCTGTCACCCGGTGTGCTTCCGCCTAGCCACAACGTGTGTTTATTCTGTGTCTCCTCCCCACCCGGGTATTCACCCTATTCCTCTGTATTATTTACCCCGTGTCTCCTCTCTTGAAGCATTTTTAAACAGGACATCATTTGTATTTGCATTGAGTAATTACCCAGTGTCTGCCCCTCATAACTGTACTGTCTCCTGTGTTGAAGAATTTTTAAACAGGACATTGAGAATGACACTGAGAAACTGAAGCACAAACTGCAAATGGTGAAAGGAAATTTCAGCAAAGTGCCTGAGATCAGAGAGCAGATGGAGGAATTTGTCAAGGTTCGTGTGGCGGCTGCAGAAATATTCCTGAATCATGGTGGGACTAATGTCCTGAGCGGTGTATATTTCAATACAAGAAGTATCATAGGAAAGGTGAATGAACTCAGGGCATGGATCAGCATCTAGAATTATGACGTTGTAGCCATTAGTGAACCTTAGTTGCAGGAGGGGAAGGACTGGTGTTCCACTGTTTTGGACAAGACAGAGCAGGAGTGATAAGAGGAGGTTGGGTGGCGTTGCTAGTGAGGGAAAATGTCACGGCAATATTCATTCAGGAGGGACTGGAGAGCTTGTCAGGTGAGGCTTTATGGGTGAAACTGAGGAATAAGAAAAGTACGGCCACACTAATGTAGCTACATTATACACCACCCAACAGTCCGCGGGATTTAGAGGAACAAAGTTGTAGAGAGATCGCAGACCATTGCAGGAAACATAAGATTGTTATAGTACGTGATTTTAACTCCATACTGGAAAAGGACTAGATGGGATAGAGTTTGACAAATGTGTTCAAGGAAGTTTCCTTAATCAGTATGCAGAGGTCCAAATGAGAGAGCATGTGATACTGGAACTGCTATTAGGGAATGAGACAGGGCAGGTGAGAGACATTTGTGTAGGGGAACGCTTTGCATCCAGTGATCATAATGCCATTAGTTTCAAGGTAATTATGGAAATGGATAGGTCTGGTCCTCGGGTTTAGATTCTCAATTAGAGAAAGACCAATTTCGGTGGTATCAGAAAGGATCTGGATTGGGACAAAGATGTACTTGGTAAGTGGGAGACCTTCAAGAGTGAAATTCTGAGAGTACAAAGCTTGTATGTGCCTGTCAGAATGAAAGGCAAGGTTAACAAATTTATGGAACCTTGGTTTTCAAGAGATATTGAGGCCCTGGTTAAGACCATAAGATATAGGAGCAGAATTAGGCCATTTGACCCCATCAAGTCTGCTCTGCCATTTATCATGGGTGATTCCTATTCCCTCTCAGCCCCAGTCTACTGCCTTCTCCCCAGATCCCTTCAAGAATATTGTGGCCATTACAGAGATGTGCATGAGTTGGGGGCAGGAATCACTGCTGAGTGTGCCGGGCCTTAGATGTTTCAGAAAGGACAGGGAGGGAGGCAAAAGAGGTGGGGGCATGGCATTGCTAATCAGCAATATGTCATGGCTGCAGAAAAGAAGGAAGTCATGGAGGGATTATCTACTGAGTCAGTGTGGGTGGAAGTCAGAAACAGGAAGGGGTAATAACTCTACTGGGTGTTTTTTATAGGCGCCCCAATAGTAACAGAAACATCGAGGGTCAGATAGGGAGGCAGATTCTGGAATGGTGCAGTAATAATAAGGTTGTTGTGATGGGTGATTTTAACTTTCCTAATATGGACTGGCATCTCCTTAGAGTATGGGGTTTAGATGGGGTGGAGTTTGTTAGGTGTGTTCAGGAAGGTTTTCTAATGCAATATGTAGGTAAGCCAACTAGAGGAGAGGCTGTACCTGATCTGGTCAAATCTTTCAGTGGGAGAGCATTTTGGAAGTAGTGATCACAAATCTATTTCCTTTACCATAGCACTGGAGAGGGATAGGAGCAGATATTTTTGAAAAATTTTTAATTGGGGCGGGGGGAAATATGATGCTATTAGGCAGCATAAGCTGGGAGCAGATGTTCTCAGGGAAATGCATAGTAGAAATGTGGCAAATGTTCAGGGAATATTTGCATGGCGTTCTGCATAGGTGTGTTCCATTGAGATGGAAAGGATGGTAGGGTAACAGAACCATGGTGTACAAAGGATGTAGAAAATCTAGTTAAGAAAAGCTTACGAAAGGTTCAAGAAACTAGGTACTGTTAGAGCTCTAGAAAATTACAAGGGTGGCAGGAAGGAGCTGAAGAATGAAATTAGGAGAGCTAGAACGGGCCATGAGAAGGCCTTGGTGAGCAGGATTAAGGAAAACCCAAATTCATTCTACAAGTATGTGAAGAGCAAGAGGATAAGCCTTGTGAGAATAGGACCAATCAGGTGCAATTGTGGAAATGTGTGCTTGGAGTCAGAGGAGGTAGCGGAGGTACTTAATGAATACTTTGCTTCAGTATTCACCCAGGAAATACCATAAGACATAGGAGCAGAATTAGGCCATCTGGCCCATCGTGTCTGCTCCACCATTCAATCATAGCTGATCCTTTTTTTTCTCCTCCTCAACCCCAGTTCTTGGCCTTCTCTCCGTAACCTTTGATACCATGTCCAATCAAGAACCTATAAATCTCTGCCTGAAAAAGACCCAACGACCCGGCCTCCACAGCTGCATGTGAGAACAAATTCCACAAATTCACCACCCTATGGCTAAAGAAATTTCTCTGCATCTCTGTTTTGAAAGGGCGCCTCTCTATCCTGAGGCTGTGCCCTCTTGTCCTAGACTCTCCCACCATGGGAAACATCCATTCCACATGTACTCTTTCTAGGCCTTTCAACATTCAAAAGGTTTCAATGAGATTCCCCCCCCCCCCGCCATCCTTCTGAATTCCGGCAAGTACAGACCCAGAGCCATCAAATGATCCTTGTATGATAACCCTTTCATTCCTGGAATCACCCTCATGGACCTCCTCTGGACCTTCTCCGATGCCAGCACATATATTCATAGATGAGGGGCCCAAAGCTGTTCACAATATTTAAGGTGAGGCCTCACACGTGCCTTATAAAACCTCAGCATCACATCCTTGCTCTTGTATTCTTGACCTCTTGAAATGAATGCTAACATGCCATTTGCCTTCCTCCCTACCGACTCAACCTGCAAGTTAACCTTCAGGGTGTTCTGCACAAGGACTTCCAAGTCTCTTTGATTTTTTTCCCCAAACAGTCTGCACATTTATTTCTACTACCACAGTGCATGACCATGCATTTTCCAACATTGTATTTCATTTGCCACTTTCTTGCCCATTCTCCTAATCTGTCTAAGTCCTTCTGCATCCTACCTGTTTCCTCAACACTACCTGCCCCTCCACCAATCTTCATATCATCTGCAAACCTGGCAACAAAGCCATCTATTCCATCATCTAAATCACTTATGTACAGCATAAAAGGAAGTGGTCCCAACACTGACCCCTGCGGAACACCACTAGTCACTGGCAGCCGACCAGAAAAGGATCCTTTTATTCCCACTCACTGCCTCCTACCAATCAACCGATGTTCTAACCATCTTAGTAACTTTCCTGTAATACCATGGGCTCTTAACTTGGTAAGCAGCCTCATGTGTGTCACCTTGTCAAAGGCCTTCTGAAAATCCAAATATACAACATCACTACATCCCCTTTATCTATTCTACTTGTAATCTCGTCAAAGAATTCCAACAGGTTCAACAGGCAGGATTTTCCCTTAAGGAAACCATGCTGACATTGTACTATTTTGTCCGGTGTCAACAAGTGCTCCAGACCTCATCCTTAACAATTGACTCTTAACATCTTCCCAATCACTGCAGTCAGGCTAGCAAGTGTAGAATTTCTTTTCTGCTGCCTTCCTCCTTTCTTAAAGAGTGGAATGACATTTGCAGTTTTCCAATCCTCTGGCACCATGCCAGAGTCCAATGATTCTGAGAGATCATTTCTAATGCCACCACAATCTCTAAAGCTACTTCTTTCAGAACCCTAGAATGCAGTTCATCTGGTCCGGATGACTTGTATGCCTTGAGGTCTTTCAGCTTTTTGAGAACCTTCTCTCTTGTAATAGTAACTACACCCATTTCTCTTCCTTCACAAACTACAAAATCAGGCATACTGGTAGTGTCCTCCATAGTGAAGAGTAATACAAAATACTCATTTAGTTCATCAGCCATCTCCTTGTCCCTGTTATTATTTCTCCTGCCTCATTTTCTAGTGGTCCTATATCCACTCTCATTTCTCCTTTATTTTTAGCACACTTGAAAAATATTTTACTGTCCACTTTGACATTATTTGCTAGCTTGCTTTCATAGTTCATCTTTTCCCTTTTAATGTTTTTAGTTGCTCGCTGTAGGTTTTTAAAAACTTCCCAATCCTCTATCTTCCCACTACTTTTGTTGTATGCCCTTTCTTTTGCTTTTACAATGGCTTTGACTTCCCTTGTCAACCATGGTTGTACTGGTTTGCCATTTGAGTATTTCTTCATTTTTGGAATACATGTGTCCAGCACCTTCCTCATTTTTTGCAGAAACACACACCATTGCTGTAATTGAAAAGGATCTTGGCAATTGTGGGGATGACTTACAGTGGAGTGAAATGCTTGAGCATATAGACATTAAGAAAGAAGGTGTGCTGGAACTTTTGAAAAGCATTAAGTTAGATAAATCACTGGGACCAGATGAGATATACCCCAGGCTACTGTGGGAAGTGAAGGAGGAGATTGCTGAGCCTCTGGTGATGATCTTTGCATCAATAGAGACGGGAGAAGTACCAGAGGATTGGAGGGTTGCAAATGTTGTTCCCTTGTTCAGGAAAAGGAGTTGAGATAACCCAGGAAATTATAGACCAGTGAGTATTACTTCAGTGGTGAGCAAGTTGTTGGAGAAAATTCTGAGAGGCAGGATTTATGGGCATTTGCAGAGACATAATCTGATCAGGGTTAGTCAGCATGACTTTGTCAAGGGCAGGTTATGCCTTATGAACTTAATTGAATTCTTTGAGGATGTAACAAAATACATGGATGAAGATAAAGCAGAGACTGTAGTGTATATGAATTTCAGTAAGTCATTTGATATGGTACCCCATGCAAGGCTCATTCAGAATGTAAGGAGGTATGGGATCCAGGGAGACCTTGCTTTGTGGACCCAGAATTAGCTTGCCCACAAAAGGCAAAGGATGGTTGTTGATGGTTTGTATTCTGCTTGAAGTTCAGTGACCAGTGGTGTTTCAATGGGATCTGTTCTGGGACTGTTCCTCTTTGTGGTTTTTATAAATGACCTGGATGAGGAAGGCGAAGGGTGGGTTAGTAGGTTTGCTGATGACAAAGGTTGGGGGTGTTGTGGATGGTATGGAGGCCTGTTCAGATGGAGTTCAACCCAGCTAAGTCTGAAGTGGTTCATTTTGGTAGGTCAAATTTGAAGACAGAATATAATATTAATGGTAAAATTAATGGCATGGAGTAAAGCCAGATCTAACATATAGAGAGGCTTTGAGGAAGGAGAAGCAGAATAAACGGTGTAAAGGTAGTAAGGCAGAAGGGCTGAAGTGCATGTACTTCAATGCAAGAAGCATCAGGAACAAAGGTGATGAACTGAGAGCTTGGATACATACATGGAATTATGATGTAGTGGCCATTACAGAGACTTGGCTGGCATCAGGGCAGGAATGGATTCTCAATATTCCTGGATTTTAGTGATTTAAAAGGGATAGAGAGGGGGGGAAAGGGGAGGAGGGGTGGCATTACTGGTCAGGGATACCATTACAGCTACAGAAAGGGTGGGTAATGTAGCAGGATCCTCTTTTGAGTCAGTATGGGTGGAAGTCAGGAACAGGAAGGGAGCAGTTACTCTATTGGGAGTATCCTGGAGGCCCCCTGGTAGCAGCAGAGATACAGAGGAGCAGATTGGGAGGCAGATTTTGGAAAGGTGCAAAAATAACAGGGTTGTTATCGTGGGTGACTTTAACTTCCCTAATATTGATTGGCACCTGATTAGTTCCAAGGGTTTAGATGGGGCAGAGTTTGTTAAGTGTGCCCAGGATGGATTCCTGTCACAGTATGTGGACAGGCCAACCAGGGGGAATGCCATACTAGATCTAGTATTAGGTAACGAACCGGGTCAGGTCACAGATCTCTTAGTGGGTGAGCATCTGGGGGACAGTGACCACCGCTCCCTGGCCTTTAGCATTATCATGGAAAAGGATAGAATCAGAGAGGACAGGAAAATTTTTAATTGGAGAAGAGCAAATTATGAGGCTATAAGGCTAGAACATGCGGGTGTGAATTGGGATGATGTTTTTGCAGGGAAATGTACTATGGAGATGTGGTCGATGTTTAGAGATCTCTTGCAGGATGTTAGGGATAAATTTGTCCCGGTGGAGAAGATAAAGAATGGTAAGGTGAAGGAACCATGGGTGACAAGTGAGGTGGAAAATCTAGTCAGGTGGAAGAAGGCAGCATACATGAGGTTTAGGAAGCAAGGATCAGATGGGTCTATTGAGGAATATAGGGAAGCAAGAAAGGAGCTTAAGAAGGGGCTGAGAAGAGCAAGAAGGGGGCATGAGAAGGCCTTGGCGAGGAGGGTAAAGGAAAATACAAGGCAAGGCATTCTTCAATTATGTGAAGAACAAAAGGATGACAGGAGTGAAGATAGGACCGATTATAGATAAAGGTGGGAAGATGTGCCTGGAGGCTGTGGAAGTGAGCGAGGTCCTCAATGAATACTTCTCTTCGGTATTCACCAATGAGAGGGAACTTGATGATGGTGAGGACAATATGAGTGAGGTTGATGTTCTGGAGCATGTTGATATTAAGGGAGAGGAGGTGTTGGAGTTGTTAAAATACATTAGGATGGATAAGTCCCCGGGACTTGACGGAATATTCCCCAGGCTGCTCCATGAGGCGAAGGAAGAGATTGCTGAGCCTCTGACGAGGATCTTTATGTCCTCGTTGACCACAGGAATGGTACCGGAGGATTGGAGGGAGGTGAATGTTGTCCCCTTGTTCAGAAAAGGTAGTAGGGATCGTCCGGGTAATTATAGACCAGTGAGCCTTACGTCTGTGGTGGGAAAGCTGTTGGAAAAGATTCTTAGAGATAGGATCTCTGGGCATTTAGAGATTCTGGTCTGATCAGGGACAGTCAGCATGGCTTTGTGAAGGGCAGATCTTGTCTAACAAGCCTCATAGAGTTCTTTGAGGAGGTGACCAGGCATATAGGTGAGGGTAGTGCAGTGGATGTGATCTATATGGATTTTAGTAAGGCATTTGACAAGGTTCCACACGGTAGGCTTATTCAGAAAGTCGGAAGGCATGGGATCCAGGGAAGTTTGGCCAGGTGGATTCAGAATTGGCTTGCCTGCAGAAGACAGAGGGTGGTGGTGGAGAGAGTACATTCAGATTGGAGGATTGTGACTAGTGGTGTCTGACAAGGATCTGTTCTGGGACCTCTACTTTTCGTGATTTTTATTAACGACCTGGATGTGGGCGTAGAAGGGTGGGTTGCAAGTTTGCAGATGACACAAAGGTTGGTGGTGTTGTAGATAGTGTAGAGGATTGTCGAAGATTGCAGAGAGACATTGATAGGATGCAGAAGTGGGCTGAGAAGTGGCAGATGGAGTTCAACCCGGAGAAGTGTGAGGTAGTACACTTTGGAAGGGCAAACTCCAAGGTAGAGTACAAAGTAAATGGCAGGATACTTGGTAGTGTGGAGGAGCAGAGGGATCTCGGGGTACATGTCTACAGATCCCTGAAAGTTGCCTCACAGGTGGATAGGGTAGTCAAGAAAGCTTATGGGGTGTTAGCTTTCATAAGTCGAGGGATAGAGTTTAAGGGTCGCGATGTAATGATGCAGCTCTGTAAAACTCTGGTTAGGCCACACTTGGAGTACTGTGTCCAGTTCTGGTCACCTCACTATAGGAAGGATGTGGAAGCATTGGAAAGGGTACTGAGGAGAGTATGCATTATGATAAGAGATTAAGGGAGCTGGGGCTTTACTCTTTGGAGAGAAGGAGGATGAGAGGAGACATAATAGAGGTATACAAGATATTAAGAGGAATAGATAGAGTGGACAGCCAGTGCCTCTTCCCCAGGGCACCACTGCTCAGTACAAGAGGACATGGCTTTAAGGTAAGGGGTGGGAAGTTCAAGGGGGATATTAGAGGAATGTTTTTCACTCAGAGAGTGATTGGTGCATAGAATGCACTGCCTGAGTCAGTGGTGGAGGCAGATACACTAGTGAAGTTTAAGAGACTACTAGACAGGTATATGGAGGAATTTAAGGTGGGGGGTTATATGGGAGGCAGGGTTTAAGGGTCGGCACAACATTGTGGGCTGAAGGGCCTGTGTTGTGCTGTACTATTCTATGTTTTATGTTCTAATGGTAAGACTCTTGGCAGTGTGGAAGACCAGAGAGATCTTGGGGTCCATGTCCATAGGACACTCAAAGCTGCTGCGCAGGTTGACAGTGTTGTTAAGAAGTCATATGGTGTGTTGGCATTCATCAACCATGCAATTGAGTTTAAAAGCCGTGAGGTAACGTTACAGCTATATAAGACCTTGGTCAGACCCCACTTGGAGTACTGTGTTCAGTTCTGGTCACCTCACTACAGGAAGGATGTGGATACTATAGAGAGAGTGCAAAAGAGATTTACAATGATGTTGCCTGGATTGGAGAGCATGCCTCATGAGAATAGGTTGTGTGAACTTGGCCTTTTCTCCTTGGAGTGATGGAGGATGAGAAGTGACCTTTTTGAGGTGCGTAAGTTGATGAGAGGCATTGATCGTGTGGATAGCCAGAGGCTTTTTCCAAGGGCTAAAATGGCTAATATGAGGGGGCACAGTTTTAAGGTGCTTGGAAGTAGGTACAGAGAGGATGTCAGGGGTGAGTTCTAAACAAGAGAGTGGTAGGTGTGTTGAATGCACTGCCGGGGATGGTGTTGGAGGCAGATACAATAGGGTCTTTAAGAGACACTTAGAAAGGTACATGGAGCTTAGAAAAGTAGAGGGCTATGCAGTAGGGTAATTCTGGGCATTTTCCAGAGTAGATTACATGGTTGGCACAACATTGTGGGTTGAAGGGCCTGTAATGTGCTGTAGATTTCTATGTTCTATGTTCGATCAAGAATCTAGCAATCTTTGCCTTAAATATACATAAAGACGGCCTTCTTAGCTGCCTATGGTAAAGAATTCCACAGATAAAGATTCTGTGGAATTCTTTACCATAGGCAGCTAAGAAGGCCGTCTTTATGTATATTTAGCGAAAGACATTCCTCCTGATCTCCATTCTAAAAGGACGCCCCTCTACTCTTAGGCTGTGTCCTCTGGTCTTAGATTCTCCCACCATAGGAAACATCCTCTCCACATCCACTCTATCAAGGCCTTTCACTAGTCAATAGGTTTCAGTGAGGTCACCCCTCATTCTTCTGAATTCTAGTGAATACAGGCCCAGAGCCATCAAACACGCTTCATATGACAAACCATTCAATCCTGGAATCATTTTCATGAACCTCCTTTGAACCCTCTCCAGTTTCAACACATCCTTTCTAAGATAAGGGGCCCAAACCTGTTCACAATACTCCAAGTGAGGCCTCACCCGTGCTTTATAAAGTCTCAACATTAAATCCTTGCTTTTATATTCTAGTCCTCTTGAAATGAATGCTAACATTGCATTTGCTTTCCTCACCACAGACTCAACCTGCAAATTAACCTTCAGGGAATCCTGCACAAGAGCTCCCAAGTCCCCTTGCAGCTCAGATTTTTTAATTTTCTCTCCATTTAGAAAATAGTCTACACTTTTATTTCTTCTACCAAAGAGTGTGACCACACACCTCCTGACACTGTATTCCATACACATTTCAAAAAAATACTTAAGAAAGAAATCGGGAGGGCTAGAAGAAGACACGAGATTGCTTTGGCAGTCAAGGTGAAGGATAATCCAAAGAGCATCTACAGGTATATTAAGAGCAAAAAGGATAGTAAGGGATAAAATTGGTCCTCTTGAAGATCAGAGTAGTCAGCTATATATGGAACCAAAAGAAGTGGGGGAGATCTTCAATGGGTTTTTTGCGTCTGTATTGGCATGGAGTCAATGGAAATAAGGCAAACAAGTAGTGAAGTTATGGAACCTATACAGATTGAGGAGGAGGAGGTGCTTGCTACCTTGAGGCAAATCAGAGTAGATAAATCCCCAGGACCTGACAGGGTATTCCCTCAGACCTTGAAGGAGACTAGTGTTGAAATTGCAGGGGCCCTGGCAGATATAATTAAAATGTCGGTATCTACGGGTGAGGTGCCGGAGGATTGGAGAATGGCTCATGTTGTTCCGTTATTTAAAAAGGGCTCTAAAAGTAATCCGGGAAATTATAGGCCAGTAAGTTTGACGTCGGTAGTAGGTAAATTATTAGAAGGAGTACTAAGAGATAGGATCTACAAGTATTTGGATAGACAGGGACTTATTAGGGAGAGGCAGCATGGTTTTGTGCATGGTAGGTCATGTTTAACCAATCTATTAGAGTTTTTCGAGGAGGTTACCAGGAAAGTGGATGAAGGGAAGGCAGTGGATGTTGTCTAAATGGACTTCAGTAAGGCCTTTGACAAGGTCCCGCATGGGAGGTTAGTTAGGAAGATTCAGTCGCTAGGTATACATGGAGGGGTAGTAAAATTGGATTAAACATTGGCTCATTGGAAGAAGCCAGAGAGTGATAGTGGAGGATTGCTTCTCTGGGTGGAGGCCTGTGACTAGTGGTGTGCCATAGGGATCAGTGCTGGGTCCATTGTTATTTGTCATCTATATCAATGATCTGGATGATAATGTGGTAAATTGGATCAGCAAATTTGCTGATGATACAAAGATTGGAGGTGTTGTGGGCAGTGAGGAAGGTTTTCAAAACTTGCAGAGGGATTTGGACCAGCTGGAAAAATGGGTTGAAAAATGGCAGATGGAGTTTAATACAGATAAATGCGAGGTATTGCACTCTGGAAGGACAAACCAAGGTAGGACATACAAGGTAAATGGTAGGGCACTGAGGAGTGCAGTAGAACAGAGGGATCTGGGAATACAGATACAAAATTCCCTAAAAGTGGAGTCACAGGTAGATAGGGTCATAAAGAGAGCTTTTGGTACATTGGCCTTTATTAATCAAAGTATTGGGTATAAGAGTTGGAATGTTATGATGAGGTTGTATAAGGCATTGGTGAGGCCGAATCTGGAGTATTGTGTTCAGTTTTGGTCACCAAATTACAGGAAGGATATAAATAAGGTTGAAAGAGCGCAGAGAAGGTTTACAAGGATGTTGCTGGGACTTGAGAAACTGAGTTACAGAGAAAGGTTGAATAGGTTAGGACTTTATTCCTTGGAGGGTAGAAGAATGAGGGGAGATTTGATAGAGGTATATAAAATTATGATGGGTATAGTTAGAGTGAATGCAAGCAGGCTTTTTCCACTGAGGCAAGGGGAGAAAAAAACCAGAGGACATGGGTTAAGGGTGAGGGGGGAAAAGTTTAAAGGGAACATTAGGGGGGGCTTCTTCACACAGAGAGTGGTGGGAGTATGGAATGAGCAGCCAGATGAGGTGGTAAATGCTGGTTCTTTTTTAACATTTAAGAATAAATTGGACAGATCATGGATGGGAGGTGTATGGAGGGATATGGTCTGTGTGCAAGTCAGTGGGACTAGGCAGAAAAATGGTTTGGCACAGCCAAGAAGGGCGAAAAGGCCTGTTTCTGTGCTGTAATGTTCTATGGTTCTTTGGTTCTGAGGAAATCAGGAGGTCTCAAAGAAGGCATGAGGTTGCCCCAGCAGACATGGTGAAGGCGAATCCCAAGGGTTTCTTCAGATATGTCAAGAGCAAAAGGATTGCAAGTGACAAAATTGGTTCTCTGGAAGATCAAAATGGTGATCCATGCCTGGAACCAAAAGAAATGGGGGAAATCTTAAATGGATTTTTTGCATCTGTATTGACTAAGGAGACAGAGTCTATAGAAGTGAGACAAATTGGCTGGTATTGTAGTGGCATCTGCACTGGACTTTGGGAACGTAGAAACTCCTCATAACCAGTGGTGGAACTTGTACCCCAGTCACTGGTGCTGTAATAGTGTTACTCTGACCGTTGTGCTACGATGCAGCCCCAAATTTAGACAGGATTGAACTCATTTGTTATGGTAGATGGGTGGGAAAGGGGTGGAGGTGGTTCCAGCCACAAGCCGAGAAGACACAGGAACAGAATTCAGCCACTTGACCCTTCAGTTCTGCTTCGCTATTCCATTGTGAATGATTTATTCTCTCTCTCAACTTCATTCTTCTGCTTTCTCCCTGTAACCTTTGATGCCCTGACTGACCCATTATCTGTGACAATGAATTTCACTGATTTACCACATTCTGGCTAAAGGAACTCACATGTCTCAACCCTCCACCATCCACCAATCACACACACAGGCCCCTATCTCACTCCTCCACCATCCACCAATCACTGACTGGCCCCTACCTCACCCTTCCACCATCTACCTACCACACACAGGCCCCTATCTCACCTTCCAACGTCCACCAATCACCCTCTGGCCCTTCCTGACCCCTCCACTATCCACCAATCACTGACTGGCCCCCTACCTCACCTCTCCCTGTGCTGCTCCTTTCTTCTGTTCACTCTCAGACTTTATGCAGTGTCTTGGCCTGAAATGGTTCCCTTCTCCCCACAGAAGCTGCTTGTCTTGCTGAGTTCCTCCAGCACTTTTTGTGTGTTGCTCCTGATTTCACCATCTGTCTGTGCTGCACTGTTACCTTTAAGGCTCCCTGGACACATGGATCAATTTTCCTAGTCCGGAGTCTGTGTCCCCTGTATTCATAGACTGACATACTGCTTCACCTCACACTGTCCACCAGTCCTTGAATCAGAATCCACTTAGTATCCCTGGCATATGTTGTGAAATTTGTTCATTTCCGAAAGCAGTACAGAACAATAATAAAGAACGAGCACTTGGCAATAAGTATTATGTATATATAAAGTGAAATTAAATAAACAGCGCAATGAGAATGCAAATAAAAAGAAAATAGTGAGGTAGTGTTCATGGGTTCATTTGCCAGAAGAAATGAAAGGATTTACTATTTTCCTAATGGAGCAAAAATACAAAAAAATCTGAGCTGCAAAGGGACTTGGGAGTCCTTGTGCAGGATTCCCTGAAGGTTAATTTCCAGGTTGAGTCTGTGGTGAGGAAGGCAAATGCAATGTTAGTATTCATTTCAAGAGGACTAGAATATAAAAGCAAGGATGTAATATTGAGACTTTATGAAGGGCAGGTGAAGCCTCACTTGTATTGTGAGCAATTTTGGACCTGTTAGCTAAGAAATGGATGTGCAGACATTGGAGAGGGTCCAGAGAACATTCATGAAAATGATTCAAGGATGGAAAGGCTGATCATTTGAGGAGCGTCTGATGACTGGGCCTGGACTCACTGGCATTCAGAAGAATAAGTGGGGGGATCTCATTGAAACCTACTGACTGGTGAAAGGCCTTGGTAGAGTGGATGTGGAGAGGATGTTTCCTTTGGTGGGACAGTCTGAGACCAGAGGACACAGCCTCAGAATAGAGGGAGGTCCATTTAAAATAGAGATGAAAGAACTTCTATAGCTTGACAGTGGTGAATCTGTGGAATTTGTCTACACAGGCAAACGTGGAGGTAAAGTCTTGGGATATTTAAAACGGAGATTGATAGGTTATTGATTAGTTAGGGACTGAAGGGATACAATGAGAAGGTAGGAGATTGGGGCTGAGCAAGAAATGGATCAACCATGATGAAAAATGGTGGAGAGAATCGATGGGCCAAGCGGCCTAATTCTGTTCCTATATCTTCTGGTCTTATGGTACCAGACTGTGATGCAACCATGAGAATGCTCTCACAGTACATCTGTCTCCTGCCCTTACCAGGCTTGCAGATTGCAACACCTCCCACTGACCTCTCTGGGGCCTCCCAGTCATCGTGTGTCCCCTAACATTTTCCAGCTTGTAAAGTTCTCAGGAATAAGTTCCACAGGCTACAAGGATTGCAGGGGAGTTTCACCAGGATGTTTTTAAGACTGGAGGACTGGATAATCTGGGACTCTTTTCTCTGGAGTGTAGGCCGCTGAGGGACGACTTTATCAAAGTTTATCAAACCATGAGAAGTGTTCCTAAAGAGAATGGCCACAGTCTTTTCCCCAGTGTTGGTGAGTCTTGAACTAGAGGCCACATGTTTAAGGTGAGAGGAGACTTAGGGTGGTGGAGGCAGATACGATGGGGTCTTTTAAGAGCTTAGAAAAATAGAGGGCTATAAGTAACCAAAAGTAATTTCTAAAGTAAGTACATGTTCAGCACAGCATTGTGGGCTGAAGGGTCTGTATTGTGGTGTAGGTTTTCTATGTTTCTATGTTTACCACACGGAGGGCAGTGGGTGTATGAAATGAGCTGCCAGAGGTAATGGTAGAGGTGGGTTGAGTCAATATTGATCAATGGGCAGAAGCGCCTGTTTTGTGTTCCATGTGGCCTCATGATTCTACTGTGGGGGGGGGGATTCACTGACCCCTTGGGGAGGTGATTATATTTCTGTGAGGGGGGGGATTCACTGACCCCTTGGGGAGGTGATTATATTTCTGTGAGGAGGGAGGGATTCACTGTCCCCTTGGGGAGGTGATTATATTTCTGTGAGGGGGGAGGAATTCACTGTCCCCTTGGGGAGGTGATTATATTTCTGTGAGGGGGGGATTCACTGACCCCTTGGGGAGGTGATTATATTTCTGTGAGGGGGGGATTCACTGACCCCTTGGGGAGGTGATTATATTTCTGTGAGGGGGGAGGGATTCACTGTCCCCTTGGGGAGGTGATTATATTTCTGTGAGGGGGGAGGAATTCACTGTCCCCTTGGGGAGGTGGTTATATTTCTGTGAGGGGGGAGGGATTCACTGTCCCCTTGGGGAGGTGATTATATTTCTGTGAGGGGGGGGATTCACTGTCCCCTTGGGGAGGTGATTATATTTCAGTGAGGGGGGGATTCACTGTCCCCTTGGGGAGGTGATTATATTTCAGTGAGGCGGGAGGAATTCACTGTCCTCTTGGGGAGGTGATTATATTTCTGTGAGGGGGAGGGATTCACTGTCCTCTTGGGGAGGTGATTATATTTCTGTGAGGTGGGAGGAATTCACTGTCCCCTTGGGGAGGTGATTATATTTCAGTGAGGCGGGAGGAATTCACTGTCCTCTTGGGGAGGTGGTTATATTTCTGTGAGGGGGGAGATTCACTGTCCTCTTGGGGAGGTGATTATATTTCTGTGAGGTGGGAGGAATTCACTGTCCTCTTGGGGAGGTGATTATATTTCTGTGAGGGGGGAGATTCACTGTCCTCTTGGGGAGGTGATTATATTTCTGTGAGGGGGGAGATTCACTGTCCTCTTGGGGAGGTGATTATATTTCTGTGAGGGGGGGATTCACTGTCCCCTTGGGGAGGTGATTATATTTCTGTGAGGGGGGGATTCACTGTCCCCTTGGGGAGGTGATCACATTTCTAGTGTTGGGGTCAGTCTCGTTGAGGGACAGGAGGTCAGGAGTTGGCTGGGTGAAGGGTGGAATGTCAGTGACAGTCACTGAATGAACTGCGTCCTGCACAGGAGGCCGAGGGACGACTGCAGCAGCTGCAGGAGGCTCTGGACCATCTGGAGATGGTGAGCGGGCGTCTGGCTGAGTTCCTGTGCGAGGATCAGTTCCGTCTCGAGGAGAGTTGCAGCATCTTCCAGACCTTCAGTGAGAAGTTCCTCGCGGCCAGGGAGGTGAGCACCGCTGGGGGCGGGGTGGGGGGGAGGGGAGTGATAGATAGGGAGTGGTGGGCAGGGGAGAGGGAAGGATGGAGGAAACTGAGAAGGTGTAGGGGAGGGGAGAGGGAGGGTGGGGAAGGAGGGGACTGATTTTGAGAGGGAATGTGTGGGTGATGGAGAGGGAGGCTGAGGGGGAGGGATGGAGGGATGGGGTCAGATTTGGAAGGAGACAGGTAACCTGATACCTGCTGGGACCTTAACATCACTGACCACTCACAGCTGCCTCTCCCCCTCACCCCCCCCAATCCTGACTCTGCTTATCCTCCACCCAAACTCCCTACTCCCTCCTGTTAACCCCCATTCCCTCACTCCCTTCCCAAACCCCTGCTTACCATCCACCCTTCTCCCACGACCCTCGTCCCCCCCACCCCAGGAGAACCGACAACGACAGTTCAAGGAGATGCGTCGCCGCCAGCGGGAGGAGGAAGCCGCGAAGCGCCTCTCCATCGCCAGCTGCTCCTACTGGGAGTGTGGGCTACCTAACTCTGAACCTGACCTCCAGTCACTGCTGCTCCGCGACCGCCGCTCCTTACGCCAGCGGCCCAAGTCTGAGCGGTTACCCCGCAGCCAGTCACTGCGTCTGGTGAGTGACGCAGCTCAGGCCCCAAACACTGCCTCAGCCCCGACGCTAGCTCTTCGAGCTCAGGCCCCAGCCCTGGCCATAACCCAGGTCTTAACCCGGGCCCCGGCCCCGGCACCAGCCCCAGCCCCTCCATCTCCTCCAGCTCCAGCCCTAATCCCGGCCCCAAATCCATCAGTAGTCCCTGCAGCCCCATCCACGTCCCCGACCCCGTCCCCAGAGGAGGTGTTGCGACTCCGCCAAGTGTCAGAGCGTCTCCTGCGTCCACGGACAACCCGCAGGTTGGGGTCGGGACCCAGACCTGAGAGATCGGGACCGGTGACTTGCTCGCCGCCCAACACCTCAGCTCCAGACCTGGACTCGACCCCTGCCCCCTCCTCGAGTCATCCCCACGATCATTTGTCCCTGGCTGGAGCCCACACCCAGGCCGTTGCCCCAGCGCCTCCCACACTTCCAGTCACTGCAGCTACTGTGGCCTCACGGACCAGCTATCCGCCCCTGGCCCGGCCCTCCCGCCCCTCCGCGGGCCGGAGCCTCTCTGCCGACGTCCTTGAGCCCTCCCGGGGCAAAGTCCAGCTCTCCCGAGGCTTTTCCGTGGACCGACCCATGCTGCCCGCTGCCCTCAGCCGACCCTTGTCCACCTCCATCTCCTCCATTCTGAGGAGACACTCCTCCTCCTCCACACCTTCCCGCAGGCGACCCTCCACCCTCTTCCAGCGGCAGCCCTCCACCTCCTCCCCTGCCCCCACCCGCAAGAGACGTTCCTCTGCATCCCGCTCCCTCAGAGCTGTGAAGCCTCTTGCATCCGACAGGCCAGAGCAAGCAGAAGAGACGAAGGCCATGGGGTCTGGCTTCTGGTCAATTTCCAACCTCTTTGGCAAGAAGCCTCCCAAGGCAGTGGATGGGGCAGGAGGAGCAGCGGCCGAGTCGGAGGCAAAGGAGTCGGCTGTGGCCCCCAGCAGGGGGGCAGGATTCATCAGTAGTCTGTTTAAGGGTTTCAGTGGCCACAAGGGCCCCAAGCACTAACCACCCATCCCAGGGACCTTCGGATCCCACAGGGGAGCCACCCGCACCAATTCAAGCAGTGGAGGAACTGGGTATCACTACCAGTTGCACATGCCCTCGAGTTCAAAGTAAATTTATTGTCAAAGTACATATACTGTATGTCATCATAGACAATCCTGAGGTTCATCCTTGTGGGCATTCACAGTAAATACAAGAAACGCAACAGAATCAATGAAATGCAGAACAGAAGATGGACAAACAAACAATGTGCAAAGGACAACAAACTACAGATACAAAACTAAGCCAATAATAATAATAATAATAATAAATAACGAAGCAGTAAATATCGGGAACATGAAATGAAAGTGAGTCCATTGGTTATGGGAACATTTCAGTAATGGGCAAGTGAGGATGAGATGTTATCCCCTCTGCTTCCAGAGCCTGATGGTTGTAGGGTAATAACTGTTCCTGAACCTGGTGGTGTGGGACCTGATGGTTGAGGGGTAATAACTGTTTCTGAACCTGGTGGTGTGGGACCTGATGGTTGAGGGGTAATAACTGTTCCTGAACCTGGTGGTGTGGGACCTGATGGTTGAGGGGTAATAACTGTCCCTGAACCTGGTGGTGTGGGACCTGATAGTTGAGGGGTAATAACTGTTCCTGAACCTGGTGGTGTGGGACCTGATGGTTGTAGGGTAATAACTGTTCCTGAACCTGGTGGTGTGAGCCCTGAGGCTCCTGTACCTCCTTCCTGATCACAACAGCAAAGAGAGACCATGTCCTGAATGAACATCTCACTGTGTTCATTACGTTTAAAACAGTAAGCTGTTAAATGTTTTTAACAATTCTGTGAATATTGAATTTTGTACCATAAGTTATTGCGGCAAACATTGAAATGAGAGACTCTGCCTACGGCGCATGGCCAGACTGCGGATCTCAGCAGGAGTCGACAGAATGTACAGACTGTGCAAGCAACTTTGGCAATCCTTCTCCCCCTGAGAGAGGGCAGGGATGGGTTGCTCTGCCCCCCAAGTGTGGGATCAGTGCTGGGACTCTCCATCTTCCCGAGAGTGGGCACTTGTTGACAAAACAACACACACTAAATGCTGGAGGAACTCAGCAGGTCAGGCAGCATTACTGGAAATGAATAAACAGGCAATGTTAGTGTCAAAAGAGAATACAAACTCAATCTGATTAATTCCCACCCAATCAGTTGGTCTACTCTCAGTCTCCAGCAGAGAGATGGAAGCTGTCACCAGCAGAGTGGCCAGTGTGGGGTTTGAGTTTTACCAGAACCACTCAGCTCCAGAAACCGTTCCAGCCTTGGTGCCTTGGTCCAAGGTTGGCCCAACGGACTGAGACAATAGTGACCGCTCCGTGTATCAAGGCTGCATTGAATCGTGTGCTGTCAATCCGGTTGGATTGTATCTTAAAGACAGCAGGGAGGTGATTGTTAAAGGTTGTTCACCCCAGCCATGTCCCATGACTTTCTGAGGGCATTGTCCCAACCTCAGCATCTTTATCTGCTTCGAACGACCTCCGTCAAAAATGGCTGGATGATTGCACAGAGTTCAGTTTCAGTCAGAGCTTTTCAGCAGACAAAGCAGTCCAATCTGGCCACAAAGGTTCATGAGCCAATGGAGACAAGTAGTATCAGGTCACTAAAGTACCCAAAAAGACTCCAAAACCAGAAAGAGCTCCTGGTGACATTCCACAACATCGCTATCAACTGTTACATTGATTAGAAACTCCACTCAGCCAAGTCCATGAGGACTTTGGGCACAAATTGGTCAATCGGTCAGCTCTCGATAAAAGATCAACTTTATTCACCATATACAGTACATTGACATCTATTAGGAATTTGCTGCGGTGTGTTGATCAGGGTATGATATGCAACACAAAACTACATTCAACAATTTGTAAAGAATAATAAATTGTATAAAAATAAAGTTAGATGTGTTGAAGTATGAATATGGAGTAATATGTACAGAAATACCAGGATGTATTTGCAATGTTAACAGAGTTATAAACAGTGGTTTAAAGTGTTTTCAGTGCATTTGTAGTGTTAACACGTTCTTTGTATGATGTTCCACGGCCTTTCACACCTCCTATGAGAGGTTATTACACAGGCTTAGCTCCGTAGTGTGGGACCAGAACCTTCCTCTGCTTCACTGAGCTTCAGAACGCCTGTCGTCACGTACGCCTGTAGCCCTGAATGTGCTAGTGGGCAGCATACCCTTACAGACATTTGGTACTGAAAGACCAGGATGTTTTGGCCAGGACTAAGTCAGTCTGTCAGTAAGTCGCTGATCTCCCAGCACCTGATTTTCTCAGTATGTGTCCCTGAGAACAGCCCGCAGATCAGAGAAGCGGCAAGGGATGAACCTTGCATCCTTTCCCGGGCCTTCTTTGCAAATCCACAGCTCACAAAGTGAGCAGTCATCCCCAATGGAGCCACCTTGAGGGTAGTATGCACTGAGAATGTGATGACATTTCTACAGGAAGGATCTGATGGGTGATGGGTGGATCTGACAGGAGAAAGGGGGATCTGATGGGTGACGGGTGGATCTGACAGGAGACGATGGATCTGACGGGTGATGGTTGGATCTAACGGGGGATCTGATGGGTGGATCTGACAGGAGACGGTGGATCTGATGGGTGATGGGTGGATCTGATAGGAGATGGGTGGATCTGATGGGTGATGGGTGGATCTAACAGGAGATGGGTGGATCTGATGTGTGACACTGGACAGCAATTTTTTTCGAAAGTGTTTCTTCCTCAGAAGCAGCACATTTTGTGGTTATGATAGACCACTTGAAGGTGAACTCAAATCTAATTTCAGACTATTTGTATCACATAGGAATTTGAAGAAGAAGAAATTAACTTTTATTGACTATAATGCATTGAATTGCATAGCGGTGCTGATGCTTTGCAATAGTTCAACTCAGTTAAAATATTTTGTTGATGGTTTTTATTTGTTACTCAGAGCTTAAGGCTTCTCGCTTAAGCATCCAACAATAATCATCCAGCATTGATAAATTCCAGTTGCCCTGATACCGCTTCTCCATGATCGCAATGTCCCGGTGAAACCTTTCACTGACAGCACCAAGTTTTGCAGGGAAGAAGTCTAAATGGGAATGCAGAAAATGAATCTTCACTGACACGTTGCACATCATGGTTTTGCATGTTTGAAGCATATTATCAACCTGCTGCAGGTAGTATGGTGCTCTGTATTTGCAAAGAACATCCTTAAATGCCTTCCATGCAATTTTCTCCGGTCCCTTTAGAAATTCTTTGAATTGATGACCTGTTTGATTTGTGGATCAATAAAAATGCCTTCCTTAATCTTGGCATCAGTTATTCTGGGAAACATCTGTCTCAAATATCGAAATTTATGTGCCTGGTGACAGCCTAGTAATTCTGCTTTTGCCTTTAACCATCCCAAGCATCTGACCAAGTAATTTAACTCAGATTGAGTTATCAGATGAAGCACACTTGACATAAAGCATTCAAAATCTGTACTGGTATCAGTGTTATTTTCCATTCCTGTCTTATTCACTCCATGTCTCTGGAAGACTATTTTCATGCGGTATATGTCTCATTGCTGAAGGGAAATTGGGATATTCAATGGATTTCTTGTTTTTAGCAGAGAAACTAGACACACTGCTCAGACAGAAGTAGCAGTCTGCCACATGATCTCACCATATCATCGGGACAGGAAATGGCGCTGACTTCTGAGTGCCTCTGAGCCAAGCTGGAAGATCATGTCGTGAAAAACTGTGAGGATCCCAGGCTTTGTCTTGGTCACCAGTTTTACACTTTCTTAATAAGAGAATTCATGATCCACCTTTGAGATTTAAGTGTATACTTGCCACAAATAAAACAAATTATTGTGCCTTTTGCAACATTGGCGAGACATTTTGCTATCACTCTTGAAAATACGATTATTATAATGAGTACACACAATATGCTATGCGGGTAGAGCATGCATATCAATGTGATGGCAAACGGATATACATGTAAACACAATGCATAGAACGGTGTGTGTGTGATGCCTTTATAGCCTTTCGAAAACCTGTCCTGCCACGCAGCATCTGCCCTGACTAAACGTGCCCAGGCATGCCTGGACAAGTCAGAAAACTTTTCAGCTTACATTGTGGGGAACATTCTAATTGACTTGAATTATGAAATGAAATAACAAATATAGGCAATTTAAAGAAAATGTTGTGTGGTAGGTACAGAGGAGCTGTCAGGTAAGTTTTTTATGTAGAGAGTGCTGAGTGTGTGGAATGGGCTGCCGGCGGCGGTGGTGGAGGTGGAAATGATAGGGCCTTTTAAGAGACTCTTGGATGGATACATGGAGCTTAGAAAAATAGAGGCCTATGGGTAAGCCTAGGTAGTTCTAAGGCAAGGTCATGTTCGGCACAGCATTGTGGGCTGAAGGACCTGTATTGTGCTGTAGGTTTTCTATCTTTCTAGGGTGATTTCATGATCAGTAACCCAAAATCCATCAGATACACCCAAAAGTATTCAGGAAGCAAAACCTTTGCTCTTGTTGATGGGTGATGGGTGGATCTGATGGGAAGATCTGACGGTCTGAGGGCTGATGATGAGGAGAAATTTCTTTAGTCAGAAAGTAATGAATCTCTGAAATTCATTGGCGAGACAGCTGAGGGCAAATCATTGGGTATACTTAAAGCAGAGGTTGATAGGTACTTGATTAGTCAGGTCATTAAGGTTATGGGGAGAAGGCAGGAGAACGGGATTGAGAGGGATAATAAATCAGCCATGATGGAATGGCGGAGCAGACTTGATGGGCCAAATAGTCTAATTCTGCTGCTATGTCTTATGGTCTTAAATGCTGAAGGTGCCTTCAGAGAATTCACAAAGGCTGTCACCTTCTTCAAACTTCTCTGGGACCTCATCAAAAGAACCAGTCCTGTTGGCCAACTGATTTGCCTCAGCTTCTCTGTGCTGGTTTTTCTATTGCAACTCCCACCTCTGCAGCGCTCTCCCTCCATGCTGCTTCGCCAGCCTGGAAGTGATGCACAAATCTTTAGTCATTTTTGAACTGAGATGAGCCGTTGCCATTCTCCAGTCCTAAGACCTTGCCTTTGGGAAGAGCAGGTGAAGTTGGGAAGCCACAGCACCCTCCACCTGCACCTGGGATGCTCTGTAGCCAGTGAGTTGATCACTGGAGGTACATTTGAGGACACAGCCTCAAAATGGAGGCATGTCTAATTAGAAGAGAGATGAGGAAGATTTTCATTAGCCAGAGAGTGGTGGAATTTATTGCTACAGGCAGCAGCGGAGACCAAGTCTTTATGTACATATAAGCCAAAGGTTGGTAAATTCTTGATTGGTCAGGGCATGAAGGGTTACAGGCTGGAGGGAGACGGGAGATTGGGGCTGAGAGGGAAAATGGATCAGACTCCATGGGCCAAATGCTTCCCTTGCACTGCCACTGCTGCACTTTGGTAGCAGCCTCTTGCTGCCAAACTCCAGGAGAAGTGCTTGTTAAGGTAAGTTCAAGTTTAATTGTTATTCAACCACACCCATGAGAACAGCCAAACAAAACAGCATTCCTCTCGGACCAACGTGCAAAACACAGAACCAACAGTCACACACAACATATAGTACATAGAATTCCGATAGGGAAAAAAGTCACAGAAATACATAGCCCAAGTCCTTGAATGTCTGTGTCATGGCCTATAGATGGATGGTACACTTGGTGTTCCATTGCACTAAGAGCTAAGTATAAGGTGAACTTATCAAGGCTGGAAAGGCAGATACATCAGGGACATTTAAGAGACTCTGAGAAAGGCACATGGATAAAAGAAAAATGGAGGGTTATGTGGGAGAGAAGGGTTAGATCAATCTAAGAATAGGTTAAATGGTTGGCGCAATATCATTGGCCGAAAGAGCCTGTGCTGTTACCATAAGGAGCAGAATGAGTCCACTCTGCCCATCAAGTCTATTCCATCAAAGCTGATTTATTCTCTCTCTCTCAACCCCATTTTCCTGCCTTCTCCCTGTAACCTTTGATGCCCTGACTAATCAAGAACCTATCAACATCCACTTTGAATACTGGATATTCAATGACTTGGCCTCCACAGTTGTCCATGGCAATGAATTCCACAGATTCACTAACCTCTGGCTAAAGGGTGAGGCAGCATGGTAGTGTGATGGTTGGCACGATGTTTTACAGGCCATCTGGGTTCAATTCCCGCCACTGTCTGTAAAGAGTTTATACATTCTACTCATGCCTGTGTGGGTTTCCTCCGGGTGCTCTGGTTTCCTCCCACAGTCCAAAGATGTACCAATTAGTAGGTAATTGATCATTGTAAATTTTCCCATGATTAAGCTAGGGTTAAATGGACGTGTTCCCAGCAGTGCAGCCTGAAGGGCCTATTCTGCAATGTATGTATGTATAAATAAATAAATAAATACATACATACATAAAAATAGTGTTTGGACTAATGACTTCGATGATAGAGTTGATGGCTTTGTGGCCAAATTTGCCGACAATATGAAGATAGGCAGAGGAAGTAGAAAGGCTGCAGAAGGTCTTAAACAGATTAGGAGAGGACCATAAGACCAGAAGACATAGGGGCAGAATTAGGCCATTCAGCCCATTGAGTCTGCTCTGCCATTCCATCATGGCTGATCCCAAATCCTATTCAACCTCATACACCTTCCCTCTCACCATATCCCTTAATGCCCCAAACAATCAGGAATCTATCAACTTCTGCTTTGAATATACCCACGGACTTGGCCTGCACTGCAGTCTGTGGCAGAACATTCCACAGACTCACCAGTCTTTGGCTAAAAAGAATTTCTCCTTACTTCTGTTCTAAAAGGTTGCCCCTCAATTTTGAAGCTGTGCCCTGTAGTTTTAGATACCTTTCCTCATCCTCTCCATATCCACCTTATCTAGTCCTTACAACTTTTAGTAGGTTTCAATGAGATCCCCCCACATTCTTCTAAATTCCAGTGAGTACAGTAGGCAAAGAAGTGGCAGATGGAATACAGTATCAGGAAGTATGTGATCATGCACTTTAGTAGAAGAAATAAAAGTGTAGACTATTTTCTAAATGGAGAGAAAATTCAAAAATCCGTGGTGCAAAGAGACTTGGGAGTCTAGAATATAAAAGCAAGGATGCAATATTGAGACTTTATAAAGCACTGGTGAGGCCTCACTTGGAGTATTGTGAGCAGGTTTGGGCCCCATATCTTCGAAAGGATGTGTTGAAATTGGAGAGGATTCAAATGAGGTTCACGAAAATGATTCCAGGATTGAAGGATTTGTCATATGAGGAGTGTTTGATGGCTCTGGGCCTGTACTCACTGGAATGCAGAAGAATGAGAGGTGACCTCATTGAAACCTATTGAAGTTGAAGAGCCTCAGTGGAGTGGATGTGCCGCTGATGGGGAGTCTGGGACCAGAGGACACAGCCTCAGAATAGAGGAGCATCCTTTTAGAATGGAGATGAAGAGGATTTTTTTCACCAGAGAGTGGTGAATTAATGGAATTTATTGTCACACGTGACTTGTGAGGCCAAGTCATTGGGTATATTTAAGGCAGAGGTTGACTATTCTTGATTAGTCAGGGTGTAAAGGTATATGGGGAGAAGGCGGGGGATTGAGGCTGAGAGGGAACATAGATCAGCAATGATGAAATGGAGGACTAGACTCAATGGGCCAAATAGCCTAATTACATAAGAACATAAGAAATAGGAGCAGGAGTCGGCCATCTGGCCTGTTGAGCCTGCTCCGCCCTTCAATAAGATCAGGCTGATTTGGCCAGGGACTCATTTCCACCTACCTGCCGTTTCCCCATAACCTTTAATTCCCCTACTGTGCAAAAATCTGTCCAACTTTGTCTTAAACATATTTACTGAGGTAGCACCACCGCTTAACTGGGCAGAGAATTCCACAGATTTACCACTACCTGGGAAAAGTAGTTCCTCCTCATCTCCGTTCTAAATCTACTCCCCCAAATCTTGAGACTATGTCCCCTAGTTCTAGTCTCACCTGCCAGTGGAAACAACTTTCCTGCCTCTACCTTATCTATCACTTTCATAACTTTATGTTTCTACAAGATCTCCTCTCACTCTTCTGAATTCCAGTGAGTACAGTCCTGGCGACTCAATTTCTCTTCATTGTCTAACCCCCCTGATCTCTGGGATCTTCCTGGTAAATTTCCTCTGCACAGCCTCCAAAGCCAATATATCCTTCCTCAAGTAAGGAGACCAGAACTACATGCAGTACTCCAGGTGCGGCCTCACCAGCACCCTGTACAGTTGCAACATAACCTCCCTGCTCTTGAATTCAATCCCTCTCGCAATGAAGGCCAACATCCCATCTGCCTTCTTGATAGCCTGCAAAATGCTCCTATATATTATGGCCTCATTAAGGAAACCATGCTGACTTTGGCCTTATCTATCATGCAAAAACACCGAAATCTCATCCTTAACAATTGACTCCAACATCTTCCCAACCACTGAAGTCAGAGCAACTGGCATATAGGTATCTTTCTTCTGTTTACCTTTCTTCTTAAAGAGTGGCGTGAGAGAGATTTGCAATTCTCCAGTTCTCTGGAACCACATCAGAATTCAGTGATTCTTGAAAGAGCATTACTAAATGCCTCCACAGTCTCCTCAGTTACTTCTTTCAGAACCCTGGGGTGTAGTCCACCTGGTCCAGGTGACTTACCTACCTTCAGACCTTTTGGCTTCCATAGTGAAGACTGATGCAAAATACTTAAGTTCGTCTGCCATTTCTTTGTCTCCCGTTATAATGTCCAGCAGTCCGATATCTACTCTCTCCTTTCCTTTACTCTTTATTTACTGTATCTGAAAAAAACTTTTGTTATCTTCTTTGATATTATTGGCTAGCTTACTTTTATATTTCATTGTTCTCTCCTTATGTTTTTTGTTGCCTTCTGTTGGTTTTTGAAAGCTTTCTAGTCTTCTAAATTCCCACTAATATTTGCCCCTTCTTTTGCTTTTCTGTTGGTTTTGACTTCCCTTGATACCCACGGTTGCCTCATTCTCCCTTTAGAATATTTCTTCTTTTAGATGTATCTATCCTGTGCCTTCCAAATTGCTCCCAGAAACTCCAGCTATTTCTGTTCTGCCATCATCCCTACTCAACTTCCCTTCTAATCAACTTTGGCCAGCTCCTCTCTCATGCATCTGTAGTCCCTTTCCGTCACTGCAGCACTGATATATCTGACATTATCTTCTCCCTCATACAGCAGAGTGAATTCTATCATATTATGATTTCTGTCTCCCAAGGGTTCCTTTACCTTGAGCTCCCTAATCAAAACTGGTTAATTACTCAACACCTAATCCAGAATTACCTTTCCCCTAGTGGGCTCAATCACAAGCTGCTCTAAAAAGCCATCTCATAGGCATTCTACAAATTCCCTCTTTTGGGATCCAGCACCAACCTAATTTTCCCAACCTACCATCCTATTAAAATCCCCCAACCCTATCATAAAATTGCCCTTATTACGTGCCTTTTCTATTTCCCATTGAAATTTATATCCCATATCCCCGCTACTGTTCGGGGGCATGTATATAATTCCCATCAATATGCTTTGACCCTTGTCGTTTCTTAACTCTACCCATAAAGATGCAACGTTTTCTGGTCCTGTGTCACCTTTTCCTATGGATTTGATTTCACTTTTTACCATTTTCTCCGTCCTCCTAACTATGGAGTTTTCTATCACTTTTGCTCTGCCTGGCTTTACCCTTCCCTGCTGAGCCTCAGGGCCAGCCACGGTGCCGCTGGCCTGGATGCTGTTGCTGCACTCTGACAGGCCATCTCCCCTCAGCAGTATCCAAAGGAGTATCCTTGTGGCTGAGGGGGCAAGGTACTCTCCACTGAATTCTTACTCCCCTTACTTCCCTGGTGGTCACCCATCTACTATCACGGGACAGAGGGTCCAGTGAGATGGAGGAAATGAGCGAAATACATGTTAGTAGGGAAGTGGTGTTAGGTAAATTGAAGGGATTGAAGGCAGATAAATCCCCAGGGCCAGATGGTCTGCATCCCAGAGTGCTTAAGGAAGTGGCCCAAGAAATAATGGATGCATTAGTGATAATTTTTCAAAACTCGTTAGATTCTGGACTAGTTCCTGAGGATTGGAGGGTGGCCAATGTAACCCCACTTTTTAAAAAAGGAGGGAGAGAGAAACCGGGGAATTATAGGCCGGTTAGCCTAACGTCGGTGGTGGGGAAACTGCTGGAGTCAGTTATCAAGGATGTGATAACAGCACATTTGGAAAGCGGTGAAATGATCGGACGAAGTCAGCATGGATTTGTGAAAGGAAAATCATGTCTGACGAATCTCATAGAATTTTTTGAGGATGTAACTAGTAGAGTGGATAGGGGAGAACCAGTGGATGTGGTATATTTGGATTTTCAAAAGGCTTTTGACAAGGTCCCGCACAGGAGATTAGTGTGCAAACTTAAAGCACACGGTATTGGGGGTAAGGTATTGGTGTGGGTGGAGAATTGGTTAGCAGACAGGAAGCAAAGAGTGGGAATAAACGGGACCTTTTCAGAATGGAGGCGGTGACTAGTGGGGTACCGCAAAGCTCAGTGCTGGAACCCCAGTTGTTTACAATATATATTAATGACTTGGATGAGGGAATTAAATGCAGCATCTCCAAGTTTGCAGATGACACGAAGCTGGGTGGCAGTGTTAGCAGTGAGGAGGATGCTAAGAGGATGCAGGGTGACTTGGATAGGTTGGGTGAGTGGGCAAATTCATGGCAGATGCAATTTAATGTGGATAAATGTGAAGTTATCCACTTTGGTGGCAAAAATAGGAAAACAGATTATTATCTGAATGGTGGCCGATTAGGAAAAGGGGAGGTGCAACGAGACCTGGGTGTCATTATACACCAGTCATTGAAAGTGGGCATGCAGGTACAGCAGGCGGTGAAAAAGACGAATGGTATGCTGGCATTTATAGTGAGAGGATTCGAGTACAGGAGCAGGGAAGTACTACTGCAGTTGTACAAGGCCTTGGTGAGACCATACCTGGAGTATTGTGTGCAGTTTTGGTCTCCTAATCTGAGGAAAGACATCCTTGCCTTAGAGGGAGTACAAAGAAGGTTCACCAGATTGATTCCTGGGATGGCAGGACTTTCATATGAAGAAAGACTGGATGAACTGGGCTTGTACTTGTTGGCATTTAGAAGATTGAGGGGGGATCTGATTGAAACGTATAAGATCCTGAAGGGATTGGACAGGCTAGATGCAGGAAGATTGTTCCCGATGTTGGGGAAGTCCAGAACGAGGGGCCACAGTTTGAGGATAGGGGGGAAGCCTTTTAGGACCGAGATTAGGAAAAACTTCTTCACACAGAGAGTGGTGAATCTGTGGAATTCTCTGCCACAGGAAACAGTTGAGGCCAGTTCATTGGCTATATTTAAGAGGGAGTTAGATATGGCCCTTGTGGCTACGGGGATCAGGGGGTATGGAGGGAAGGCTGGGGCGGGGTCCTGAGTTGGATGATCAGCCATGATCATAATAAATGGCGGTGCAGGCTCAAAGGGCTGAATGGCCTACTCCTGCACCTATTTTCTATGTTTTTATGTTTCTATCTGAAACCTGCACTTGGGTTATGACCACCTCAGTGAAAGTCTCATCTACGAAATATTCAGCCTCCTGGATAGTCCAGAGTACATCCAATTCCAGATCCAGTTCCTTGACCTTGGCAGTTCGGAGATGAAGTTGGGTGCACTTCCTGCAGATGTAGTCAACAGAGAGGCTGTTATGTACCCCGAAATCCCACATCTCACAGGAGAAGCGTTCTTTTGCCTGAACTACCATCTCACCTATACTTGTTATACCTCTAACTTCTCAAACGTAAGTCTCGTCTATGTTGTTTGTTGTATGTTCTATACTCACCCCAGATGGACTATTCAGGTGCATGGGGAGCGGATGGTCACTTCTGTGGCTGCAGTGAGAGTCCCAGATCATGTGTTGCTTCCCTGGTGCCAGGGTCAAGGATGTCTCAAAGCAATGATGGAACATTCTGGATGGGTGTGTGAACAATCTGCAGTCATTATGAACATTAAAAAATCTGACCATTAAACTTCTATAGATGTGTGATGATGAATTTTTGACCCCGGTCAGAAATAGAGGGGTTATTGTGGGGAACAGGGAACTGGCAGTCTATCATATTCATACCATAATACTCCAAGTGTGGCCTTCCCTGTCTTTTCCAAGATTGTTGCCTTGTCATGGTGGACTTCCTGAGATTCTGAGAGTGATGCTTCTTCTGGATCTCAGCTCCTGGTAGGATCACCCATGGCAGTAAGGTCAAGGGGGACATTCCAGACAAAAAGCGACCCAATCAAGACCTCAGTGCTGAAGCTGGTGGAAGATGATGGCGTGTCACAACAGCAGTGAAGGCAAAGGAAGATCACAGCAGTGAAGCACCCCCTGCCCAGTCCATGCCACTGGACCCTGACCCCGACCTGTCAAGGACCATGTGGTGGCTGCCTTCCCATGTTAAAACAAAGTCACACGCAGGCATTCTCCATTAAAGAAATCTACCCTAATGTCTTCGATTAAGTCCCGTGACAAATAGCAAGAGGCGAAGGGGCAGGAGGTCTGGAAGCCCTTTAGAGTATGTGGCCAAACAAGAGAAAATCTGCAGATGTTGGAAATCCAAGCAACACACACAAACTAACAGGAATTCTGCAGATGCTGGAAATTCAAGCAACACACATCAAAGTTGCTGATGAACGCAGCAGGCCAGGCAGCATCTCTAGGAAGAGGTGCAGTCGACGTTTCAGGCCGAGACCCTTCGTCAGGACTAACTGAAGGAAAAGTTAGTAAGAGATTTGAAAGTGGGAGGGGGAGGGGGAGATCCAAAATGATAGGAGAAGACAGGAGGGGGAGGGATAGAGCCAAGAGTTGGACAGGTGATTGGCAAAAGGGGATACGAGAGGATCATGGGACAGGAGGCCCAGGAAGAAAGATGGCGGGGGGGGAACCCAGAGGATGGGCAAGGGGTATATTCAGAGGGACAGAGGAAGAAAAGGGAGAGTGAGAGAAAGAATGTGTGTATAAAAATAAATAACGGATGGGGTACGAGGGGGAGGTGGGGTATTAGCGGAAGTTAGAGAAGTCGATGTTCATGCCATCAGGTTGGAGGCTACCCAGACAGAATATAAGGTGTTGTTCCTCCAACCTGAGTGTGGCTTCATCTTTACAGTAGAGGGGGCCGTGGATAGACATGTCAGAATGGGAATGGGATGTGGAATTAAAATGTGTGGCCACTGGGGAGATCCTGCTTTCTCTGGCGGACAGAGCGTAGGTGTTCAGCAAAGCAGTCTCCCAGTCTGCGTCGGGTCTCGCCAATATATAGAGGGCCACCTTATATTTATAAGGAACAACACCTTATATTCCGTCTTCAGAACGACTGAAAAGTTTCAGCCTGAAATGTCAACTATACTTTTTGCCATAGATACTACCTGTCCTGCTGAGTTACTCCAGCATTTTGTGTGTGTTGCTCAGAATATGTGGATCCTGGATTTGTCTCTACAACCAGCTGAAGACCAACCAATTGACAACTCCTTAGGAGAGCATCATACTCAACTCAAGTGATCATACTAACAGGTCTCCCTTGTAGATTTGGGGATTGCTTCATCGAACATCTTCACTCTTCCCTGGTGGCTGCTTATTTCAATTCAACTTCCCATTCCCATTCCGACATGTCTGTCCAGGGCCTCTTCAAATGCCATGGCGAGACAACTCTCAGGTTGAAGGAGCAAATCTTCATATTCCGTCTCGGTTGCCTCCAACCTGACAGCATGAACATCGATTTCTCTAATTTCTGGTAATCTCTCCCCCTCCTCCTTCTCCTTTTCCATTCTTCATTCTGGTTCCTCTCTCACTCTTTTCCTCACCTGTCCATCACCTCCCTCTAGTCTCCCTTTATTTCATGGTCTACTCTCCTAACCTCTCTGATTCCTTCTTCTTCAGACCTTTACTTCTTCCACCTATCTCACCTCCCAGCTTCTTAGCTCATCACCCTCTCCCCCCACCCCACCTGGACTCACTTTTCATCTGCTGGTTGAACTCCTCCCACTCTCCCTTCCTTTTCAGTCCTGATGAGGGGTCTCTGTTGCAGGGAACGAGGCGAACCCAAACGCAGGACACAGGCACGGAGATTGAGTGAGGATGCAGACGCGGGCATGAGCATTGAACGGCAAACAGGAGGGAGTGCAGGAAAGCAAGAGGCAGGCAGAACTTATCTTGACACGGAGCATAGAAAGGAAAGCAGCACACAAACCTTTTCTTAGCACGGAGAGACGGAGTTACACAGGTAAACCTCGGTGCTGAAATAAAACTTAGAATACTTACATTGACACAAAGAGACTGAGTTTCACAGGTAAATCTCGGTACTGAAGCTGAACTTAGAACACACAATTCTAAGCTTCTGGGAAACGTTAATTACCACACTGGCAAAACCAATGATCTGGCAAAGCTGGGGCTCTTATGCTGCAGGTCTTGATGAAAACCAGGTGTGCCGCCATCAGAGGAAATGAGGAGAAAATGGGAAATTAACAGTCGGGACCGTGACAGTCTTGGCATGAAACACTGACTATTCATTTGTTTCCGTAGATGCTGAATTCCTCCAGTATTTTGCGTATATTGTTCTGGATTTCCAGCATCTGCAAGAATCTCTTGTGTTTATTCATACTTTGGTTTTGTCTTCCTAAAGTGGGAATAAACACTTTCCCCTAATGTTGGAGAACTTGTGGTCAAGTCAGAGAGAGGAACTCCCGGGTGCCAGGGTCCGGGATGTCTCCGACTGGGTGCACGAGATCCTGGTATGAGAAGGAATGCAACCAGAAGTCGTGATACATGTTGGTACCAACGACATGGGCAGGAAGAGGGATGAGGTCCTGAAGTGTGAGTTTCAGGAACTAGGCAGAAGGCTGAAGAACAGGACCTCAAGGGTGGCGTTCTCAGGATTGCTGCCAGTGCTACGTGACAGAGATGGTAAGAATTGGAGGAGATGGCAGTTGAATGCGTGGCTGAGGAGTTGGTACAGGGAGCAGGGTTTTAGATCTTTGGATCAGTGGGATCTCTTTTGGGGAAGGTGGTACCTGTACAGATTGGATGGGTTGCACCTGAACTCGAGGGGGAGCAATATCCTTGCAGGTAGCTTTGCTAGCATGGTTCGGGAGGGTTTAAACTAATTTGCAAGGGGGATGGGATTCGGAGCGATAGAGCAGTGAAAGAAGTGCATGGAGTAAAGCCAGATCTAACATACAGAGAGGCTTTGAGGAAAGAGAAGCAGAATAAACGGTGTAAAGGTAGTAAGGTAGAAGGGCTGAAGTGTGTGTTCTTCAATGCAAGAAGCATCAGGAACAAAGGTGATGAATTGAGAGCTTGGATACATACATGGAATTATGATGCAGTGGCCATTACAGAGACTTGGCTGGCACCAGGGCAGGAATGGATTCTCAATATTCCTGGATTTCAGTGTGTTAAAAGGGATGGGGGGGGGGAAGGGGAGGAGGGATGGGGGGGGGAAGGGGAGGAGGGATGGCATTACTGGTCAGGGATACTATTACAGCTACAGAAATGGTGGTTAATGTAGCAGGATCCTCTCTTGAGTCAGTATGGGTGGAAATCAGGAACAGGAAGGGAGCAGTTACTCTATTGGGAGTATTCTATAGGCCCCCTGGTAGCAACAGAGATACCGAGGAACAGATTGGGAGGCAGATATTGGAAAGGTGCAAAAATAACAGGGTTGTTATCATGGGTGACTTTAACTTCCCTAATATTGATTGGCACCTGATTAGTTCCAAGGGTTTGGACGGGACAGAGTTTGTTAAGTGTGTCCAGGATGGATTCCTGTCACGGTATGTTGACAGGCCTACAAGGGGGAATGCCATACTAAATCTAGTATGGGGTAACGAACCGGGTCAGGTCACAGATCTCTTAGTGGGTGAGCATCTGGGGGACAGTGACCACCGCTCCCTGGCCTTTACCATTATCTGAGTGACTGTCAGGAGAGGGAAGGAAAATGCCCGGATAGTGGAAACACACCTGTGGCTGTCCCCCTCAGCAACAAGTATCTTGTTCTGGATGCTGTTGAAGGGGATGACCTGACAGGGGACGGCCACGGTGACTGGGTCTCTGGCACTGAGCCTGGTGCTGTTGTGCAGGAGAGAAGGCGGGAGAAGAGGAATGCGGTAGTCATAGGGGATTCCATAGTCAGGAGAACAGACAGGAGATTCTGTGAGCCTGATAGAGATACCCGCATGGTGTGTTGCCTCCTAAGTGCAGGATATGGGATATCTCGGATCGGGTCCAGAATATTCTGAAGGGAGAGGGCGAGCAGCTAGTTGTCTTGGTATATGTTGGTACCAGTGACGTAGATAGGAAAAGGGAGGAGGTCCCGAAGAGAGATTTCAGGAGTTAGGAAGGAAGCTGAGAAGCAGGACCTCCAGGGTAGTAATCTCGGGATTGCTACCTGTGCCACGTGCTAGCGAGGGCAAGAATAGTAGGATCAGGCAGATGAATGCGTGGCTGAGAGACTGGTGCAGGGGGCAGGGCTTCAGATTCTTGGATCATTGGGATCTCTTCTGGGGGAAGTATGACCTGTTCAAAATGGACAGGTTACACCTGAACCCGAAGGGGACCAATATCCTGGCGGGAAGGTTTAATAGAGCTGTTAGGGAGGATTTAAACTAATTTGGCAGGGGGATGGGAACCGGAATGACAGAGCGGAGGAAGGGGAAAACAGAAATAATTCTAAGATAGTGAGCAGTAAAGATGTCAGGAAAGACAGAAAGGTGATGGGGCAAATTTGCAACCATTGGGATGAGTTGCAGGGCAATAAAGTTGCAGTGGAATCAAAGCAAAAAGTATCAAATACTGGTCTTAAGGTGTTATACTTAAGTGCACACAGCATAAGGTGTGATGAATAAGGTGGATGATCTTGTCATACAGCTGCAGATTGGCAGGTATGATATTGTGGCCATCACTGAGACGTGGCTAAAGGATGCATGTCTCTGGGAGCTGAACGTCCAAGGATACACGGTGTATCGGAAGGATAGGCAGGTAGGCAGAGGGGGAGGCGTGGCTTTATTGGTAAGAAATGATATTAAATCATTAGAAAGAGGTGATATAGGATCGGAAGGTGCAGAATCTTTATGGGTTAAGCTAAGAAATTGCAGGGGTAAAAGGACCCTGATGGCAGTTATGTATAAGCCTCCTGACAGCTGCAGTGATGTGGACTACAAATTACAACTGGAAATAGAAAAGGCTTGTCAGAAGGGCAGTGTTATGATAATTGTGGGGGATTTTAACATGCGAGTGGATTGGGAAAATCAGGTTGGCACTGGATCTCGAGAGAGAATTTGTAGAATGTCTGCGAGATGGCTTTTTAGAACAGCTTGTTGTTGAGCCCACTAGGGGATTGGCTGTACTGGATTGGGTATTGTGTAATGAACCGGAGGTGATTAGAGAGATTGAGGTGAAGGAACCCTTAGGAGGCAGTGATCATAACATGATTGAGTTGACTGTGAAGTTTGAGAAAGAGAAGCCGAAATCCGATGTGTCGGTATTTCAGTAGAGTAAAGGAAATTACAGTGGCATGAGAGAGGAACTGGCCAGAGTTGACTGGAAAGGGACACTGGTGGGAAAGACAGCAGAGCAGCAGTGGCTGGAGTTTATGTGAGAATTGAGGAAGATGCAAGACAGATATATTCCAAAAAAGAAGAAATTTTCGAGTGGAAAAAGGATGCAACCGTGGCTGACAAGAGAAGTCAAAGCCAAAGTTAAAGCAAAGGAGAGGGCATACAAGGAAGCAAAAATTAGTGGGAAGACAGAGGATTGGCAAGTTTTTAAAGGCTTACAAAAGGAAACTAAGAAGGTCATTAAGAGGGAAAAAATGAACTACGAAAGGAAGCTAGCAAATAGTATCAAAGAGGATACTACTGTAAAAGCTTTTTCAAGTACATAAAGAGTAAAAGACAGGTGAGAGTAGATATAGAACCGATAGAAAATGATGCTGGAGGAATTGTAATGGGAGATAAGGAACTGAACGAGTATTTTGCATCAGTCTTCACTGAGGAAGACATCAGCAGTATACTGGACACTCTAGCGTGGCAGGGAAGAGAAGTGTGCGCAGTCACAATTATGACAGAGAAAGTACTCAGGAAGCTGAATAGTCTAAGGGTAGATAAATCTCCCAGACCAGATGTAGTGCACCCTCGTGTTCTGAAGGAAGTAGCTGTGGAGATTGTGGAGGCATTAGCGATGATCTTTCAAAAGTCGATAGATTCTGGCATGGTTCCGGAGGACTGGAAGATTGCAAATGTCACTCCACTATTTAAGAAGGGGGCAAGGAAGCAAAAAGGAAATTACAGACCTGTTAGCTTGACATTGGTGGTTGGGAAGTTGTTGGAGTCGATTGTCAAGGATGAGGTTACAGAGTACCTGGAGGCATATGACAAGATAGGCAGAACTCAGCATAGTTTCCTTAAAGGAAAATCCTGCCTGACAAACCTATTACAATTTTTTGAGGAAATTACAAGTAGGCTAGACAAGGAAGATTCGGTGAATGTTGTATATTTGGATTTTCAGAAGGCCTTTGACAAGGTGCCACACATGAGGCTACTTAACAAGATAAGAGCCCATGGAATTACGGGAAAGTTACATACGTGGATAGAGCGTTGGCTGATTGGCAGGAAGCAGAGAGTGGGAATAAAGGGATCCTATTCTGGTTGGCTGCTGGTTACCAGTGGTGTTCCACAGGGGTCCGTGTTGGGGCCGCTTCTTTTTACATTGTACATCAACGATTTGGATTATGGAATAGCTGGCTTTGTGGCTAAATTTGCTGACAATACGAAGATAGGTGGAGGGGCCGGAAGTGCTGAGGAAACAGAGAGTCTGCAGAGGGACTTGGATAGATTGGAGGAATGTGCAAAGAAGTGGCAAATGAAATACAATGTTGGAAAGTGTGTGGTTATGCACTTTGGCAGAAGAAATAAACAGGCAGACTATTATTTAAATGGAGAGAGAATTTCAAGTTCTGAGATGCAAAGGGACTTGGGAGTCCTCGTGCAGGATACCCTTAAGGTTAACCTCCAGGTTGAGTCGGTGGTGAAGAAGGCGAATGCAATGTTGGCATTCATTTCTAGAGGAATAGAGTCTAGGAGCAGGGATGTGATGTTGAGGCTGTATAAGGTGCTGGTGAGACCTCACTTGGAGTACTGTGGGCAGTTTTGGGCTCCTTATTTAAGAAAGGATGTGCTGAGAGGGTACAGAGAAGATTCACAAGAATGATCCCGGGAATGAGAGGGTTAACATATGAGGAACGTTTGTCCGCTCTTGGACTGTATTCCTTGGAGTTTAGAAGAATGAGGGGGGACCTCATAGAAAGATTTCGAATGTTGAAAGGCATGGGCAGAGTGGATGTGACAAAGTTGTTTCCCATGATGGGGGAGTCTAGTACAAGACGGCATGACTTAAGGATTGAAGGGCGCCCATTCAGAACAAAGATGCGAAGAAATATTTTTAGACAGAGGGTAGTGAATCTATGGAATTTGTTGCCATGGGCGGCAGTGGAGGTCAAGTCATTGGGTGTATTTAAGGCAGAGATTGATAGGTATCTGAGTAGCCAGGGCATCAAAGGTTATGGTGAGAAGGCGGGGCAGTGGGACTAAATGGGATAATGGATCAGCTCATGATAAAATGGCGGAACAGACTCAATGGGCCGAATGGCCGATTTCTGCTCCTTTGTCTTATGGTCTAAAAGGATAGATTCAGAGAGGACAGGAAAATTTTTAATTGGGGAAGGCCAAATTATGAGGCTATAAGGCTAGAACTTGCGAGTGTGAATTGGGATGATGTTTTTGCAGGGAAATGTACTATGGACATGTGGTCGATGTTTAAGACCATAAGACAAAAGAGCAGAAGTCGACCATTTGGCCCATCAAGTCTGCTCAGCCATTTTATCATGAGTTGATCCATTCTCCCATTTAGTCCCACTCACCCACCTTCTCACCATAACCTTTGATGCCCTGGCTACTCAGATACCTATCAATCTCTGCCTTAAATACATCCAATGACTTGGTCTCCACTGCCACCCGTGGCAACAAATTCCATAGATTCACCACCCTCTGTCTAAAAATATTTCTTCGCATCTTTGTTCTGAATGGGCGCCCTTCAATCCTTAAGTCATGCCGTCTTGTACTAGACTCCCCCATCATGGGAAACAACTTTGTCACATCCACTCTGCCCATGCCTTTCAACATTCGAAATCTTTCTATGAGGTCCCCCCTCATTCTTCTAAACTCCAAGGAATACAGTCCAAGAGCGGACAAACGTTCCTCATATGTTAACCCTCTCATTCCCGGGATCATTCTAGTGAATCTTCTCTGTACCCTCTCAGCACATCCTTTCTTAAATAAGGAGCCCAAAACTGCCCACAGTACTCCAAGTGACTAAAAAAATACAGTACACCCTGTGGCTAAAAAAATTTCTTCGCATCTCTGTCATTCTTCGCATCTTTAGAGATTTCTTGCAGGATGTTAGGGATAAATTAGTCCCAGTGAGGAAGATAAAGAATGGTAGGGTGAAGGAAACATGGGTGACAAGTGAGGTGGAAAATCTAGTCAGGTGGAAGAAGGCAGCATACATGAGGTTCAGGAAGCAAGGATCAGATGGGTCTATTGAGGAATATAGGGAAGCAAGAAAGAAGCTTAAGAAGGGGCTGAGGGGAGCAAGAAGGGGGCATGAGAAGGCCTTGGCGAGTAGGGTAAAGGAAAACTCCAAGGCATTCTTCAATTATGTGAAGAACAAAAGGATGACAGGAGTGAAGGTAGGACTGATTAGAGATAAAGGTGGGAAGATGTGCCTGGAGTCTGTGGAAATGAGCGAGGCCCTCAATGAATACTTCTCTTTGGTATTCACCAATGAGAGGGAACTTGATGACGATGAGGACAATATGAGTGAGGCTGATGTTCCAGAGCATGTTGATATTAAGGGCGAGGAGGTATTGAAGTTGTTAAAATACATTAGGATGGATAATTCCCCGGGCCAGACGGAATATTCCCCAGGCTGCTCCACGATGCGAGGGAAGAGATTGCTGAGCCTCTGGCTAGGATCTTTATGTCCTCGTTATCCACAGGAATGGTACTGGAGGATTGGAGGGAGGCGATGTTGTCCCCTTGTTCAAAAAAGGTAGCGGGGATAGACCGGGTAATTATAGACCAGTAAGCATTACGTCTGTGGTGGGGAAAACTGTTGGAAATGATTCTTAGAAATAGGATCTATGGACATTTAGAGAAACATGATCTGATCAGGGACAGTCAGCATGGCTTTGTGAAGGGCAGATCATGTCTGACAAGCCTGATAGAGTTCTTTGAGGAGGTAACCAGGCATATAGATGAGGGTAGTGCAGTGGATGTGATCTATATGGATTTTAGTAAGGCATTCAACAAGGTTCCACGCGGTAGGCTTATTCAGAAAGTCAGAAGGCATGGGATCCAGGGAAGTTTGGCCAGGTGGATTCAGAATTGGCCTGCCTGCAGAAGGCAGAGGTTCGTGGTAGAGGGAGTACATTCAGATTGGAGGATTGTGACTAGTGGTGTCCCACAAGGATCGGTTCTGGGACCTCTACTTTTCATGATTTTTTATGAACGACCTGGATGTGGGGGTAGAAGGGTGGACTGGCAAGTTTGCAGACGACACAAAGGTTGGTGGTGTTGTAGATAGTGTAGAGGATTGTCAAAGATTGCAGAGAGACATTGATAGGATGCAGAAGTGGGCTGAGAAGTGGCAGATGGAGTTCAAACCCGGAGAAGTGTGAGGTGGTACACTTTGGAAGGGCAAACTCCAAGGCAGAGTACAAAGTAAATGGCAGGATACTTGGTAGTGTGGAGGAGCAGAGGGATCTCGGGGTACATGTCCACAGATCCCTGAAAGTTGCCTCACAGGTGGATAGGGTAGTTAAGAAAGCTTATGGGGTGTTAGCCTTCATAAGTCAAGGGATAGAGTTTGAGTCGCAAGGTAATGATGCAGCTCTCTAAAACTCTGGTTAGGCCACACTTGGAGTACTGTGTCCAGTTCTGGTCGCCTCACTAGAGGAAGGATGTGGAAGCATTGGAAAGGGTACAGAGAGATTTATCAGGATGCTGCCTGGTTTAGAGAGTATGCATTATGATCAGAGATTAAGGGAGCTAGGGCTTTACTCTTTGGAGAGAAAGAGGATGAGAGGAAACATGATAGCGTATACAAGATATTAAGAGGAATAGATAGAGTGGATAGCCAGCGCCTCTTCCCCAGGGCACCACTGCTCAGTACAAGAGGAAATGGCTTTAAGGTAAGGGGTGGGAAGTTCAAGGGGGATATTACAGGAAGGTTTTTTACTCAGAGAGTGGTTGGTGCGTGGAATGCACTGCCTGAGTCAGTGGTGGAGGCAGATACACTAGTGAAATTTAAGAGACTACTGGACAGTTATATGGACGAATTTAAGGTGGGGTGTTTTATGGGACGCAGGGTTTAAGGGTCGGCACAACTTTGTGGGCCGAAGGGCCTGTAATGTGCTGTACTATTCTATGTTCTATGTAATCAAATGAGTATTAGTAGGGAATTGTTGGGGAAATTGTAGGGATTAAAATATTAAGGACAAGAAGTCCATAGGACACAGGAGCAGAATTAGTCTATTCAGCCCATCGAGTCTGCTCTTCCATTCCATCATGGCTGTTCCTGGATCCCATGTGACCCCATACACCTGCCTTCTCGCCATAACCTTTGATACCCTTGTCACCGGGTTCAGATATGGCTAAAATGCGGGGTGAGAGACACTGAAGTGTGCCAATAGGTCACAGACTTTGAGTTAAAGGGAAAAGAAAACACTAAACGCTAGGCCAAACAGGGCCGTTAACTAAAACTTTCAAATAGAGAATGAAGCCTACACTGCGGCTGAAAAAGAATAAGTAAATATAAAACCAATACTGCTCATCTTCAGAGTCACTTGACTCGACAGTCCAATTTCTCAGGCAAGGTCGAATGCAAGCAGGCAGCAAAATGTTGCTGTGTTTTGCTCAAGTCTCGACAAGCAGTAGAATGAAAAGAATAGAGTTAAGTACAATCACAATGAAATAATTGCTAGCTGAGACATGCATATTCACAAGCTCAATTGCCATTTCGACTGCGCTGCTGAATCCGTGGTTGTGACAGCTGTGACTGATCAGGAAACAACATCCGCCTTAAATCTACCTGTGGACTTGGTCTCCACCGCAGTCTGTGGCAGAGCATTCCACTGATTCACTGCTCTCTGGCAAAAAAAATTCCTCCTACCTCCATTCTAAAAGGTCACCCCTCAATTTTGAGGCTGTGCCCTCTGGTTCTGGATACCCCCATCACAGAGAACATCCTCTCCACATCCACCAAATCTATAATGCCATAGGATTTTGTCTTGCTGAGCAGACATATGTGTGGCACCTTATCAAACACCTTCTGAAAATCCAAGCAAATGACATCCACTGCCTCTCCTTTGTCCACCCTGCTTGTTACTTCCTCGAAGAACTCTGATTTGTCAGGCAAGATTTCCCTTTACAGAAACCATGCTGACTTTGACTTATTTTATCACTAGTCTCCAAGTACCCTGAAACCTCATTCTTAGTAATGGACTCCAACACTTTCCAAACCACTGAGGTGAGGATAACTGGCCTATAATTTCCTTTCTTTTGCCTACCTCCCTTCTTAAAGAGTGGAGTGACATTTACAATCTCCCAGTTCTCCAGGGCCATGCCAGAATCAAGTGATTCTTGAAAGATCATGACCAATGCATCCATTATCTTTTCAGCAACCTCTCTCAGGCTCTGGGATGTAGGCCATCTGGTTGAAGTGATTTATCCACCTTAAGACATTTGAATTTGCTTAGCACTTTTCCCCTTGTAATAGTAATGTCACTCACTCCTGCTCCATGACACTCACAGACCTCCTGCACACTGTTGGTGTCTTCCACAGTGAAGACTGATGAAAAGTACCCTCTAAGTTCATCTGCCATTTCTTTGACCCCATTACTATCTCACCAGCAACATTTTCCAGTGGTCTAATATCAACTCTCATCTCCCTTTTACTCTTCATCTAACTGAGAAAATCTTCTGGTATCCTGCTTTATATTATTGGCTAGCCTGCCCTCATATCCCCACAACATCACTGGCATTCGTAAGGCCAGTGATGTTGTGGGGATGGAACTGGACTCTCTGACGGTGGTGTCTGAAAAGAGGATGCTGTCCAAGTTGCATGCCATCTTGGACAATGTCTCCCAACCACTACATAATGTACTGGTTGGGCACAGGAGTACATTTAGCCAGACTCATTCTACCGGGATGCAACACAGAGTGTCATAGGAAGTCATTCCTGCCTGTGGCCATCAAACTTTACAACTTCTCCCTTGGAGGGTCAGACACCCTGAGCCAATAGGCTGGTCCTGGATTTATTTCCATCTGGCATAATTTACATATTATTATTTAATTAGTTATGGTTTATATTGCTATATTTATATTCTATTCTTGGTTGGTGCAACTGTAACGAAACCCAATTTCCCTCGGGATCAATAAAGTATGTCTGTCTATCTATCTATCTATTTATCTATCTATCTATCTATCTATCTATCTATATTTCATCTTTTCCCCTCTTATAGCTTTTTTAGTTGCCTTAGGTTGGATTTTAAAAGCTTCCCAATCCAACTTCCCACTCACTTTTGCTACCTTATATGCCCTTTCCTTGGCTTTTATGCAGTCCTTAACTTCCTTTGTCAATCATGCTTGCCTACCCCTGCCATTTGAGAACTTCTTCCTCTGTGGGACATAGCTATCCTTTGCCTTGTGAACTTTCCCCAGAAACTTCAGCCATCTCTGCTCTGCCATCATCCCCGCCAATCCATGTGGGCAAGCTCCTCTCTCATGCTTCTGTAATTCCCATTATCCTATTGTGATACTGAAACATGTGACTCATGCTTCTCCCTCCCAAGTTGCAGTATGAATTCAATTATATTATGAACACTTCTCCGAAGTCTTCCTTTATTTTAATCTCCCTAATAAGATCTGGGTAATTACAGAACACCCAATCTAAGATAGCTTTTCCCCTACTAGGCTCAAGCAGAAGCTGCTCTAAAACGCCAACTCATAGGCATTCAACAAATTCCCTTTCTTACGATTTGACGCTGGCCTGATTTTCCCAATGCCAGAGTCATGGTAGCACTGTGTAAATGTTTGTCTCTGCCGGATCTGGAGTATGGTGTGCAGCTCTGGTCACCGTCACTTCTTTCCTGGAAGCTTTGGGGAGGGTGCAGACATTGCTCACAGGATGCTGCCTGGATTGGAGAGTATGTACTGTAACATAGAACATTGGAACAGTACAGCACAGGAACGGCCCTTTGGCCTGTGAAATACATACCGACCATGGTGCAAAACTAAATGAATCCTGTCTGACTGAAGATGACCCGTGTCCCTCTATTACAGAGTAACACACACAAACTGCTGCAGGAACTCAGCTGGTCAAGAAGATCTATGGAGAGGAATAAACAGTTGACATTTTGGGCTGAAACCCTGTCCTGATGAAGGGGCTTGGCCCAAAATGCCAACCCTCTCTTCTTTTCCATATATGCTGCTGACATCCAGCATTTTGTGGGTGCTGCTCAGGATTTCCAGCATCTGCAGAATCTCCATTCCATGCCTTGGAGTGCTGTTCTATCTGCCTCCAGCAACCCACCACTCTGCAAAAAATGTTGCCCTGCAGATCTCCTTTAACCTTTCTCCTTTCCTTATAAACCACTCCTGCATTTGACCTTTCTACCCTGGGAGAAAGACTCTGACCATCTACTCTAATCTTAATTTTAGAAACTTTTATCAAGTCTCCCCTCGGCTCCAGAGAAAACAACCCAAGTTTGTACATTCTGCACACTCTCCAAAGTTTTCTCATCCTTCCTATAGTCTGTCAACCAGAACTGCACACGATGCCCCAAATATTATCCAACCAAAGTTTTGTGCAGCTCCAACATTACTTACCAACTTTTCAAATGAAAGCCTGATCTATTGAAAGCAAACATGCAAAACACATTCTCTAGCAGCCTACCCACTTGTCTGGCCGCTTTCAGAGAGCTGTGGACTTGTACCCCAAAATCCCTTTGTACATCAATACTTCTGAGGGTCCTATTATTTACTGTAGAATTTCCCCTTATATTTGACCTCCCAAAATAAACATCTGTCCACAGATCCCACTCTGTCTATTGACAAACTTCCTCACTATCCACAGCTCCACAAATTTGAGTGCAATCTGCAAACTTACTAATCAATCCACTGACTTTTTCATCCTAACCATGAATAAGCATTGAATGTCATTTACAGTACACATGTCAAGAAGAATGAAATAATTGTTACTCCAGCCTGATGCAGCACAAAACAACACAATAAGATAAAGAACCCAATAATAAAAAAACACTATATATACACACACACACACACACACACACACACACACACACACACACATATATATATATATATATATATATATATATAGAGGGCTTATGGACATAGACTATTGTATGTCCGTAAAGTAATGCAAGGCATAGGAGAGTCAATATGTACAGAACTATGAAAAGTCTTAGGAACAAATATATAGGGAGGCACAGTACTGCATTTGTCAATATGGAGCAGAAAGCAAACTTGGTATTCTGGCAGGAACAAAGGATGTTGGGAATGTTGAGAGAGGAGCGCTGCAGAAGGAGTGTGGGAGAGTACTGTGCAAACGTCTGAGGCACCCTACCTATATAAATGGTACATGCCTAAGATTTTGGCACAGTACTGTAAGGTTCCTGATGGGAAATGATAAAGTAGTAATGGTTGAGGGAGGGGATGGGCAGGGTGGTGTGGTGGTGATTTAGTCCGTGGAGGTGTGATCAGACGTACTGCTCGGGGAAAGTAGCTGTTTGTGAGTCTGGTGGTTGGATGCAACATATCTCCTTCCTGCTGGGATTAAGACAAACAGCACATGAGCAGGGTGGGTGGGATCCGTCATGATGTTACTGGCCTTTTTCTGACTACATGCTTTGGCAGTGAAGCCAGCAGAGCATCTGAGTGGGTGGGGTGTATTTGGATTTTCACAAAGCTTCAATAACATTCCATGTAAGAGATTAACGCGCACAGAATTAAAGGTGAAGGAATTGGCAGGAAGGTGTTGTCATTGAGAAGGAAGCAGATTGCTGACAGAAACAGAAACAAGGGAGCACCTTTCCAAGTGTCAGGTAGTGACTATTGCAGGATCACAGGTTCACCACCTTTTACATGGTCAGGTACTGACCAGCAGGGTATCACAGGCCCACACCAACGCCTGTGCCTTCCTGCCTGTCCTTTCGATACAAAGTATATCCTCTAATATTAAGCTACCAATACCTAGGCTTCTTTCGGCCACAACTAAGTGATGCCCACAATTTTATACTGACCAATCTCTAACTCTGCCATAAGTTCGTCCACCTTATTCCAAATACTACGTGCATTTCACCTTCAGTCCTGCAATTTTCGCCCTTTTGAATTTTGCCTGTGGTACAATTTAACTGTTTGCTCTGTCTGCATTTGTACCCAATCATCGGTTTGTCCTTCCTTACATTCATGTCACACCCATCATCTGCTTGTAAACCTGCTCAGTTCTGTCATAATACCTGCCGTTCCCATCACCCTGCCATATTAGTTTAACCGACTCCCGACAGCTCTAGTAAATCTGCCCGCAAGAATATTGGTCCCCCTTACAGTCAAGTGCAACCTGTCCCTTTTATACAGGTCACACCTGCCAGAGAAGAGGTCCCAACTGTACAGAAATCTGAATCCCTGGCCCTGCTCCAATTCTTCAGCCACGCATTTATCTGCCACCTCATTCCATTCCTATCCTCACTGGCACGTGATACAGGCAGTTATCCCGAGATCACTACCCTTGAGGTCCTGCTTCTCAGCTTCCTTCCTAACTCGCTGTAGTCTGTTTTCAGGCCCTCCTCCACCCCTTTTTCTTTCTGTGTCATTGATACCAATATGTACTGCAACTTCTGGCTGCTCACCCTCCCTTTTCAGGTTATTGTGGATGAGTCCAGAAACATCTCAGATCCTGGCACCTGGGAGGCAAACCACCATCCGTGTTCCATTTTCGCTTTCACTGAGTCACCTATCTGTTCCTCTGACTATAGAGTCCACTATCATTGCTGCCATCCTCTTCCTTTCCCTCCCTTCTGAGCTACAGGGCCAGACTCTGTGCCTTATGGAATTCCACAGATTCATGACCCTCTGGGTGAAGAAAATCTTCATCATCTCTGTTCCAAAAGGACGTCCCATTATTTTGAGTCTCTGCTATTGAATGGTGTATTTCTGCTGCATTGGTGGCAGAGAACATTATTAGTGCATTAGCAGAAGGGTACTGGATAATATCTGGATAATTAATTGAGCCACATTAATTGAGTAGGGTATTGTTGCTGTCTTGGGGATATACTACACCAGATATTGTTTATGCATTGATGAATGTACTATGCCGGGCATTGCTGCTGCATGGGGAGGGGATCATGTATTACACCGGACGTTGTTGCTGCATTGGTGGGAGTATTGCTCCGGGCATTGTTGCTGCATTAGTGATATTGGGTTCAGGCATTGTTGCTGCATTAGGGATACACTGCCTGGGCATTGTTGCTGCATTGGTGGGAGTACAGTCCAGGCGTTGTTGGTGCACCAGTGATGTGGTGTTCGGGCATTGTTGCTGTGTTGAGCCGGTGCGAGCCCTCTCCACGCACCGCTCCCGGAGTGAGCCCCGCCCCAGCTCGCTCCTGGTGCCCGGTAAGCAGCCGCTGTCGGCCCCCTCCACCGGTGCTCGGTGCCCGGTCCCTCCCCGGGGCGGAGCCGCTCCGCCCCCGCCCGGCACCGCCTTGCTGCAGCCTGACGTCAGTGCCCGCAGTCAGCGGTCGGCGGCGGGCGGACGGACCGGACCGGGGGATCGGGAGTGCCGGGAGGAGGGATCGGCGGGTGGATCGGCAGACGGATCCGTCGTCCTCGGCCTCTGGCGCCGCCGCTTCCCGCAGCCGGGGCTCGCATCCCGCGGCCATGAGCGGCACCGTGAGTCTCTGTGTCCGGGGCCTGTGGGCGGGCTGGCAAGCGGAGAGAGGGAGCCGCCGGTCGCGACGACGGGGGTATCACGGCTAGGAGGGGCTGCACCGGCTGCTGATCCCGGTGTCCGAGACCCGGGCTGGGAGCGGCTCAGGCCTCAGGATTAGCGGCGAGGGAGTGGCCCCGGGGCTCGAGAATGGGCTGGCCGGGCGGCTCCGGCCTCAGGATCGGCGGAGTTAACGGGGCCGTCCCCTGGTAGCAGAGAATAGCCAGCGTGGGTCACAGTTTGTGGCTGAGGGAGGGGTACGGGGTGATGGGGTGGGGTTGATGGAGGGAGAGGGGTGGGGATTATGGGAGGGTAGGGGGTGAGGGGAGGGGTACGCGGTGTTGGGATGGGAGGGAGGGGTGCGAGGTGATGGGAGGGGAGGGATATGGGGTGATGGGGTGTGGTTGATGGAGGGAGAGGGGTGATGGGGAGGGTGGGGATTATAGGAGGGTAGGGGGTGAGGGGAGGGGGTGGGGATTATGGGAGGGTGGGGGTGAGGGGAGGGGTATGGGGTGGTGGGAGGGGAGGGGTAGGGGGTGATGGGGTGGGGTTGATGGAGGAAGAGGGGTGATGGGGAGAGGTTGGGGATTATGAGAGGGAAGGGGGTAAGGGGAGGGGTGGTGGTGAAGGGGGGTTTGATGGGAGGGGAGGGGTATGGGGTGATGGGGTGGGGTTGATGGAGGGAGAGGGCTGATCGGGAAGGGGTGGGGATTATGGGAGGGTGGTGTTCAGGGGAGGGGTGGTGGTGAAGGGCGGGTGTTGATGGGAGGGATGGGGACAGGGTGATATGAGTGGGATTCTGGTGGTTGGGTTGACAAGCCCCTGAATTCCATTGAGACTCTGCATTGGTGCGGAGTGTGTGTGGGGTCACTGACCGGATTGACCCTCCATCTCCCCACTTGTCTCCCTCTGCTTCCCCCTCCCCCTATCTCCCTCAGCGCCCTGCTCCTCAGTCACTCAGACCTCTCCCTGCTGGGCCATCACTCACAATGAGTCTGCACACCCTTCCCATCCCCTGTCACCCACCCTCGGACACAGTCCTCCTCCCACCAGGTTTAGTGTCTGTGCCTAAGGCTAACCCTGGATGGAACATCAATTGTGTGGGTCCGTCTGCCAGTGAGGGTCAGTGTGTGTGTGGGACCGTCCCCTGTGAGAGTCAGTGTGTGTGTGTGGGTCCGTCCTCCGGTGAGGGTCAGTGTGTGTGTGTGGGACCGTCCCCCAGTGAGGGTCAGTGTGTGGGTCAGTCCCCCGTGAGGGGCAGTGTGTGTGTGGGTCCGTCCCTCAGTGAGGGTCAGTGTGTGTGTGGGTCCGTCCCCTGTGAGGGTCAGTATGTGTGTGGGTCCGTCCCCCAGTGAGAGTCAGTGTGTGTATGTGTGGGTCCGTCCCCTAGTGAGGGTCAGTGTGTGTGTGGGTGGGTCCATCCCCCAGTGAGGGTCAGTGTGTGTGTGGGTCCGTCCCCCAGTGAGGGTCAGTGTGTGTGTGGGTCCATCCCCCAGTGAGGGTCAGTATGTGTGGGTCTGTCCCCCAGTGAGGGTCAGTGTGTGTGGGTCTGTCCCCCAGTGAGGGTCAATGTGTGTGTGGGACCGTCCCCCAGTGAGGGTCAGTGTGTGTGTGGGTCCGCCCCCCCAGTGAGGGTCAGTGTGTGTGGGGCCGCCCTGCCAGTGAGGGTCAGTGTGTGTGGGGCCATCCCCCAGTGAGGGTCAGTTTGTGTGGGTCCGCCCCCCAGTGAGGGTCAGTGTGTGTGTGGGTCCGCCCCCCAGTGAGGGTCAGTGTGTGTGGGGCCATCCCCCAGTGAGGGTCAGTGTGTGTGGGGCCGTCTGCCAGTGAGGGTCAGTGTGTGTGTGGGTCCGTCCCCCAGTGAGGGTCAGTGTGTGTGGGTCCGTCCCCTGTGAGGGTCAGTATGTGTGTGGGTCCGTCCCCCAGTGAGGATCAGTGTGTGTGTGGGTCAATGTGTGTGTGGGTCCGTCCCCCAGTGAGGGTCAGTGTGTGTGTGGGTCCGTCCCCCAGTGAGGGTCAGTGTGTGTGTGGGTCCGTCCCCTGTGAGGGTCAGTATGTGTGTGGGTCCGTCCCCCAGTGAGAGTCAGTGTGTGTGTGTGGGTCCATCCCCTGTGAGGGTCAGTGTGTGTGTGGGTCCGTCCCCCGTGAGGGTCAGTGTGTGTGTGGGTCCGTCCCCCAGTGAGGGTCAGTGTGTGTGGGTCCGTCTGCCAGTGAGGGTCAGTGTGTGTGTGGGTCCATCCCCCAGTGAGGGTCAGTGTGTGTGGGTCCGTCCCCCAGTGAGGGTCAGTGTGTGTGGGTCTGTCCCCCAGTGAGGGTCAATGTGTGTGTGGGTCCGTCCCCCAGTGAGGGTCAGTGTGTGTGTGGGTCCGCCCCCCAGTGAGGGTCAGTGTGTGTGGGGCCGTCCGCCAGTGAGGGTTAGTGTGTGTGTGGGTCCGCCCCCCAGTGAGGGTCAGTGTGTGTGGGGCCATCCCCCAGTGAGGGTCAGTGTGTGTGGGGCCGTCCGCCAGTGAGGGTCAGTGTGTGTGTGGGTCCGTCCCCCAGTGAGGGTCAGTGTGTGTGGGTCCGTCCCCTGTGAGGGTCAGTATGTGTGTGGGTCCGTCCCCCAGTGAGGGTCAGTGTGTGTGTGGGTCCGTCCCCCAGTGAGGGTCAGTGTGTGTGTGGGTCCGTCCCCCAGTGAGGGTCAGTGTGTGTGTGGGTCAGTGTGTGTGTGGGTCCGTCCCCCAGTGAGGGTCAGTGTGTGTGTGGGTCCGTCCCCTGTGAGGGTCAGTATGTGTGTGGGTCCGTCCCCCAGTGAGTCAGTGTGTGTGTGTGGGTCCGTCCCCCTGTGAGGGTCAGTGTGTGTGTGGGTCTGTCCCCCGTGAGGGTCAGTGTGTGTGTGGGTCTGTCCCCCAGTGAGGGTCAGTGTGTGTGGGTCCGTCTGCCAGTGAGGGTCAGTGTGTGTGTGGGTCCGTCTGCCAGTGAGGGTCAGTGTATGTGTGGGTCCATCCCCCAGTGAGGGTCAGTGTGTGTGGGTCCGTCCCCCAGTGAGGGTCAGTGTGTGGGGGTCTGTCCCCCAGTGAGGGTCAATGTGTGTGTGGGACCGTCCCCCAGTGAGGGTCAGTGTGTGTGTGGGTCCGTCCCCCAGTGAGGGTCAGTGTGTGTGGGGCCGTCTGCCAGTGAGGGTCAGTGTGTGTGTGGGTCCGCCCCCCAGTGAGGGTCAGTGTGTGTGTGGGTCCGTCCCCCAGTGAGGGTCAGTGTGTGTGGGGCCGTCCGCCAGTGAGGGTCAGTGTGTGTGTGGGTCCGTCCCCCAGTGAGGGTCAGTGTGTGTGGGTCCGTCCCCCAGTGAGGGTCAGTGTGTGTGGGTCCGTCCCCCAGTGAGGGTCAGTGTGTGTGTGGGTCCGTCCCCCAGTGAGGGTCAGTGTGTGTGGGGCCGTCCGCCAGTGAGGGTTAGTGTGTGTGTGGGTCCGCCCCCCAGTGAGGGTCAGTGTGTGTGGGGCCATCCCCCAGTGAGGGTCAGTGTGTGTGGGGCCGTCCGCCAGTGAGGGTCAGTGTGTGTGTGGGTCCGTCCCCCAGTGAGGGTCAGTGTGTGTGGGTCCGTCCCCCAGTGAGGGTCAGTGTGTGTGGGTCCATCCCCCAGTGAGGGTCAGTGTGTGTGTGGGTCCGTCCCCCAGTGAGGGTCAGTGTGTGTGGGTCCGTCCCCCAGTGAGGGTCAGTGTGTGTGTGGGTCCGTCCCCCAGTGAGGGTCAGTGTGTGTGTGGGTCAGTGTGTGTGTGGGTCCGTCCCCCAATGAGGGTCAGTGTGTGTGTGGGTCCGTCCCCTGTGAGGGTCAGTATGTGTGTGGGTCCGTCCCCCAGTGAGAGTCAGTGTGTGTGTGTGGGTCCGTCCCCCAGTGAGGGTCAGTGTGTGTGTGGGTCCGTCCCCCAGTGAGGGTCAGTGTGTGTGTGGGTCAGTGTGTGTGTGGGTCCGTCCCCTGTGAGGGTCAGTATGTGTGTGGGTCCGTCCCCCAGTGAGAGTCAGTGTGTGTGTGTGGGTCCGTCCCCTGTGAGGGTCAGTGTGTGTGTGTGTCTGTCCCCCGTGAGGGTCAGTGTGTGTGTGGGTCTGTCCCCCAGTGAGGGTCAGTGTGTGTGGGTCCGTCTGCCAGTGAGGGTCAGTGTGTGTGTGGGTCCGTCTGCCAGTGAGGGTCAGTGTGTGTGTGGGTCCATCCCCCAGTGAGGGTCAGTGTGTGTGGGTCCGTCCCCCAGTGAGGGTCAGTGTGTGGGGGTCTGTCCCCCAGTGAGGGTCAATGTGTGTGTGGGACTGTCCCCCAGTGAGGGTCAGTGTGTGTGTGGGTCTGTCCCCCAGTGAGGGTCAGTGTGTGTGGGGCCGTCCGCCAGTGAGGGTCAGTGTGTGTGTGGGTCCGTCCCCCAGTGAGGGTCAGTGTGTGTGGGTCCGTCCCCCAGTGAGGGTCAGTGTGTGTGGGTCCATCCCCCAGTGAGGGTCAGTGTGTGTGGGTCCATCCCCCAGTGAGGGTCAGTGTGTGTGTGGGTCCTCCAGTGTGGTGGTAAGGAAAGCAAATGCAATGTTCCTCAACTTGCAAGTTAACCTTTAGGGATTCCTGCACTTTGCAGCTCTGATTTTTGAATTTCCTCTGTTTATTCCTTTATTTGCCTTTATTCCTTCTACGAAAGTGCATGACCGTACACTTACTGGCACTGTATTCCATCTGCCCATTCTCCTAATCTATCTAAATCCTTCTGCAGATTCTCTGCTTCTTCAACACTACCTGCCCCTGTCTATCTTTGTATCATCCGCAATCCAAATCATTGATTTATAACGTGAGCAGAATCTGTTTCTAAGGATTTAATTGTATTTTGTATCAACAGAGCCACCCCATCGCATTCACTGGTCTTTCTCATCCCCACTGCTGGGAATATCCCCAACTACTCCAGAGGAACCCTAATATGACTTACCATAAATTGTTGATTGTGCTCAGTGGATATTATTCTTTCTGCTGGGTTTGATGTGTGTCCTTTATTGCAGGTCTAGGCAATGCCCCCACTGCTGATGTTTGCCTGTGTAATTGGTCTTTCCCTGTTCACCTTCTCCCTCCTGCAGTACGGAAACCACATCTCACCCCCTTCCGTTTCACAGAATCGGTTAAACCAGAGCTCTCACCATCTTCATCAGCACCTTATTCAAAGTTCCGGCACCTCATGCATCATGTTCCTTGTGAAATGCTGAGGTTAACAACTCTTCCTGCTGATTAATGATTCAGGATCTGGCCAAAACCACTTATTATTTGTGTCTTCTGGTGATAATGCATCCCTTGGTACTGAGCGTGAGTGATCAGCCATGATCTCAGTAGAAGGGCTTGAGTGGTCTCTGCCTGTTTCTTTAGTGTTGGTTGGAAAGTGATGGTGTTGTTGGGTCTTGAGTTCTAGGGAAAGGTTGCAACAAACACAAAACTGCTGGAAGAACTCAGCAGGCCAGGCAGCATCAATGGAAAAGAGTAAACAGTCGACATTTTGGGCCAAGGCCTTTCACCAGGCCTGAGGGAAAAAAAGATGAGAAGTCAGAGTAAGAAGATGGGGGGGTATAGGTATACATGGAGAGGTGGTAAATTGGATTAGACATTGGCTCGATGGAAGAAGCCAGAGAGTGGTGGTAGAGAATTGCTTCTCTGAGTGGAGGCCTGTGACTAGTGGTGTGCCACAGGGATCAGTGCTGGGTCCATTGTTATTTGTCATCTATATCAATGATCTGGATGATAATGTGGTAAATTGGATCAGCAAGTTTGCTGATGATACAAAGATTGGAGGTGCAGTAGACAGTGAGGAAGGTTTTCAGAGCCTGCAGAGGGACTTGGACCAGCTGGAAAAATGGGCTGAAAAATGGCAGATGGAGTTTAATACTGACAAATGTGAGGTATTGCACGTTGGAAGGACAAACCAACATAGAACATACAGGGTTAATGGTAAGGCACTGAGGAGTGCAGTGGAACAGAGGGATCTGGGAATACAGATACAAAATTCCCTAAAAGTGGCATCACAGGTAGATAGGGTCGTAAAGAGAGCCTTTGGTACGTTGGCCTTTATTAATCGAAGTATTGAGTATAAGAGCTGGAATGTTATGATGAGGTTGTATAAGGCATTGGTGAGGCCGAATCTGGAGTATTGTGTTCAGTTTTGGTCACCAAATTACAGGAAGAATATAAATAAGGTTGAAAGAGTGCAGAGAAGGTTTACAAGGATGTTGCCGGGACTTGAGAAACTGAGTTACAGAGAAAGGTTGAATAGGTTAGGACTTTATTCCCTGGAGCGTAGAAGAATGAGGGGAGATTTGATAGAGGTATATAAAATTATGATGGGTATAGATAGAGTGAATGCAAGCAGGCTTTTTCCACTGAGGCAAGGGGAGAAAAAAACCAGAGGACATGGGTTAAGGGTGAGGGGGGAAAAGTTTAAAGGGAACATTGGGGGGGCTTCTTCACACAGAGAGTGGTGGGAGTATGGAATGAGCTGCCAGACGAGGTGGTAAATGCGGGTTCTTTTTTAACATTTAAGAATAAATTGGACGGATACATGGATAGGAGGTGTATGGAGGGATATGGTCCGTGTGCAGGTCAGTGGGACTAGGCAGAAAATGGTTCGGCACAGCCAAGAAGGGCCAAAGTGCCTGTTTCTGTGCTGTAGTTTCTATGGTTCTATGAAATACGAGTTGGTAGGTGATAGGTGAAACCAGGAAGGGGAAGGGGATGAAGGGAAGAACTGGGAAGTCGATTGGTGAGAGAGGTAAAGGCTGGAGAAGGGGGAATCTGACAGGAAAGGACAGAAGGTCATAGAAAAAAGGGAAGGGGGAAGCTCCAGAGGGAAGTGATGGGTAGGTAGGGGGATAAGGTGATAGAGGGAAATGGGAATGGGGATTGGTGAGGGGGAGGGCGTTACCGAAAGTTTGAAAAATCAATGTCAATATCTTCAGGTTTGGAGGCTACACAGAGTGACTATAAGGTATTGCTCCTCCAACACAAATGTGGCCTCATCACAATAGTGGAGGATGCCATGGATTGACTGTGGAAGACACGAGTACTGTGCCAGATGTAGTGTGTGAAGGAATAGAAGTTTCTATTACAAGGGAGAAGGTGCTCAAAAAGCTGAAATATCTAAGGGTACATAAGTCACCTGGACCAGATGAACTGCATCCAAGGATTCTGAAAGAGATAGCGGTAGAGATTGCGGAGGCATTAGTAATGATCTTTCAAAAATAATTGGACTGTGGCATGGTGCCAGAGGACTGAAAAACTGCAATGTCACTTCTCTCTTTAAGAAAGGAGGAAGGCAGCAGAAAGGAAATTGCTGACCAGTTACCTTGACCTCAGTGGTTGGGAAGATGTTAAAGTCAATTGTTGAGGGTGAGGTGATGGAGTACTTGGTGACACAGGACAAGATAGAACAAAGCCATGGTTTTCTTCAGGGAAAATCCTGCCTGATGAACCTGTTGGAATTCTTTAAGGAGATTACAAGTAGGATAGATAAAGTGGATACAGTAGATCTTATATATTTAGACTTTCAGAAGGCCTTTGACAAGGTGCCACACATGAGGCTACTGACTAAGTTAAGAGCCCATGGTATTATAGGAAAGTTAGTAACATGGTTAGAGCATTGGCTGATTGGTAGGGGGCAGCGAGTGAGAATAAATAGTTTCTTTTCTGGGTGGCTGCCAGTGACTAGTGGTGTTCCGCAGGGGTCGGTGTTGGGACCACTTCTTTTTATGCTGTATATCAGTCATTTAGATGATGGAATAGATAGCTTTGTTGCCAAGTTTGCAGATGATTCGAAGATTGGTGGAGGAGCAAGTAATGTTGAGGAAACAGGTAGGATGCAGAAGGACTTAGACAGATTAGGAGATTGGGCAAGAAAGTGGCAAATGAAATATAATGTTGGAAAATGCATGGTCATGCACTTTGGTAGTAAATGTAAATGTGCAGTCTATTTTCTAACCATGGAAAAAATCCGAAAATCTGAGATGCAGTGGGACTTTGGAGTCCTTGTGCAGAACAGCCTAAAAGTTAACTTGCAGGTTGAGTCAGTGGTGAAGAAAGCAAATGCAGTGTGAGCATTAATTTCAAGAGATCTTGAATATAAGAGCCGGGATTTGATGCTGTGGCTTTATAAGGCACTGGTGAGGCCTCACCTTGAGTATTGTGAATGGTTTTGGGCTTCTCATCTCAGAAAACTGTGCTGTCATTGGAGAGGGTCCAGAGGCAGTTCACGAGGATGATTCCGGGAATGAAAGGGTTATCATATGAGGAAAGTTTGATGACTCTGGGTCTGTACTTGCTGGAATTTAGAAGGATGACAGGGAATCTTATTGAAACCTTTGAAAGGCCTAGACAGAGTAGATGTGGAAGGGATGTTTCCCGTGATGGGAGAGTCTAGAACAAGAGGGCACAGCCTCAGGGTAGAGGTACATTCATTTAAAAAAGATGTAGAGAAATTACTTTAGCCAAAGGGTTGTGAATTTGTGGAATTTGTTACCACATGCAGCTGTGGAGACCAGGTGGTTGGGTGTATTTAAGGCAGAGATTGATAGGTTCTTGATTGGACATGGCATCAAAGGTTACGGGGAGAAGGCAGGAGAATGGGGTTGAGGAGGGGGGTAAAAGGGTCAGCCATGATTGAATGGCAAAGCAGACTCGACGGGCCAAATGGTCTAGTTCTGCTCCTGTGTTTTATAGTCTTATTGCTTTGTGTCAGAATGGGAAGTAGAATTAAAATTGGTTGCCGCTGGGAGATCCAGCTTTTTCTGGCAGGTGGAGTGTAGGTGTTCAGTGAAGCTCCCAATCTGCGTCGGGTCTTGCAGATATACAAGAGGCTACACCAGGAGCATCGGATACAGTAGAAGACAGCAATAGACTCACAGGTGAAGTGTTGCCTCACTTGGAAAGATTGTTTGGGGCCCTGAATGGTAGTGAGGGAGGAGGTGTAGCACTTGTTCTGCTTGGAAGGATAAGTACCAGGAGGGAGATCAGTTGGGTTGCGGGGGGGGGGGGCGGGTGGTAGATGAATAGACAAAGGAGTCACGTAGGGAGTGATCCTTCTGGAAAGCAATAAGTGGGGGGGAGCGGCGGCGATGAAAATATGTGCTTGGTGGTGGGATTCAATTGGAGGTGGCGTAGAAGATGGTGGCAAAGACGATCACAGAAGGATACGTGGCTATGGTAGGGGGTCTCTGAGCACATGGTCAGAGTCGGATGACAGCAGAGATCACAGAGGGGGGCAGTGAGAGGTTTCACTGAACTCCTGTTGAAGGGAGAATTTAAACTTCAGTTAGGCATCCCTGGAAAAGACCTCACTGTGTAGTAGTCCAATCACAAAGAATAAGGAAAGGAATAGGTTAGAACTTTATTCCTTGGAATGTAGATTGAAGGGAGTTTTGATGGAGGTATACAAAATTATTAGGGATATAGATAGGGTAAATGTAGGTAGATCTTTTTCTACTGAAGTTGGGTGAGACTAGAGCTAGAGGTCATGGGTTAAGGGTGAAAGGTGAAATGTTCAAGTGGAACATGAGGGGGAGCTTCTTCACTCAGAGGATAGTGAGAATGTGGAACAAGCTACCAGTGGAAATGGTGTATGCGTGCTCATTTTTAGCATTTTAGTCATAGTCATACTTTATTGATCCTGGGGGAAATTGGTTTTCATTACAGTTGCACCATAATTAAATAGTAATAAAACCATAAATAATTAAATAGTAATATCTAAATTATGCCAGGAAAATTTTTAAGAGAAATTTGGACAGGTACGTGAATGGGAGGGTTATGAAAGGCTATAGTGCGGGTACAGGTCGATGAGAGAAGGCTGATTAATAGTTTGGCATGGATTAGAGGGACTGAAGGGCCTGTTTGTGACTGTAGTATTCTAGTGACTAGACAATGACAATGTACTTCTAAACAAGAGAAAGCCTACAGATGGTGATGTTGCACTGCACCTGCAACCTTTGTCTTTGGTGTTAAAGTCACATGAATGAATATAGATGGAGTGAGATGTCCTTGCTCCTTGTATTTGAATCCTCTGGTAACAGTCCCAGACCTGGAACGTTACCTGCTTCTCTTTGCCCAGGCTGAATCTATCTATTCCCTGCTTTCAGTACAGGCTTGCTTTAACTTGGTGGTTGGTATCCAGAGGGTATAACTTCGTTCACCCATCACTAAACTATTCCCATAACATTGGACTCACTTTGAAGGCCTCTTCATCTCATGTTCTCTATATTTATTGCTTATTTATTATTACTATTTATATTTTTCCCATTTTTCTATTTGCACAATTTGTTTGACCGTCCTCTTGGGTCGGTCTTTCACAGATTCTTTTGTGTTATTTGCATTTATTGTGATTGCCTGCAAGAATCTCAGGGCTGTATGTGGTGACATATATGTACTTTGATATTAAATTCATTTTCAGCTTTGCAAGGACACTGTGGTCTCTGAACACCAGTGCCTTCTATCCTTCCACTGTTTTAAGATCTATTTCACCTCTGCAATTTTTTTTAACAGCGAGAAGATGATCATGTTGTGTTCCATCTGCCTCTTCCTTGCTGCTCCACTTACACCATCTGTGTTCACTCGAAGCTTCCCTGTACCCTGTTCACGGCTCATGCTGACACCCAACTTTTATCACAGATCGGTCATAGCTCATCCCTTCATCCAAAGCATGCAGGCAGATTGCCTCACCCAACTCTGGCCACGGCTCTTGAAACCAGAAATGGCCCGTATAGTCCTCCGTTCAGCTGCCTGTTTAGCTCACCTCTGGATATTACCATCAATAGCTTGCTCTATGTTTGTTCAATAATCTCTTGTGTGGCACTCGACTCAGTTCCAACCTCACCACATCAGCTGGTCCACCGAACCCTCCCTCTCAGTGTACTCTGTTGGTTAACATCAGTGTTATAGTGCATGAACCCTCGTCTTTAACAATAGATTGCAGCACTCTCCTGCTGGTGTCAGACTAACTGACCTGTGATTGTTTTTCTCTGAATCATAATCAGGTTCAATATCACTGATATATGTCGTGAAATTTATTGTTATGTAGCAGCAGTACATAAAAATATAAATTACATGAAGATATATAGTGCAAAAAGGGAGAGGAAAAAATAAAATAGTGAGGTAGTGGTCATGGGTTCATTATCCATTCAGAAATCTGATGTGGAGGGAGGGAAGCTGATCCTGAAACATTGAGTGTGTGTCTTCAGGCTTCTGTACTTCCTCTTCGATAGTAGCAATGAGAAAAGGGCATTTCCTGGGTGATGGTGGCCTATAAAGATGGCAGATGAACTAAATGAGTATTTTGCATCAGTCTTCACTGTGGAGGACACGAGCAGTGTGCCAGATGTTGTAGTGCAGGAAGGCAGAGAAATGGGTGCAGTTACTATCAGAAGGAAGAAGGTGCTCAAAAAGTTGTAGGACCTAAATGTACCAGAGGAACTGCACCCTAGGGTTCTGAAAGAGGTAGTGTTACAGATTGTGGTGGCATGAGAAATGATCTTTCAAAAATCATTGGACTGTGGCATGGTGCCAGAGGACTGGAAAATGGCAAATGTCACTCCACTTTTTAAGAAAGGAGGAAGGCAGCAGAAAGGAAATTATAGACCAGTTAGCCTGACCAAAATGGTTGGGAAGATGTTAGAGTCGATTGTTAGGGCAAGGTGATGGAATACTTGGTGACACAGGACAGGATAGGATAAAGTCAGCATGGTTTCCTTCAGGGAAAATCCTGCCTGATGAACTTGTTGGAATTCTTTGAGGAGATTACAGGTAGGATAGAAAAAGGGGATGCAGTGGATGTTGTATATTTGGACTTTCAGAAGGCCATTGACAAGGTGCCACACATGAGGCTGCTTACCAAGTTAAGAGTCCATGGTATTACAGAAAAGTTATATGGTTAAAGCATTGGCTGATTGGTAGGAGGCAGCGAGTGGGAATAAAAGGATCCTTTTCTGGTTGACTGCCAGTGACTAGTAGTGTTCTGCAGGAGTTGGTGTTGGGACCTCTTCTTTTTATGCTGTATATAAATGATTTAGATGATGAAATAGATGGCTTTATTGCCAAGTTTGCAGATGATATGAAGATTGGTGGAGGGACAGGTAGTGTTGGGGAAATAGGTAGGCTGTAGAAGGATTAAGACAGATTAGGAGAATGGACAAGAAAGTGGCAAATGAAATACAGTGTTGAAAAATGCCTGGTCATGCATTTTGGTAGCAGAAATAAATGTGCGGTTGTAGTGGTGTGCTACACACAGCGCTAGAATAACCACACGGAGTCGGTGAGTTAGAGTTGCGATGAAAGAGATTTAATCAAACTTCGCGGCCTGCTTTAAAGCCTTCCCGTTCCCGCCCTCCTTGGGGTGGAACTGCTGTGGGGAATGCATATTCCCAGACCCTTTCTGCGCGCGGGATTTTCCCCCTGCTGGTGAAGATGGCCTGGCGCCCTTTTTGGGGCTGGCCCTCTGCCTGCATCCGCTGTTGTGAGCCGGTTCGTGTGTGCCAGAAAGTGGGTCGCCACATAACCCCCCCACCCTAGAATCGGCGATACCTCCCCCAAAGTCCACAGTCTGGATCGGCCTCTGTTTGGGAGGTCTGCCCCTGCACCGCGGTGCCTGAGCCTGGACCGGTTGCACCAAGTCCACATGGGCCGGTTTGAGTCGGTCCACTGTGAAAACCTCCTCTCTCCTCCCAATGTCCAGCACGAACGTGGACCCGTTGTTCCTGATCACCTTAAACGGTCCCTCGTAGGGCCGCTGTAGCGGTGCCCGGTGTCCGCCCCGTCGTACAAAAAGAAACTTACAGTTCTGCAGGTCTTTGGGTACGCAGGTCGGGCTCTGTCCGTGCTGTGAAGTGGGTATGGGGGCCAGGTTACCGAGCCTCTCCCGTAGTCTGTCCAGGACTGCTGTGGGTTCTTCCTCTTGCCCCCTTGGGGCTGGTATGAACTCTCCTGGGACGACCAGGGGTGCGCCATACACCAACTCGTCCGACGAGGTGTGCAGATCCTCTTTGGGCGCCGTGCAGATTCCGAGCAGGACCCAGGGAAGCTCGTCCACCCAGTTAGGCCCCTCCAGGCGGGCCATGAGAGCCGATTTCAGGTGACGGTGGAAGCGCTCCACTAGTCCGTTTGACTGTGGGTGGTAGGCAGTTGTGTGGTGTAGCTGAGATCCTAAAAGGTTGGCCATAGCCGACCACAGGCTGGAGGTGAACTGGGCGCCGCTGTCGGAGGTAATGTGGGCCAGTACCCCGAAGTGGGCTACCCAGGTTGCGATCAGTGCTCGGGCGCAGGAGTCGGAGGTGGTGTCGGTGAGCGGGACTGTCTCTGGCCATCTGGTGAACCGGTCTATCATAGTTAGGAGGTACCGCGCTCCTCGTGACACTGGCAGGGGCCCCACGATATCCACATGGATGTGGTCGAACCTCCGGCGGGTGGGTTCGAACCGCTGCGGCGGAGCCTTGGTATGCCACTGCACCTTGGCCGTTTGGCACTGCATGCACGTTTTGGCCCATTCACTGACCCGTTTACACAGTCCTTGCCACACGAACCTGTTGGCGACCAGCCGGACGGTTGTCCTGATGGAGGGGTGCGCTAAGTTGTGAATGAACTGGAAAACCCGCTGGCGCCAGGCTGCTGGGACAATGGGGCGGGGTTGGCTGGTAGCTACGTCTAGTAGGGTCCTCTCACCTGGGCCTACGGGGAGGTCTTGGAGCTGCAAACCGGAGACTGCAGTCCTGTAACTGGGGATCTCAGTGTCTGCCTGCTGTGCCTCTGCCAGCTCTGCATAGTCCACCCCCTGGGACAAGGCCTGTATGGTAGGTCTGGAAAGTGCGTCCGCCACGACGTTGTCCTTTCCAGAGACATGCCGGATGTCCGCCGTGTACTCGGAGATGTAGGACAGATGTCGCTGCTGGCGGGACGACCAGGGGTCGGACACCTTCATGAACGCAAAGGTAAGCGGTTTGTGGTCTGTGAACGCGGTGAAGGGCCTACCTTCTAAGAAGTACCTGAAATGCCGGATTGCCAGGTATAGTGCCAATAGCTCCCGGTCGAAAGCACTGTATTTGAGTTCAGGTCGTAGGTGTTTGCTGAAGAACGCCAGGGGTTGCCAGCGACCCTCTGAGTTGTTCCAGTACTCCACCGACTGCTGTGTTGGATGCGTCCACCGTGAGGGCAGTAGGAACGTCCGTTCTGGGGTGCACTGGCATCGCGGCCTTTGCCAAGGCTTCTTTGGTTTTAACAAAAGCGGCTGCGGCCTCTTCGTCCCAGATAATGTCCTTGCCCTTACCCGACATTAGAGTGAACAGGGGTCGCATGGTTCGGGCTGCTGAGGGGAGGAAACAGTGGTAGAAATTCACCATACCCACGAATTCCTGCAGGCCTTTGATTGTGTTGGGTCGGGGGAAGTTGCGGACCGTGTCTACCTTGGCGGGCAGCGGGGTTGCCCCGTCTTTAGTAATCCTGTGGCCCAGGAAGTCGATGGTATCAAGTCCGAACTGGCATTTGGCTGGGTTGATTGTAAGGCCGAATTCGCTCAGGTGGGAGTAGAGCTGGTGGAGGTGGGACAGATGCTCCTGCCGACTACTGCTGGCTATGAGGATGTCGTCCAAATAGATGAATGCAAAGTCCAGGTCGCGTCCCACCGCGTCCATTAGCCGCTGGAAAGTCCGTGCGGCATTCTTTAGACCAAACGGCATTCGGAGGAATTCGAAAAGTCCGAATGGGGTGATAAGTGCTGTTTTGGGGATGTCGTCCGGATGTACAGGGAGTTGATGGTATCCCCGGACGAGGTCTACCTTGGAAAAGATCCTTGCGCCGTGTAGGTTTGCTGCGAAGTCTTGAATGTGCGGCACAGGGTAGCGGTCTGGCGTTGTAGCCTCATTCAGTCTGCGGTAGTCACCGCATGGTCTCCATCCTCCCCCGTTGCCTTGGGCACCATGTGAAGGGGGGAGGCCCATGGGCAGTCGGACCGTCGTATGATCCCCAATTCCTCCATCTTCTTGAACTCCTCCTTCGCCAGTCGGAGCTTGTCTGGGGGAAGCCTTCGAGCACGGGCGTGGAGGGGTGGTCCCTGGGTCGGGATGTGGTGCTGTACTCCGTGTCTGGGCATGGCTGCCGTGAACTGCGGTGTCAGTACTGATGGGAAATCCGCCAGGACCCTGGTGAATTCGTCGTCGGACAGCGTGATGGAGTCCAGGTGTGGGGCTGGCAACTGTGCTTCACCCAGGGAGAACGTTTGAAAAGTCTTGGCGTGGACTAATCGCTTCCCTTGCAGGCCGACCAGCAGGCTGTGGGCTTGTAGAAAATCTGCCCCCAGGAGTGGATGGGCCACGGTGGCCAGTGTGAAGTCCCATGTGAACCGGCTGGAGCTGAACTGTAGCCGCACCGTGCAGGTGCCGTAGGTTCGTATTGTGCTGCCATTTGCGGCCCTCAGGGTGGGTCCCGGTTCCCTGTTGCGGGTGTCGTAACTCGTTGGAGGTAAGACGCTGATCTCCGCTCCGGTGTCGACCAAAAAGCGGCGTCCCGACTGCTTGTCCCAGACGTACAGGAGGCTGTCCTGATGGCCAGCCGCCGTAGCCATCAGTGGTGGCTGGCCCTGGCGTTTCCTGGGAATTTGCAGGGTGGTCTGCAGCGGCGGGCCTCTGTGCCCCACCGCTGGTGGTAGAAACACCATTGTTCGTTGGGCTCCTCACTCCCGTCGCCGGTTTTGTAGGCTCTGCTGCCGGGCCTGGTCTGGTCTGTCGTTGGGCACGCGGCTTGGTGATCTGTGCGACGGATGCCCCTCTCTCTTTCCTGGCATTCCACAGCACATCTGCTCGGGCCGCCACCTCCCGGGGTTTGCTGAAATCTGCGTCGGACAGCAGCAGGCATATGTCCTCGGGCAGTTGCTCTAGGAACGCCTGCTCAAACATGAGGCAGGGTTTGTGTCCTTCAGCCAGGGCCAGCATCTCGTTTATTAAGGCTGATGGCGGCCTGTCTCCCAAACCATCCAGGTACATTAAGCGGCGTGCTCGTTCGCGCCGTGAAAGTCCGAAAGTCCTTATGAGCAGTGCTTTGAATGCTGTGTATTTGCTGTCCTCCGGGGGCAACTGTATAAACTCCTCAACTTGTGCAGCAGTCTCCTGGTCGAGTGAGCTCAGCACGTAGTAGTAGCGAGTGGACTCCGAGGTTATCTACCGAATGTGGAACTGTGCTTCTGCTTGTTCGAACCATAATTGGGGTCGCAGCGTCCAGAAGCTTGGCAGTTTTAACGAAACTGTGTGAACAGATGTAGCGTCGGTCATCTCTGGTCCAAATATTGTTTGGGTCGTCGGGGTCACCAATTGTAGCGGTGTGCTACACGCAGCGCTAGAATAACCACACGGAGTCGGTGAGTTAGAGTTGCGATGAAAGAGATTTATTCAAACTTCGCGGCCTGCTTTAAAGCCTTCCTGTTCCCACCCTCCCTGGTGCAAGACTGCTGTGGGGAATGCATATTCCCAGACCCTTTCTGCACGCGGGATTTTCCCCCTGCTGGTGAAGATGGCCTGGCGCCCTTTTTGGGGCTGGCCCTCTGCCTGTGCGCGCTGTTGTGAGCTGGTTCGTGTGTGCCAGAAAGTGGGTCACCACACGGTCTATTTTCTAAATGTAGAGAAAATGCTAAAATCTGAGATTCAAAGGGATTTGGCAGTCCTTGTACAGAACACCCTAAAGGTTAACTTGCAGGTTGAGTCGGTGGTGTGGAAGGCAAATGCAATGTTAGTATTCATTTCAAGAGATCTAGAATATAAGAACAAGGTTGTGATGCTGAGGCTTTATAAGGCACTGGTGAGGCCTTATCTTGAGTATTGTGTATAGTTTTGGGCTCCTCATCTTAGAAAAGATGTGCTGGCATTGGAGAGGGTCCAGAGGAGGTTCACAAGGATGATTCCAGGAATGAAAGGATTGTTGTATGAGGAATGTTTGATGGCTCTGTGTCTACAGCTGGAATTTGGAGGGATGAGGGAGGATCTCATTGAAACCTTTCGAATGTTGAAAGGCTTAGACACAGTAGATGTGGAAGAGATGCTTCCCATGGTGGGAGAGTCTAGGACAAGGGGGCACTGCCTCAGGATAGAGAGGCATCCATTCAAAACAAAGATGTGGAGAAATTTCTTTAGCCAGAGGGTGGTGAACTTGTGGAACTTGTTGCCATGTGCAGCTGTGGAGGCCAGGTCGTTGAGTGTATTTAAGGCAGAGATTGATAGGTTCTTGATTGGACATGGCATCAGATTTTGTGGGGAGAAGGCTGGGAACTGGGGTTGAGGAGGAGAAAAAAAAAGATTAGCCATGATTGAATGGTGGAGCAGACTGGATGGGCCAAATGGCCTAATTCTGCTCCTATGTCTTATGTCAGCTTTTTGAGGCATCGCCCTTTGAAGATGTCCTCGATGCCGGGGAGGTTAGTGTCCACGATGGAGCTGACTGAGTTTGTAACTTGCAGCTTTTTCTGATTCTGTGTGGTTGTCCCTTCATACCAGACAGCAATGCCACCAGTTAGAAAGCTCTCCACAGTACAACTGCGAGTTCTTTGATGTATCAAGTCTCCTCAAACTCCTAATGAAATATAACTACTGATGAACTTTCTTTCCTCTATATTTCAGTTACATTTTCTACCTTGCAGTCTGTGTGATGCCATTGAATTCATCCACTTTCCCGCAATACTCCAGGTCCAACGATCTACTGGCTTTCTAGCTCATTGGATTGTTACTGCTGCTGATATTTTTAAGCTCCCCATTCACTCTGGTCCTCCACTGCTCTATGTTTAATTTCTCTATCATTTTCTTTTTCTTCAAAGTACAGTCTCTTGTCTTAGTCTGGAATGGGCCCATGTTACCTCTGGGTAGTTTTTTCCTTGACACTCACCCCCGGTGGTTTAACAATCTTAATGTGTGTTTCTCGTGTTTCGTTTTCATTCTCTTGTGCTAGCCCTTGGCTGAAGTTTGAGAGATTGGCTCTTTTTGGGTTGGCTGTAGCCAGTGTTGCTCCTCTTTCCATCCAGTATGATATGATGTTTCTGTTGACCACAACTAGACCACTTTTCTTGTTGGGTTTTTGTGATGTAAAAGGGTACATAATGTTTAAACTATTTGAGTTTAAAGAATAGTTGATGTTTTAGAGAGATACCCTACATCAGATTCTGAATTAAGGTCTTGACTTGAATTGTTGACCATTCCCTTCCTTTGACCTGCCCAAGATTACAGGGGAGGGAACAGTGGAAACTCTAGACCTTACACCATAAGACATAGGAGCAGAATTAGGCCATTCAGCCCATCAAGTCTGCTCTGCCATTCCATCATGGCTGATCCCAGATCCCACTCAACCCCATACACCTGCCTTCTGGCCGTATGCTTTGATGCCCTGACTGATCAGAAAACGATCAACTTCTGCTTTAAATACACGCTCAGATTTGACCTCCACAGCAGTCTGTGGCAGAGCATTTAACCCATTTAATAATCTCTGGCTAAAAAAAAGTTCCTCCTTGCCTCTGTTCTGAAAGGTCGCTTCTTAATTTTGAGGTTGTGCCCTCTAGTTCTGGATACCCCCACCATAGGAAACATCCTCTCCACATCCACTCTATCTAGTCCTTTCAACATTCGGTAGGTTTCAATGAGATCACCCTGCATTCTTCTAAATTCCAGTGAGTACAGGCCCAAAGCTGTCACAAGCTCCTCATAGGTTAACCCCATCATTCCTGGAATCATCCTTGTGAACCTCCTTTGGACTGTCTCCAATGACAAAACATTCTTTCTGAGATGTGGGACTCAAAACCGTTGACAATACTCTCAGTGTTGGCTGACTAGTGTCTTATAAAGGCTCAGCATTATCTCCTTGCTTTTATACTCTGCTCCCCTTGAGATAAATGCCAATATTGCATTTGCCTTCTTCACCACAGACTCAACCTGTAAATTAACCTTCTGGGAGTCTTGCACAAGGACTCCCAAGTCCCTCTACACCTTAGAAGTCCTTGTGCAAAACCTTGACGGGACTGGACAGGATGGATGTGGAGGGAATGTTTCTTCCTGAGGGTATCTAGAAATGGGGTCACTGTGTGGTGATGGTTTGTTCCCCCTTTCAATGATGGTGAGTCTTTGGAGCTCTTCCTCACAGGGTGATGAAAGCACAGTCCTTGAATATTGTTAAGGTAGAGGAAGAGCGATTCTTGGTGAGCTACCTGGGTGGGTGGGAATGGGAAGATGAAATTGTGGTCAGATCAGCAGTGTGAGCACCTTCATTGGCTATATACTTTCCTGCTCCGAATCCATTTGTTCGCGTTTTATCAGCATCCTTCTGAAGGCCTTGACATACAAGATGATGAATTTTGCGGTTCACTTTGTAGTCTGTGAAGTAGTTGCTTCCTGGTTCCTTAAAGACATACGAGCAGAGTTAGGGTCATTCGGCCTGACAGGTTTTCTCTGCCATTCCATCTTGGCTGATTTAGTATCCCTGCCAACCTATTCTCCTGCCTATTCCCCGTAGCCTTTGATGCCCTGTAAAATCAAGAACCTGTCAACTCCACTTTAAATATACCCAGTGGCTAAATTACAAAAATAAATAGTGCAAAAAGAGGAAGAGTGCTTTGTGAGGTATAGTCCTCAATGGTGTTGCCCGTGATAGGTCTGTGAGGGTTTACGACTTCTGCAGCTTTTTCCGATCCTGTGCAGTGACCCCTCCATACCAGATGGTGATGCAACCAGTCAAAATGCTTTCCACCATACATCTGTAGAAATTTGCTCTGGCGACACTCCAGATGTCCTCAAATTCCTAATGAAGTAGAACATATAGAACATAGAATAGTACAGCACAGTACAGGCCCTTCGGCCCACAATGTTGTGCCGACCCTCAAACCCTGCCTCCCACATAAACCCCCAACTTAAATTCCTCCATATACCTGTCTAGTAGTCTCTTAAACTTCACTAGTGTATCTGCCTCCACCACTGACTCAGGCAGTGCATTCCACGCACCAACCACTCTCTGAGTAAAAAACCTTCCTGTAATATCCCCCTTGAACTTCCCACCCCTTACCTTAAAGCCATGTCCTCTTGTATTGAGCAGTGGTGCCCTGGGGAAGAGGCGCTGGCTATCCACTCTATCTATTCCTCTTATTATCTTGTACACCTCTATCATGTCTCCTCTCATCCTCCTTCTCTCCAAAGAGTAAAGCCCTAGCTCCCTCAATCTCTGATCATAATGCATACTCTCTAAACCAGGCAGCATCGTGGTAAATCTCTCTGTACCCTTTCCAGTGCTTCCACATCCTTCCTATAGTGAGGCGACCAGAACTGGACACAGTACTCCAAGTGTGGCCTAACCAGAGTTTTATAGAGCTGCATCATTACATTGCGACTTTTAAACTCTATCTCTCGACTTATGAAGGCTAACACCCCATAAGCTTTCTTAACTACCCTATCCACCTGTGAGGCACTTTCAGGGATCTGTGGACATGTACCTCCAGATCCCTCTGCTCCTTCACACTACCAAGTATCCTGCTATTTACTTTGTACTCTGCCTTGGAGTTTGTCCTTCCAAAGTGTACCACCTCACATTTCTCAAGGTTGAACTCCATCTGCCACTTCTCAACCCACTTCTGCATTCTATCAATGTCTCTGTGCAATCTTTGACAATCCCCTACGCTATCTACAACACCACCAACCTTTGTGTCGTCTGCAAACTTGCCAACCCACCCTTCTACCCCCACATCCAGGTCGTTAATAAAAATCACGAAAAGTAGAGGTTCCAGAACAGATCCTTGTGGGACACCACTAGTCACAATCCTCCAATCTGAATGTACTCCCTCTACCACGAACCTCTGCCTTCTGCAGGCAAGCCAATTTTGAATCCACCTGGCCAAACTTCCCTGGAACCCATGCCTTTTGACTTTTTGAATAAGCCTACCATGTGGAACCTTGTCAAATGCCTTACTAAAATCCATATAGATCACATCCACCGCACTACCCTCATCTATATGCCTGGTCACCTCCTCAAAGAACTCTATCAGGCTTGTTAGACACGAACTGCCCTTCACAAAGCCATGCTGACTGTCCCTGATCAGACCATGATTCTCTAAATGCCCATAGATCCTATCTCTAAGAATCTTTTCCAACAGCTTTCCCACCACAGACGTAAGGCTCACTGGTCTATAATTACCCGGACTATCCCTAGTACCTCTTTTGAACAAGGGGACACATTCGCCTCCCTCCAATCCTCTGGTACCATTCTCGTAGACAACGAGGACATAAAGATTCTAGCCAGAGGCTCAGCAATCTCTTCCCTTGCCTCATGGAGCAACCTGGGGAATATTCCGTCAGGCCCCGGGTACTCATCCATCCTAATGTATTTTAACAACTCCAACACCACCTCTCCCTTAATATCAACATGCTCTAGAACATCAACCTCACTCACATTGTCCTCACCGTCATCAAGTTCCCTCTCATTGGTGAATACAGAAGAGAAGTTTCATTGAGGACCTCGCTCACTTCCACAGCCTCCAGGCACATCTTCCCACCTTTATCTCTAATCGGTCCTACCTTCACTCCTGTCATCCTTTTGTTCTTCACATAATTGAAGAATGCCTTGGGGTTTTCCTTTACCCTACTCGCCAAGGCCTTCTCATGCCCCCTTCTTGTTCTTCTCAGCCCCTTCATAAGCTCCTTTCTTGCTTCCCTATATTTCTCAATAGACCCATCTGATCCTTGCTTCTAAACCTCTTGTATGCTGCCTTCTTCCACCTGATTAGATTTTCCACCTCGCTTGTCACCCAGGACTGTCTCAAGTATGACTGTGTAATAGTTAGGACTGTGTGGTAGTCACTCACTCTGCTGTTCTGTGTCAGAGACACACTCACTTGCCCTGAATTGTGGTCTTATGGAGGAACACTCAGCCACACTCAGGTTGGAGGAACAACACTTTATATTCCGTCCGGGTAGCCTCCAACCTGATGGCATGAACATTGACTTCTCTAACTTCCGCTAAGGCCCCACCTCCCCCTCGTACCCCATCTGTTACTTTTTTTTTAATGCACATATTCTTTCTCTCACTCTCCTTTCTCTCCCTCTGTCCCTCTGAATATACCCCTTGCCCATCCTCTGGGCCCCCCCCCCGTCTTTCTTCCCGGACCTCCTGTCCCATGATCCTCTCGTATCCCTTTTGCCTATCACCTGTCCAGCTCTTGGCTCTATCCCTCCCCCTCCTGACTTCTCCTATCATTTTGGATCTCCCCCTCCCCCTCCAACTTTCAAATCCCTTACTCACTCTTCCTTCAGTTAGTCCTGACGAAGGGTCTCGACCTGAAACGTCGACTGAACCTCTTCCTACAGATGCTGCCTGGCCTGCTGCGTTCACCAGCAACTTTGATGTGTGTTGCAATATTACATGTATTTGTTGGAAAAAGTATGTGAACCTCTTGGATAAGGCCTTCTACAAAAGCTACTTGGAGTCGGGTGTTCCAATCAATGAGATGAGATTGGAGGTGTGGGTTGTAGAGGTGCCCTGCCCTATAAAAAAGACACACAAAGTCAGGTTACTGACAGGGCCTGCATTTCTCAAGAAAGATCTGTTTATGTGCATGATGCCTCGATCGAAACAACTTTAAAAGGACCTTAGAAGAAGAATTGTAGAGATGCATGAAGCTGAAAAAGGCTACAAAAGCATTTCTAAAGACCCGAGTGTTCATCAGACCACAGTAAGAGAAATTGTCTCCAAATGGAGGAAATTTGGTACTGTTGCTGCGTCCCTAGCAGTGGGCATCCTACAAGGATAAATCCAACAGAACAAGGGTAGCAGCAAAAGACCTAACTGCACACATCTGTAGAACTTGCTGAAGTCTCTGTTCATGTGTCCACTGTAAGAAAAACACTGAACAAGAATGGTGTTCGTGGAAGGACACCACAGAGAAACCCACTGCTCTCTTAAAAAAAAAACATTGCTGCACATCTCCAGTTTGCAAAAGATCACTTGGATTTTCTACAATGCTTCTGGGACAATGTTCTGTGGACAAATAAGATGAAAGTTGAACTTTTTGGCACCTGAAGCTTAATAAAAACATAGAAAACCTACAACACAACACAGGCCCTTCGGCCCACAAAGTTGTGCTGAACATGTCCCTACCTTAGAAATTATTAGGCTTTCCCATAGCCCTCTATTTTCCTAAGCTCCATGTACCTATCCAAAAGTCTCTTAAAAGACCTTATCATATCCGCCTCCACCACTGTTGCCGGCAGCCCATTCCACGCACTCACCAGTCTCTGTGTTTAAAAAAAAAGAAATCAACAGAATGGTTTAAAAAGAAGAAAATTTGTATTCTGTAATGGCCGAGTCAAAGTCCTGACCTTAAATCCTATGGCGATGTCGTGGAAGGAATTGAAGCAAGCAGTGCATGCAAGGAAGCCCACCAGCATCCCAGAGTTGAAGCAGTTTTGTGAGGAATGGCCTAAAATTTCTCCAAGCTGATGTGCAGGACTGATCAACAGTTACTTGAAACTTTTGGTGGAAGTTAATTGCTGTATGGTGGGGCGGGTGGGGGGGGGTCACACCAGTAACTGAAAGCAAAAGGTTCACATACTTTTTCTAACAAATACATGTGATTTTGGATCATTTTTCTCAATAAATAAATGTACAAGTAGAATTTTTTTGTGTTATTCAGATTCTCTTTTTCTAGTCTCAGACTTGCCTGAAGATTTGATTACATTTTTGGTCAAATTTATGCAGAAATAGAGAAAATTCTATAAGGTTCACAAACTTTCTAGTACTACTGAATATGTCTCTATATTACCCTGAGTTTCATAGCAAATACAAAGAAATACAATAGAATCAATGTAAGACTGCACCCAACAAGACAGACATACAACCAATGTGAAAATACATAAAGAGAAAGAAAAATGAAATAATAATAAATAAGCAATAAATGGTGTGAATTGAGATGAGTCCTTGAAAGTAAGTCAATAGCTCGTGGGAACAGGTCAGTGTTGTATAGTGAAGTTTGAGTTTGTGGACTACTCATTCGGGATGTCTCCTTCATCATGCAACCTGATCCCATGGCATATGCTCCTGGAGCTGGTGCTGAAGACCCTCAGGGCATTTCTCTCCTGCTGTACACCATTGTACCTCCCCCTCTGTAGGGTCAACTCTGTGGGTGTACACCACCACAGTGCCCAAGGTCTGAGAGCAGGGCTCTTTAAGGTCACTGAGGAGAGACTTCAGATTTTTGGTTTTTGATTCAGTTTAAACAGTGAATTTGTTTTGTGTTGCTTCATCTCCCCTCACCCAATCCTTCCTTTCCCCTTTTCCCCCTTTTCTCCCTACCCCCGTGGTATCATTTGCTGCAAGTTGGCTTCTAAGATTTCTGACCCATTTCTCTCCCTCCTTTTCCCGCACCTCTCCTTCCACCATTCTCTCTTTCTGCTGTCTATTGTTCCCTGCCCTCCTCTGTCAAACTCTTTTATTTTCCACCCTCCCTCTTACCCCCTTCCTTCACCTTGTTCTTTCTTTTTCCTTGGCCCCACTTCTCTTTGCCCTTCTTTCCATCTCTCCCTGTCCTCCCCCACCTCTGCCCTCTCACTGCCCCCACCCCTCTTGCTGCTCCTCTGCAGGTTGGCCGTGCTGTATGAGTGGTAATTGAGTAGAGCTGACGATGGCGAGTTGTGAGTCTCTCAGCAGCCCGGTGGTCCGACAGATTGACAAGCAGTTCCTTGTCTGCAGCATCTGTCTTGATCGCTACAACAACCCCAAGGTGCTGCCCTGCCTGCACACCTTCTGTGAGAGGTGAGTGTACTTCACCACTTCCTGAGCGTTGTCACAGAGTGAGAGAGAGAGTGTGTGTGTGTGCGCGCGCGCGCCTCCAAGTGTGGGACTGGTAGTGTTGATTGGCGCCTAGTGTTGGTGCCTGCATTCAGTAGAATGGTGGGGATGGGGATGGGACAGTGAGTGCAGGAGTTTGACCTGGGAAGGTCAGTGGGTGTGGGTGAAGTTTGGGGGAAGGTCAGTGGGAGGGCTGTTGTTGGTGGGTGGAATTTGGTTTCTGTCTGCATTCAGCAGTCTCTGGCTCTCTCACCATCACTCCCTCCCCTCTCCAGGTGCCTACAGAACTACATACCGCCGCAGAGCCTGAGCTTGTCCTGCCCCGTGTGCCGACAGACATCTATCCTCCCCGAGAAGGGGGTGGCTGCCCTCCAGAACAACTTCTTCATCAGTAATCTGATGGAGGTGCTTCAGCGAGATCCGTCCTGCAACCGAGAGGAGACGTCCATGAAAGCAACAGTGGGGGCCGTCTCCGGGCACTCTCTTTCCTGCCCCAACCACGAGGGCAAGGTTAGTGGACCTACCACCTCTGGCCCCACGCTGCCTAGGGTCACAGGGCAGGAGTTGGGGTGGAGTTGGACCTGATGTTTAGTATACATCATAATCTTCCCCCAGCATATAGTCAAGTTCAGTTTATACCGCCAAACGAAACAATGTTCCTCCGCGCAACACAGTACATGTAACTTGTACGTCTCAACGCATGAAGTAATGTTATCACATATAAGTTAACAAATAACAAGGTGCATTTATGACACAAGTTAAAAGGTGAACAGTCTAATGCCACTGGTGCTTCATACATGATGAAACCTGGGTGGTGGCAGGAAATTCAGTCTGTGTGCCTGGAGGAAGAAGCTGTTTCCCATCCTAACAGTCCTTGTTCTAATGCTACAGTACCTCCTGACTGATGGTAGGGGTCAGAGATTGTTGGACAGATACACTCACACTCTCACTCTGGCCCTCTGACCCCCTCCACCTGTCCGCTCTTCCCGCACCCCCCACCCCCCAGCTAGCTGCCCCCTCTCTGGTTCCTGCCTAATACCATTGTATTAGCCTTTATCCAATGTAGTACTTTTCCACAAGCTCTGATCTTGTCCATAACTATACTGGACAGAGCTGTTCCAATCCGTTATCAAAAACCAGTCCCATTGAAATATCATGTTGCTAGTCATGGATTAGCTTCAGGTTTTTTGTCAACTGACTATACATATATACCACCAAAAAAAAAGCAAAGTTTCTCTGGACTGTGGTGATCCACAAAACATATTATCACACACAGCACAAAAAACAAAACATTATCACAAATAAGTTAATATAATCCATAGTGCATACAGTCAAGTGCAGTAAATGGCTTGCTTGTCCTGGTGAGGAGACCTCGATGACGGCAGGGTATTCATTAGTTTCACAGCCTGAGGGAAGAAGCTGTTACCCAGTCTGGCAGTCCTAGTCCTGATGCCCCTGTAGCTCCTTCCTGACAGTGGTGGGGCAGAGAGAGTGTGGGATGGGTGGTAGGGATCCTCAACAATGCTCTAGGCCAGTGATCCCCCCAGCAGTTTTATACTGTCCTTTGTAGGGTCTTTCAGTCCAATGCCTTGTAGAACCCATTCCACACAGTGATGCAGCCAGACAGGGCACTCGATGGTGCTCTTGTAGAAAGTTATTAGAAGTTGTTGCCCAGTGCACGGTCCAATGTGTCCCCTTCCTTCATTGAATTAGATGAAGGGTCTCGACCCAAAACATTGATTCTTCATTTCCCTCTGTGGATGCTGCCATGACTTGCTGAGTTCTTCTAGCATTTTGTACGTTGTTCTACATTTCCAGTATCTGCTGTCTCTTGTGTCTCCATCAACATCTTGTGTCAAGAAACCCTTGATGCATCTAACAATATCTGCCTTGTCCAAGCCTCTGACAGTAAGGAAGTCTCAATCAATATTGGGGAAATCAAGGGCATGCACTACAACTACCCTGAACTTTCTATCATCTGCCCCTCTATCTCTTTGTTCACTGTGGACAGGATAGAATAAAATACAAGAATTAGTGTTTATGGATTTAAAAACATTATTTTCATAACTCTCAAAATGGTGAAGATTTGTATCACATTAGTAAAAATATATTTTATTGAACAGTAGCTCTGCCCATTCTGCCTGACTGGATGGTCTCTCCAGGATGTCGCTGTGCCCCTCTCCCTTGTCACTGGTCCTCTTTCACATCCCTCTCTTGTGTCTGAAACCTGGAATGCTGAGCTGCCAGTCTTGCCCTACCCTCAGCCAATTCTCTGTAATGGTTACAACTCTGTGGTTCTGTGTGGGTTTGAGACCCCCTGAGTACCACACAGTCTCAGCCTGGGACAGGACTGGCTTCCCTCATAGCTCGAGGACTTTTGGATTCCTCAATGTGCTTTTTGGTTCACACCTCTCACTTTCCATGCCTGTTCTCACTATCACTGGACACCCCCCCCCCACCCCCACCATCCCGGGGTGTCTCTGGGTCAGTCCCAGCATCTCCCTAATGGGGAGGGTCCTACTACACTGACATCCACCAGGAGTAGGTGGTGGAATGTGTTATATCAATAGGGTTCAGAGGTTCTGCGACTGGCTGTCCTCCCTGCCCATTCCAAGAGTTATATTACCCCAGCCGGTCTGTAGAGTCTTTGACCCCTCAACAGCCGAGCATCCCGGTCCTGTCCAGTGGAAGGCCGTCTCTACCCCGTCCTGTCGACGTCCCTCACCTCCTGGGTCAGGTGGACGCACCCTCTGGCCTGACGGTGGTTCTCTGTGACAGGTGATGGAGTTTTACTGCGGCCCCTGTGAGACGGCCATGTGCGGGGAGTGTACCGAGGCCGAGCACCGTGAGCACCGCACTGTGCCACTCAAGGATGTGGTGGAGCAACATAAGGCGGCACTTCGCAAGCAACTGGACACCATCAAGAGCCGGTGAGCAGAGCAATTGCACCCTCCAGCTCCGGACCTCCGACTTACCCCTGACCCCCTTCCCCACACTGACCCCTCCCACCTGCACTGTTTCCCTCTTCCCTTCCACTGCCTCCCCCCTCTTTCTCTTCCCTCCTCCTCTTTCCCCACCACTACTCTCTGGGTTGTGCTCTTCCTCAGGCCCTCACCGTTTGTCCATTGGGTGTTGGATGGGGAGGGGACCCTGTCTCCGGGTGTTCTGTTGGTCAGAGCTGTGGGCTGTTACAGGTGGGTCAGTTCTATGGTTTTGAATTAGTGGGTGGGTGGATGTGCAGTAACTGAGGAATCTGGGCACAAGCCTACAAGAAGGGCAGGGTATGGTGAGAGAGTGGTGAGATCTGGGCTTCCTAATGCAGACCTGGTTCAGATCTAGAACGTATGGCCCTACTGCCCCACACTGTACTCTGGACTTCCTGTACCTGGGAATTCTTCTCAGTGAGATGGAACTCACCACAGTCTGCACCACATTAACTTGGACGGTCTCGGCAAGAAATGTTGACTGTTTTTTCATTTCCGTAGATGCTGCCTGATCTGATGAGTTCCTCCAGCGTTTTCTGTGTTGCTTTGGATTTTCAGTATCTGCAGAATCTCCTGTGATTGTTAATACAAACTGGTGGACTGGAGCAGGGCAGGAGCTGCCCTGTGAACCCTGACCTTGTTGACTCTGGGGTTGCCCACAGCTCATCCTAATCCGGGCTCTGATAAACATTCAATTCCTCTACCACAACGATCTACATGTCCATCGATGAATGGCAGGTTCCCCATGTGACTTGTCTCTCATAAGAGTGGTGTCCGTGATGGAATGAAATTGATTTATATAGTCACACACATCGCGCTAGAGTGCAAAGCTTGTCTTGTATACTGTTCCTACATTACACAGTGCATTGAAGTACAACAAAATGAAACAATAGCAATGTAGAATGAAGTGTTCCAGTTACAGAGAAAGTGTGGTAATGCACACACACTGCTGGAGGAACTCAGCAAGTTGTGCAGCATCTGTGGAGGGGAATAAGCAGGGTCTAGGCCCAAAATATAAAATGTTTATTCCCCCTTCCATAGATGCTGGCTGACTTGCTGAGACCCTCCTGCAGTGTGTATGTGTGTTACTGTGTGTTTCCAGCATCTGCACAGTCTCTTGTGTTTAAAGAAAGTGCAGTCCAGGTAAACGATAAAGTGTACGATCATGACGAGGTAGATTGTGAGGTCAAGAGTCTGTCCTATCATACAGCAATCTGTATGATGTATAATGGGAGTGGGCACCTGACAATGGAGATGGACAGTACAGGAGAGGGAGTTTGTGTTCCAGCTCTGGAGAAGCAGAGAACACGGGATTTGATGGACGGGGATAAGGTGACAATTGGATAAGAGTTCAGTGTTGAGTGTTCAAGGAGCAGACCAAAATGAATATAGCATCAATTGAAAAGAGAAAACACTGGCAACACACAACTTGTCAGGCAGTGTCTGTAGAAAGAGGAACTGTTAATATTTTAGGCCGAAGACCCAAGTCAGGCAGTGTCTGTGGGAAAAGAACTCCTTCAGAACTGGGTATGACCAGATGAACTGCACCCTAGGGTTCTGAAAGAGGCAGCATTAGAGATTGTGATGGCATTAAAAGTGATCTTTCAAAAATCATTGGACTCTGGCATAGTGCCAGAGGACTGGAAAATTGCAAATGTCACTCTACTGTTTAAGAAAGGAGGAAGGCAGCAGAAAGGAGATTATAGACCAGTTAGCCTGACCTCAGTGGTTGGGAAGACATTGGAGTTAATTATTAAGGATGAGGTGATGGAGTACTTGGTGACACAGCATAAGATAGTACAAAGTCAGCATGGTTTCCTTCAGGGAAAATTATACCTGATGAACCTGTTGGAATTCTTTGAGGAGATTACAAGTAGGATAGATAAAAGGGATGCAGTGGATGTTGTATATTTGGACTTTCAAAAAGGCCTTTGACAAGGTGCCACACATGAGGCTGCTTACCAAGTTAAGAGTCTATGGTATTACAGGAAAGTTACTAACATGGTTAAAGCATTGGCTGATTGGTAGGAGGCAGCGAGTGGGAATAAAAGGATCCTTTTCTGGTTGGCTGCCAATGACTAGTGGAATAGATGGCTTTGTTGCCAGGTTTGCAGTTGATACAAAGATTGGTGGAGGGGCAAGTAGTATTGAGGAAGCAGGTAGGATGCAGAAGGACTTAGACAGATAAGGAGAATGGGCAAGAAAGTGGCAAATTCTTCAAAATGGTTATTTCTTCAGCAGCTTGATCGGGGCACAACTGCGCAAGCACATGGACGTCAACCAGTGAGAACACTGAGAAGAGTTTAAAAGCAAGAAGTGTTTAAAGGGAGACGGTTATTTTTTTCAGCAGTTTGATTGGGGCACGACTGCGCAAGTGCGTGGATGTCAGCCAGTGAGAACAGCGAGAAGAGTTTAAAAGGAGACACCTTATAGAGCGGGTGTTGGAGGAGTGAGCGACGGAGTAGAGGTAGACAGAGTAGAAAAGCTTTGGCTCAATGGGGCTTTGGTGATAATGGGTCGAGGTGAGGTAGGTTGACTTTGTAGAATACAAACAGGAAGAATGTGTGTGAGGCTGGTGTTCTTGTGCTCGGAGTCAGATGTGGGAAGTCTGGGAGACTCCAAGCCTCCTGGATGGCCACATCTGCACCAGGTGCGTCGAGCTGCAGCTCCTTAGGGACCGTGTTAGGGAACTGGAGATGCAGCTCGATGGCCTTTGTCTGGTCAGGGAAACTGAGGAGGTAATAGAGGGACCTGTAGGCAGTGGGTAACAGTCAGGAGGAAAGGGCAGGAGTCAGAGGCTAGAGAGCACCCCCGAGGCTGTACCCCTTGACAATAAGTACTTGTGCTTGAGTACTGCTGGGGGAGAGGGGTACGACCTACCTGGGGGAAGCAACAGAGTCTGGCCCTGTGGCTCAGAACGCTAGGGAAAGGAAAGGATGGCAGCAGTGATAGGGGACTCTATAGTTAGGCGGTCAGACAGGCGATTCTGTGAATGCAGGAAAAAAGCATAGATGGTAGTTTGCCTCCCAGGTGCCAGGATCTGGGATGTTTTTGATTACGTCCACGATATCCTGAAGTGGGAAGGAGAACAGCCAGAGGTTGTGGTACATATTGGTACCAATGACATAGGCAGGAAAAGGGAGGAGGTCCTGAAAGCAGACTGCAGGGAGTTAGGAAGGAAGTTGAGAAGCAGGATCTCAAAGGTAGTCATCTTGCGATTACTGTCTGTGCCACATGACAGTGAGTATAGGATAGAATGAGGTGAAGGATAAATGTGTCACTGAGGGATTGGAGCGGGGGCAGGCATTTAGATTTGTGGATCATTGAGACCTCTTTTGGGGCAGGAGTGACTTGTACAAAAAGGACGGGTTGCATTTGAATCCCAGGAGGACCAGTATCCTAGCGGGGAGGTTTGCTAAGGCTACTGGGGAAAGTTTAAACTAGGATTGCTGGGGGGTGGGAACCAAACTGAAGAGATGGAGGAGGAGGAGGTTGGCTCACAAGTCGAGAAAGCTTGGAGACAGTGCGAGTGGGAAGATAGGCAAGTTATAGAGAAGGGATGAGCTCAAACCTATGGTTTGAGATGAGTCTATTTTAATGCAAGTAGTATAATGAACAAAGCAGATGAGCTTAGAGAGTGGATCAATATTTGGAGCTATGATGTTGTGGCCATTACAGAGACTTGGATGGCTCAGGGGCAGGAATGGTTACTTCGAGTGACAGGCTTTAGGTGTTTCAGAAAGGTCAGGGAGGGAGGCAAAAGAGGTGGGGGTGTGGCACTGTTGATCAGAGATAGTGTCATGGCTGAAGAAAAGGAGGAAGACATGGAGGGATTGTCTACAGAGTCTTTGGGTGGAAGTTAGGAACAGGAAGGGGTCAATAACTCCACTGGGTGTTTTTTATAGACTACACAATAGGGACATCAAGGAGCAGATAGGGAGACAGATTCTGGAATCGGTAATAGTAACAGGGTTGTCGTGGTGGAAGATTTTAATTTCCCAAATATCGATTGGCATGTCCCTAGAGCAAGGGGTTTAGATGGGGTGGAGTTTGTTAGGTGTGTTCAAGATGGTTTCCTGACACAATATGTAGATAAGCCTACAAGAGGAGAGGCTGTACTTGATCTGGTATTTGGAAATGAATCTGGTCAGGTGTCAGATCTCTCAGTGGGAGAGTATTTTGGGGATAGTGATCGCAATTCTATCTCCTTTACCATAGCATTGGAGAGGGATAGGAACAGACAAGTTAGGAAAGTGTTTAATTGGAGTAAGGGGAGATATGAGGCTATCAGGCAAGAACTTAGAAGCATAGAAACCATAGAAACCACAGCACAGAAACAGGCCCTTTGGCCCTTCTTGGCTGTGCTGAACCATTTTCTGCCTAGTCCCACTGACCTGCACACGGACCATATCCCTCCATACACCTCCCATCCATGTATCTGTCCAATTGATTGTTAAATGTTAAAAAAGAACCCGCATTTACCACCTCGTCTGGCAGCTCATTCCATACTCCCACCACTCTCTGTGTGAAGAACCCCACCTTAATGTTCCCTTTAAACTTTTCTCCCCTCACCCTTAACCCATGTCCTCTGGTTTTTTTCTCCCCTTGCCTCAGTGGAAAAAGCCTGCTTGCATTCACTCTATCTATACCCATCATAATTTTATATACCTCTATCAAATCTCCCCTCATTCTTCTACACTCCAGGGAATAAAGTCCTAACCTATTCGACCTTTCTCTGTAACTGAGTTTCTCAAGTCCCGGCAACATCCTTGTAAACCTTCTCTGCACTCTTTCAACCTTATTTATATCCTTCCTGTAATTTAGTGACCAAAACTGAACCCAATACTCCAGATTCGGCCTCACCAATGCCTTATACAACCTCATCATAACATTCCAGCTCTTATACGCAATACTTCGATTAATAAAGGCCCAATGTACCAAAAGATCTCTTTACGACCCTATCTACCTGTGACGACACTTTTAGGGAATTTTGTATCTGTATTCCCAGATCCCTCTGTTCCACTGCACTCCTCAGTGCCTTACCATTAACCCTGTATGTTCTACGTTGGTTTGTCCTTCCAACGTGCAATACCTCACACTTGTCAGTATTAAACTCCAGCTGCCATTTTTCAGCCCATTTTTCCAGCTGGTCCAAGTCCCTCTGCAGGCTCTGAAAACCTTCCTCACTGTCTACTACACCTCCAATCTTTGTATCATCAGCAAACTTGCTGATCCAATTTACCATATTATCATCCAGATCATTGATATAGATGAAAAATAACAATGGACCCAGCACTTATCCCTGTGGCACACCACTAGTCACAGGCCTCCACTCAGAGAAGCAATTCTCTACCACCACTGTCTGGCTTCTTCCATCGAGCCAATGTCTAATCCAATTTACCACCTCTCCATGTATACCTAGCGACTGAATTTTCCTAACTAACCTCCCATGCGGGACCTTGTCAAAGGCCTTACTGAAGTCCATGTAGACAATATCCACTGTCTTCCCTTCATCCACTTTCCTGGTAACCTCCTCGAAAAACTCTCAACAGATTGGTCAAACATGACCTACCACGCACAAAGCCATGTTGACTCTCCCTAATAAGCCCCTGTCTATCCAAATGCTTGTAGATTCTGTCTCTTAGTACTCCCTCCAATAACTTACCTACTACTGACGTTAAACTCACCGGCCTATAATTTCCCGGATTACTTTTCGATCCTTTTTTAAACAACGGAACAACATGAGCCACTCTCCAATCCTCCGGCACTTCACCCGTAGACAGCGACATTTTAAATATTTCTGCCAGGGCCCCTGCAATTTCAACACTAGTCTCCTTCAAGGTCCGAGGGAACACTCTGTCAGGTCCCAGGGATTTATCTACTTTAATTTTCCTGAAGACAGCAAGCACCTCCTCCTTTTCAATCTGTACAGTTTCCATGGTCTCACTACTTGATTCCCTCAATTCCATAGATTTCATGCCAGCTTCCTTAGTAAATACAGATGCAAAAAACCTATTTAAGATTTCCCCCATTTCCTTTGGTTCCGCACAAAGCCGACCACTCTGATCTTCAAGAGGACCAATTTTATCCCTTACAATCCTTTTGCTCTTAATATACTTGCAAAAGCTCTTTGGATTATCCTTCACTTCGACTGCCAAGGCAACCTCATGTCTTCTTTTTGCCCTCCTGATTTCTTTCTTAAGTATTTTCTTGCACTTCTTATACTCCTCAAGCACCTGATTTACCCCCTGTTTCCTATACATTTCATACAACTCCCTCTTCTTCTTTATCAGAGTTGCAATATCCCTTGAGAACCAAGGTTCCTTATTCCTATTCAATTTGCCTTTAATCCTGACAAGAACATACAAACTCTGCACTCTCAAAATTTCCCCTTTGAAGGCTTCCCACCTACCAATCACATCTTTGCCAGAGAACAACCTGTCCCAATCCACGCTTTTTAGATCCTTTCTCATTTCTTCAAATTTGGCCTTCTTCCAGTTCAGAACCTCAACCCTAGGACCAGATCTATCCTTGTCCATGATCAAATTGAAACTAATGGTGTTATGGTCACTGGAACCAAAGTGCTCTCCTACACAGCCTTACGTCACTTGCCCTAATTCGTTTCCTAACAGGAGATCCAATATTGCATCCCCTCTAGTTGGTCCCTCTATATATTGATTTAGAAAACTTCCCTGAACACATTTTACAAACTCTAAACCATCTAGACCCTTAACAGTATGGGAGTCCTGATCAATGTATGGAAAATTAAAATCCCCTCCCACCCCAACTTTATGTTTCCTGCAGTTGCCTGCTATCTCTCTGCAGATTTGCGCTTCCAAGTCATGTTGACTATTGGGTGGTCTGTTATACAATCCCACTAATGTGGCCATACCTTTCCTGTTTCTCAGCTCCACCCATAAGGACTCAGTAGACAAGCCCTCTAATCTGTCCTGCCTGAGCACTGCTGTAATATTTTCCCTAACAAGTAATGCTACTCCCCCACCTTTCATTCCTCTGCCTCGATCACATCTGAAACATCGGAACCCTGGAATATTAAGCTGCCAGTCCTGCCCCTCCTGTAGCCAAGTTTCACTAATTGCTACAACATCATAATTTCACGTGTCAATGCACGCCCTCAACTCATCCGCCTTCCCCGCAGTACTCCTAGCATTGAAATATATACACCTCAGAAGATTTTTACCACCACTCACAACCTTTCTATCAACGGATTTGCTTAAACTTTCAACATCATTTATTTTCACCCCAGCCACACTGTCAGCTCTGGCACTCTGGTTCCCATCCCCCTGCAAATCATAAATTGGGAACATGTTCTCAGGGAAATGTACGGAAGAAATGTGGCAAATGTTCAGGAGATATTTGCATGGAGTTCTGCATAGGTACCTTCCAATGAGACAGGGAAGTTATGGTAGGGTACAGGAACCGTGGTGTACAAAGGCTGTTGTAAATCTAGTCAAGAAGAAAAGAAGAGCTTACAAAAGGTTCAAAAAACTAGGCAATGATAGAGATCTGGAAGATTATAAGGCTAGCAGGAAGGTGCTTAAGAAAGAAAGTAGGAGAGCCAGAAGAGGCCATGAGAAGGCCTTGGCGGACAGGATTAAGGAAAACCCTAAGGCATTCTACAAGTATGTGAAGAGCAAGAGGATAAGACATGAGAGAATAGGACCAAACAAGTGTGACAATGGAAAAGTGTGTAGGGAACCGGAGGAGATAGCAGAGGTGCTTAATGAGTACTTTGCTTCAGTATTCAGTATGGAAAAGGATCTTGGCGATTGTAGAGATGACTTGCAGCAGACTGAAAAGCTTGAGCATGTAGATATTAAGAAAGAGGATGTGCTGGAGCTTTTGGAAAGCATCAAGTTGGATAGGTCACTGGGACCGGACGAGATGTACCCCAGGCTGTGTGGGAGGTGAGGGAGGAGATTGCAGAGTCTCTGGCAATGATCTTTGCATCATTAATGAGGATGGGAGAGGTTCCGGAGGATTGGAGGGTTGCAGATGTTGTTCCAATATTCAAGAAAGGGAGTAAAGATAGCCCAGGAAATTATAGACCAGTGAGCAATGTTCCCTCTAATTTTTGGTAGTCAGTGTGCGCAAAAAATCTTATGTTGTGGTCCCGGAGGACTGGAAAATTGCAAGTGTCACTCTACTCTTTAAGAAGGGAGGAAAGCAAAAGAAAGAAACTTGAAGGCAGTTAGCCTAATCTCAGTGGTTGGGAAAGGGTTGGAGTCCATTAGTAAGTATGAGGTTTTGGAGTACTTGGAGACTAACGATAAAATAAGTCTAAGTCAGCATGGATAAAATGCTGGAGGAACTCAGCAGGCCAGGCAGCAGCTATGGTGAAGAGTACAGTCAAAGTTTTGGGCCGAAACCTCTTGGCAGACTGAAGAAAAAATGCTGAGGAATAGATGTAAAAGGTGGGGGGAGGGGGAGAGGAGAGAGAAACCCAAAGTGATGGGTGAAACCTGAAGGGGAAGGGATAAAGTAAAAACTGGGAATTTGTTTGGTAAAAGAGATCCAGGTCTGGAGAAGGTTGAGTCTGATAGAAGACAGAAGGCCATGGAAGAAAGAAAAGGGAAGCGAAGGGAAGGGAACCAGAGGGAAGCGATGGGAGGGCAAGGATATAAGGTGAGGGAGGAAAAAAGAGGATGGGGAATGGTGAAGGAGGAGGCTATGGATACACATATCAGAATGGGAAGTGGAATTAAAATGGGTGGCCACTGGGAGATCCGGCTTTTTCTGGCAGATGGAGTGTAGGTGCTTGGCAAAGTGGTCTCCCAATCTACGTCAGGTCTCACTGCTATGCAGGAGGCCACACTGGGAGCAACACACACAGTATATGACCCCAACAGACTCACAGCTGAAGTTACAGCTCACCTGGAAGGACTATTTGAGGCCCTGAATGGTAGTGAGGGAGGAAGTGTAGGGGCAGGTGAAGCACTTGCAAGGATAAGTACCAGGAGGGAGATGAGTGGGCAGGGATGAATGGACAAGGGAGTCACGTAGGGAGCAATCCCTGTGGCAAGCAGAAAGTGGAAGGGTGAGGAAAAGATGTTCTTCTTGGTGGGATCCCTTAGGAGATGGCAGAAGTTGCGGACAGTTATGTGCTGGACGTGGAGGCTAGTGGGGTGGTAGGTGAGAACAGGAGGAACCCTATCCCTGGTAGGGTGGTGGGACGATGGTGAGAGCGTGTAATGGAAGAAATGTGGTTGAGGGCAGCGTTGATGGTGGAGGAAGGGAAGCCCCTTTCTTTGAAGGAGGAGGACATCTTTGTTCTGGAGTGAAAAGCCTCATCCTGAGAGCAGATATAGCAGAGACAGAGGAATTGAGAAAAAGGGATGGCGTTTTTACAAGTACCAGGGTGGGAAAGGTATGGTCCAGGCAGCTGTGAGAGTCCGTGGGTTTGTAACAGACATCAGTAGATAAGCTGTCTTCAGAGACAGAGAGTTTGGGGGGGCGGGGGAGGTGTTGGAAATGGACCAGGTAAATTTGAGAGCAGGGTGGAAGTTGGAGAAAAAGTGGATGAAATTGACAAGTTCAGCATTGGGTACAAGTAGCAGCACCAATGTAGTTGTCAATGTAGTGTCAGAGAAGTGCAGGGTGATCACCAGTGTAGGCTTGGAACATACACTGTACCACGTAGCCAACAAACAGGCAGGTATAGCTGGGACCCATGCGAATGCTAAGGCTGCACCTTTTGTTTGAAGGGAGTGGGAGGAGCCAAAGGAGAAATTATGTAGAGCGAGGACAAGTTCTGTTAGGCAGAGGAGAGTGGTGGTGGAGGGGAACTGGTTGGATCTGGTGTCCAGAAAGGAACGGACAGCTTTGAGTCTTCCTGGTGGAGATGGAGGTGTATCGGGACTGGGCATCCACAGTGAAAATAAGACGATGGGGGCCAGGGAACTTGAAATCATTGAGAAGATCCAGAGCGTGTGCAGTGTCACAGATGTTGGTAGGAAGGGACTGAACCAGGGGGATAAAACAGAGTCGAGGTATGCCGATATGAGTTCAGTGAGGCAGGTACAAGCTGAAACAATGAGTCTACCTGGACAAGCTGGTTTGTAGAACTTGGGTAGCAGGTAGAAACGGGAGATGTGGGGTGCGGGAACTATGAAGTTGTTGGCGTTGGATTGGAGACCCCCCACCCCCACCCCCAGAGTCAATAAGGTTGATGATGTTGTGGGAGACAATGGCCTGGTGTTCCTTAGTGGGGTCCTTTTTGAGGGGTAAGTAAGAGGAAGTGTATGAGAGTTGGGGCTGGGCCTCAGCAAGGTAGACGGAGGTCAGTATGCCAGACTACTACATGCTCCCTTGTCAGCGGGTTTGATAGTGAGGTTAGGATTGGTGCAGAACGAGTGGAGAGCAGAGCTTTCAGCCATTAATGAGGTTTGAATTAGAGAGAGGAATGTTGAAGTCTAGACTCTCCCCACCTTTTAAATCTTTTTTTCTCCAGTCCTGCCAAAGGGTCTCGGCCCAAAACGTCAACTGTACTCTTTTCCATAGATGTTGCCTGGTCTGCTGAGTTCCCCCAGCACTTTGTGTGTGTTGCTTGGATTTCCAGCATCTGCAGACTTTCTCCTGTTTGTGCTAAGTCAGCATGGTTTCTGTGAAGGGAAATTTTGCCTGACAAATCTGTTAGAGTTCTTCAAGGAAGTAACAAGCAGGATGGACAAAGGAGAAGCACAGAATGTCACTTACTTGGATTTTCAGAAGGCATTTGACAAGGTGCCACAGATGAGGCTGCTGAACAAGATCAAATCCCGTGACATTACAGGAAAGATACTGGCATGGATAGCGGAATGGCTGACAGGCGAGACAACAAGTGGGAATAAAGGGGGGCTTTTCTGGTGGCTGCCAGTGACTAGTGGTGTTCCTCCGGGATCAGTATAGGGACTACTACTCTTCACATTGTTTGTCAATAATTTAGATAGTGGAATTGATGGCTTTGTGGCAAAGTTTGCAGATTATAAGATAGGTAGAGGGGTAGGTAGTGTTGAGGAAGCAATATGATTGCAGCAGGACTTAGACAAATTGGAAGAATAGGCAAAAAAGTGGCAGATGGAATATAGTGTTGGGAAATGTATGATAATGCATTTTAGTAAAAGGAACAAAAGTGCAGACTATTATCTAAATGGTGAGAAAATTCAAACATCAGAGGTGTAGAGGGACTTAAAGAGTCCTTGTGCAAGACTCCCAGAAGGTTAATTTACAGGTTGAGTCTGTAGTAAAGAAGGCAAATGCAATGTTAGCATTTATTTCAATGGAAATAGAATATAAAAGCAAGGAAATAATGCTGAGCCTTTATAAGACACTGGTTAGGCCACACACAGCATTGTCAACTGTTTTGGGCCCCATATCTCAAAGGATGTGGTGTCATCGGAGAGAGTCCAGAGGGGGTTCATGAGGATGATTCCAGGAATGAAGGGGTTAACATATGAGGAGCTTTTGGCACCTTTGGGCCTGTACTCACTGGAATTTAGAAGAATGTGGGGGGAATTCATTGAAACCTACTGACTGTTGAAAGGACTAGATAAAGTGGATGTGGAGAGGATAATTCCTATGGTGGGGGTATCCAGAACTAGAGGGTACAGCCTCAAAATTGAGGGGTGACCCTTTTGATCAGAGGTAAGGAGGATTTTTTTTAGCCGGAGAGTAGTGAATCTGTGGAATGCTCTGCTGCAGACTAAGTACGTGGTTACTTTTGAAGCGGAAATTGATAGTTACCTGATCGGTCGGGGCATCAAAGGATATGGGAAGAGGGCAGGTGAGTCAGAATCAGGATCAGCCATGATGAAATTTACAAAGTAGACTGGATAGGCTGAATGGCCTAATTCTGCTCCTGTCTTATGATTTTCGAAGAGCTATTTAATTACCGACTTCGAAATACAGTGCAAACCAGGCCCTTCCTGCCCACCGAGCCACACAGCACAGCAACTCACCAATTTAACCCCAGCCTAATCATAGAACAATTTACAATGACCAATTAACCTACTAACTGGTACGTGCTTGGACTGTGGGATGAAACTGGAGCACTAGAAAATACGCAAACATTCTATGAGGAGAATGTAGAAACTGCTTGCAGAGGGTGCTGGAATCGAAGTTCCAACTCCCAACACCCCGAACTGTAATAGTGTCATGCTAACTGCTGAGTGACTGTGGTGCCCCGTGATTCTCTAAGTGGGCGGAGAGTAGGCACTGAACACAGGTGGAATTATTAATTAATAAGTGGGTCCATTGAAGGTGGTGGTGGGGGGGGGGAAGAGAATTGGGAGGGGGCAGATGGAGAGGGGGAGTTCCGGGAGGGAGGGGAGGTGTGGAACCACTAAGTTGCTGAAGGGGAAGGAATGCTGGTCTGCAAAGTGACTGCCCCCTCTGCTCTCACCTTCTCCCCTCTGCCCACCACAGGCTCCCCCAGCTGAACGCGGCCATCGAGTTGATCGATGGGATCTGCCGGCAGCTGGCAGTGAACAAGGACGAGGCAGTGGGGCAGGTGAGCCGAACCTTCGAGGAGCTGGAACAGACCCTGCAGCAACGCAAGGCTGGCCTGGTGCAGGGCCTGGAGAGCGTCTGCAGCAGCAAGCAGGAGGTGAGGGGGGGTGGGGATGGAGAGGGGAGGGGGAGAGGGAAAAGAAAGGGGCAGGGCGGAGGGGGGAGGGGACGGGTAAAGGTGGAGGAGGTTTAGTGTGAGGGGTAGTAGAGGGTTATGAGGGTGGAGGGCTTTGTGAATGCAAGGCTGGTCAGATGTAGGGCCTGTGGAGCATCTGCAGCCCTGGGCAGGAGGTGAGGTGGATAGGGGAGATGGGTGGCTGACAGGGTGGGGAGGTGTGAAGGGTTAAAGGAGTGGCAGGAAGAGGGGAAGCAGAGAGTTAGAGGAGTGGGTGGTAGAGAAGGGAGGTTAGGGTTAGAAGGGTGGGGGAAGAGGGGGAGGGAGGATGGGCAGGGATAGAAGGGGAATGGGCGAGGAAGAGGGATTGGGTGTGACTGCTGAAGGAAGGGGCTGGGGTGGTGATCGGGTTTCACCTGTCTGTGGTTGGGCACCGGACTGTGGTGAATGACCGGGGCTCAGGTTTGAGGGTTCACCTATTGCAGGGTGATGTGTGGTATTGAGGACCTGGTTGGGATTGCACTGTGCACCTGGTGCTGAGAGGGTGGGGAATGGTCTCTCTGTGACCCTATTACCCGTGGTGTGGGTCTCCCCTGCATTCATGCGGCCAGTGGGGTCAGACGCGACGCCTTGCCCTTTGCCCTCTAGTTGTCTCAAGGTGCTGGGGTTGGAGCAGCCTCTACATGGCTTCGTCAGCTATTTGGCCCATTGAGTCTTCTCCGACATTCCACTTTTATCCCTCTCAACCCCATTTTCCCGCCTCTCCCTGTAACCTTTGACACTCTGACTAATCGAGGACCTATCAACCTCTGATTGAGCCGCGAACCGTCACTACCTCAGTACAGCAGCTATGACCACTTCGCACCCTAATGGATTTCTTCATTCTAATTATGTTCTTCGTTGATAAATTCATGTATAGTTTACATTTAATTTATATTTTGGTCGTGAATGCTGCTTATATGCAGCTGTGTCAAAATTTAAAGTAAATTTATTATCGAAGTACAAACCTTTGTACATCTGTATCACCATATACAAACCTGAGATTCATTCTATTCCAGGCATTTACAAGAGAATTAAAAAAATGGAATTTATGAGAAATTGTGCATAAAGATTGACAAACAACCAATGTGTAAAAGAAGCCAAACTGCAAATTAAGTAATATCAAGAACATAAGTTGAAAGTGAGCTGGGTCCTTGAAAGTGAGGCTGTAAGTAGTGGAATCAGTCCAAGTTGACATGACCTTGCCCTTTGCCCTTGAGTTCTGTGGAGGCACTGAGGGACAGAATGCTCTCCCCTGACCCTGTCAGCTCTCTGGACACTGACATGACCCCGCCCTGTGTCTGTACAGCTGATGAGGTGTGGACACTGGTGCGCCTCATGCTCTTTGTCCTTGGGTTCCCTGGAGGTGCTGGGTGATGGAGTGCTCACCCCGTGACCCTGTCAGTCTTCTGGACACTGACCATGTTCATGTCTATGTGGTTGATGGAGTGCGGACACTGATGTGCCCATGTTCTTTGTCCCTAGGTTCTCCGGAGGCAGCTGCAGCAGTTGATTCAGGGCCGGGAGCAGATCCGGAGTAGTTCGGAGTTTACGGAGCAGGCTCTCAGCCAGGGAACTGAGGCTGAGGTGCTCCTGGTGAAGAAGCAGATGAATGAAACACTGAGAGAGCTTGCTGAGCAGGAGTTCCCTCTGCACCCTCAGGAGAATGAACACCTCGAGTGTGTGGTGGAGACGGAGGCAGTACGGCGTTCCTTGCAGAACCTGGGGGCCCTGCTCACCACCAGCGCAGTGGCCCGGCAGACAGTGGCCTCGGGTGAAGGACTGCGCAACACAGTGGTGGGTCAGCCCACCACGGTCACCATCACCACCAAGGACAAAGATGGTGAGCTGGTGAAGACGGGCAGTGCGGACGTCCGGGCACAGATCACTGCTCCAGACAGTAGCACAGCTGAGGGTGAGATCGTGGATAACCGGAATGGCACCTATGACCTGCTCTACACCCTGAGGTCAGAGGGCGACCACATGCTATCCATCACTCTGTATGGACAACCGGTCAGGGGCAGCCCCTTCCGGGTCCGCGCTGCCAAGTCCTCCGAGGCGGTGCAGTCGCCGGATGATGTCAGACGTAGAGTGAAGTCACCGGGCAGCGGCCACATACGGCAAAAGGCTGTCCGGCGCCCAGCCAGCATGTATGGCACTGGCAAGAGGAAGGACAATCCCATTGAGGACGAACTGATCTTCCGTGTGGGTGAGTTGGCACAGCAGCCTGGGGCTGGGGGCTGGGGGCAGTGGAGAGAGTGAGGGGGCAGAGCGAGGAGTGATGGTGACACAAAAGACTGGGGGTACAGGAGGTACAGGATTTGAGAGAGAGCTGGGGGAATGGGAAATGAGAGGGAACTGGTGATGAATGGAGGAGGAGAAATGGGGAGTGGGGGAGAGAGAGCTGATGGGTATCCAGGGAGAGAGAGAGAGCTGGGGAAAACTAATGGAAGGGTGGAGAGAGAGTGTGTGCTGGAGAAAACTGATGGAAGGGAGGGAGCTGAGGGATGAACAGGGAAGGGGTGGGGGATTTGGGGAACGAGATTGAGGGGCAGGAACAAACATGGAGAGATAGAGTTGAGGGGTGTGGGGTTGTGAACAGATGGAAACAAGTGAATGAGAGAGAGTTGGGGGCATGTAGGGGAGTTGTTTGGAGACCATGGCTGGGTAGATGGGAGTGGGGAAGGGAAGGGTCACAGAGAGTCCGTACCTGTATTTGGACAATCCAGATTTGGACCATCAGACATAGCAGTATTCGTTCTTTCACTCCATCGTGTCTGCTCTGCTATTCCATCATTTATTATCCCTCTCAACCCCATTCTCCTGTCTTCTCCCGTAACCTTTGATGCTTTGACTAATCAATAACTTATCAGACTCCCTTTAAATATACCCAATGACTTGGCCTCCACAGCTGTCTGGCACTGAATTCCACAGATTCACTATCCTCTGGCTAAAGAAATTCCTCCTCATCGCTGTTCTAAATGAACATTTCTCTCTTCTGAGGCTGTTCCCTCTGGTCCTGGACCTCCCCACTATGGGAAACATCCTTTCCACGTCCACTCTATCCAGCTCTTTCAATATTCAGTAGGTTCAATAGGTACATTTAATGTCACAGAAGTGTATACAATATACATCCTGAAATTCCTTTTCTTCGCAAACATCCATGAAAACAGGAGTGCGCCAAAGAATGAATGACAGTTAAATGTTAGAACCCCAAAGACCCCCCACTCCTCCGACGCACAAGCAGCAACAAGGCAAAAATCCGCCCCCCCCCACACCAGCAAAAAAACATTAGTGCCCTCCGCTAGGCACTCAAGTGTGCAGCAAAGCATCAATAAAGACACAGAATTGCAGTACCCCAAAGGCTATTTGTTCACCCAGTAATTCGACATACCCCAGGCTCTCTCTCTCCTTAGTAAGGGCAAAGATGTGTCCCCATTTCCCAGCGAGAGGGGAGATACAACAAACAACGTGCTGACTTATGGTGTTAAAAGTCTGTTGTGTTGCTTTTTCCGAGCTCTGGGCCCAAAGAACTCGTGTCTCTGGGCACACAGCCATCAGCTAGCCTGCTGCTTCCGGTGTCCCTACCTCAGTCAGGAGCACCGACCTCGAATCAGCCCGACTCCAGAGCCACGAAAATCTGGCACCGCTAGTCTTCCAGGCCGCGCCCTTGGCATCTCAAAAAGTGGCCGGTCATGAGGCCCTGAGAGTGGGTCCCATTCCTGCAAAGAATCGAACTCAGAGTGTAACTCCAGGTCAGGGTCTTCAAAAGAACCTTGAGAGGGGAAAAAAGGAGATATCAAAGATAGAAATAGAGCTGTTTCCAAGGATGCGGGCAAAGGAGTCGCTGTTTAGCGCCATCATGACTATGCTGTTCCCTTTGATAGGTTTAATTGAGATTCTCCTTTATTTTTCTAACCTCCAGCAAGTACAGGCCAAGGGGCATCAAATTCTCCTCATTCGTAAACCCTTTCATTTGTGGTATCGTTCTCTTGCGCCTCCTCTGGACCTGTTCCGAAGCCAGCACATCTTTTCTTAGTTAAGGGGCCCAAGACTGCTTTCAATACTCCCAAGTGTGGTCTGACCAATGCCTTATAAAGCCTCAGATTACATCCTTGTTTTTATATTCTTGTCCTCTCGAAATGAATGCTAACATTCCACGTGCCTTTCTCACCATCGACTCAACCATGGAGTTTGTGTTTGGCTGCTTGGAATGAGTGGTGAAGGCTCGAGACGGTGGTCGGTGAGGGAACGGGAAAAGTAGTTGAAATGACACAACAGGAGCTCAAGACAACTTGTGGACAGTAGACAGTGTTTTGTTAAGCACCGGTTCTTTGCTTGGTGTCACTAGTGCAGAGGACGCCACAGTGTGGTTTGGTCAGGAAGGTTCATTGCTCGACATTCAAGATGAGGTAGTGAAATTGGATCAGACGTTGCCTTTGTGGGAGAAGCCAGAGAGTGGTAGTAGATGGTTGCCTCTGTTTGGAGGCCTGCGACTAGTGTTGTGCTGCAGGGATTGGTGCTGGGTCCATTGTTCTTTGTCATTATTATCAATGATCTAGGTGACAAGATGGCTGAAAGAAGATTATAACTGGGAGCTTAATGTCCAAGGATACACATTGTATTGAAAGGATAGGCAGGAAGGCAGAGTGGTGCCATTGCTCTGTTGGTAAAAAAAAATGAAATCAAATCATTAGAAAGGGGTGACATAGGGTTGGAAGGTGTTAGATCATAGTGGATACAGCTAAGGAACTGCAAGGGACCCTGATGGGAGTTGTATACAGACCCCCCAACAGTAGCCAGGATGTGATCTACAAATTACAATGGGAGATAGAAAATGCGTGTCAAAAGGACAATGTTATAATAGTATCACTTTTAGTACGCTGGATGAACTCAGCAGGTCGGGCAGCATCAGTCAGAAACGATGAGTCGACGTTTCGGGCCAGAACCCTTCATCAGGACTGAAGAATGAAAGATGTGGAAGGATTTGAAGAATGCTTCTAGCTTCAGATGAAAGACCAGTAGTTTGAAAGACAAAGGGGTGGGGGAGGGGAAGCATTGACGTCATAGCCCTGAAAACAATGGCTAGTAGAAGAAGGAGGCGGAACTATGAGGGGGCTGGGGGAGGGGGTAGAGTGAAATAGGGATAGAGGAAGGGAGGGGGAGGGAATTACCGGAAGTTGGAGAATTCTATGTTCATACCAAGAGGCTGGAGACTACCTAGACGGCATATGAGGTGTTGCTCCTCCAACCTGAGTTTAGCCTCATCATGGCAGTAGAGGAGGCCATGTATTGACATATCTGAATGGGAATGGGAAGCAGAGTTGAAGTGGGTGGCTACCGGGAGATCCTGTCTTGTTGTGGCGGACGGAGTGGAAGTGCTCGATGAAGCGGTCCCCCAATCTGCGTTGGGTTTCACCGATGAGGAGGCCGCATCAGGAGCACTGGATGCAATAGATTGCTCTATTCCTATTTCACTCTACCCCCTCCCCCAGCTCCCTCATGGTTCCGCCTCCTCCTACTACCCATTGTTTTCAGGGCTATTGCGCCAATGCTTCCCCTCCCCCACCCCTTTGTCTTTCAAATTACTGGTCTTTCAACTGAAACTACAAGAATTCTTCAAATCCTTCCCCATCTTTCATTCTTCAGTCCTGACGAAGGGTTCTGGCCCGAAACGTTGACTCATCATTTCTAACTGATGCTGCTGGACCTGCTGAGTTCATCCAGCATACTGAAAGTGTTGCTTTGATCACAGCATCTGCAGATTATTTAATGTTATAATAGTCATGGGGGACTTCACTATGCAGGTAGATTGGGAAAATAAGGTTGGTACTGGATACCAAAAGATGGAATTCATGAATGCCTATGAGTTAGCTTTTTAGAGCAGCCTGTGGTTGAGCCCACCAGGGGATCAGCTATTCTGGATTGGATGTTGTGCAATGAACCGAAATTTTATCTTAAGTCAGAGCTTAAAACGAAGAACCCTTAGGGGGACAGGTGATAATCGAATGATCAAGTTCCACCTGAAATTTGAGGAGAAGCTAAAGTCAGATGTATCAGTATTACAGTGGAGTAAAGGGGATTACAGAGGCATGAGGGAGGAGTTGGCCAGAATTGATTGGAAAAGAACACTGGCAGGGATGATGGCAGAGTAGCAATGTATGTACCAAAGAGGAAGAAATAGTCTAAAGGCAAGATGAAACAACTGTGGCAAACAAGAAGAGAAAGAGGCAGAAGAAAGGAATGTATAGGCCAATTAGTCTGATCTCAGTGGTTAGGAAGACGTTGGAGTCAATTGTTGGGTCAGTTTGATAGGCCAAATGGTCAAATTCTTATGGTCAAGGATGTGGTTTCAGGGTACTTGGAGGCACATGATAAAGTAGCCTGTAGTCAGCATTGTTTCATCAAACCTTGCCTGAGAAATCTGTTGAAATTCTTTGAAGAAATAACAAGCAGGATAGACAAAGGAGAATCAGTTGATGTGTATTTGGATTTTCAGAAGGCCTTTGACAAGGTGCCATACATGAGATTGCTTAGCAAGGTAAGAGCCTGTGGTATTACAGGAAAGATTCTAGCATGGATAAAGCAGTAGCTGACTGGCAGGAGGTAAAGCGTGGGAATAAAGGGAGCCTTTTCTGTGTGGCTGCTGATGACTAGTGATAGTCCACAGGGGTCTGTGTTGGGACCGATTCTTTTTATGTTATATGTCAGTGACTTGGAAGATGAAATTGATGGCTTTGTTGCAAAGTTTGCAAATGATATGAAGGTAGATGGAGGGGCAGGTAGTTTTGAGGAAGTAGAGAGGCTACAGAAGAAAATAGGAGCAGAATTAGGCCATTCAGCCCATTGAGTCTGTTCCATCACTCCATTATGGTTGATCCTGGATCCCATTCAACCCCGAAACATCGACTGCACTTTTTTTCCATAGATGCTGCCTGGCCTGCTGAGTTCCTCCAGCATTTTTTGTGTGTTGCTTGGATTTCCAGCATCTGCAGATTTTCTCTTGTTTGTGACAGGAGATGGGATGTTCTGTTGAATTTGTATAAGATGTTGGTGGGGCCTAATCGGGAGTATTGTCTGCAGTGTTGGCCACTTACCTACAGGAAAAGAGTAGAGAGATTATTCACAAAGATGTTGCCAAGACTTGTATAGTGAAAGGATGAATAGGTATGGTTTGAGCAGAGATTTGATAGAGGGATACATACTTAAGAGAGGCATAGATAGGGTAAATGTAAGCAGGGTTTTTCCACTGAGATTGGGTGAGATTACAACTAGATCATGGGTTAAGGGTAAAAGGTGAAATATTTAAGGGGAATACGAGGGGGAACTTCTTCTTTGAGGATGGTGGGAGTGTGGAACGAGCTGCCAGAGGAAGTAGTGGATGTGGGTACGATTTCAACATTTAAGAGAAGTTTGCATAGGTACAATAATGGGAAGGGTATGGAGGACTATGGGCCAGATGCAGGTTGATGGGTCTAGGCAGATAAACAGGTTGGCACAGACTAGATGGGTTGAAGGGTCTGTAGTGTTCTGTGACTCTGTGATCAGTGGTGTTCCCCAGGGATCTGTACTGGGACCTCTTCTGTTTGTGATGTACAGTTGGAAGAAAGAGTTGGTGAACCCTTTGCAATTACCTGATTTTCTGCATTAATTATTTATAAAATGTGGTCTGATATTCATTTAAATCAATAATAGACAAATATAATCTGACTGAAATAAACACAATTGTAATTTTCATGTCTCTATTGCATTAGAAACATAGAAAACATACAGCACAATACAGGCCCTTCGGTTCACAAAGCTGTGCTGAACATGTCCCTACCTTAGAACTACCTAGGCTTTACCCAGAGCCCTCTTTTTTTTTTGTAATTTTTTTTAATTGAATTTCATCATCAAACATTTCCAAAAGATGTATTTCAGATACTGTACATATATATCGTGTAATCATATTTGTCACAAATCTCCACATAATATTTATCTGAGGTTCTGTGTACCCATCCAGGAGTCTCTTAAAAGACCCTATTGTTTCCGCCTCCACCGCCGCTGCTAGCAGCCCATTCCACACACTCAGCACTCTCTGCCTCTGACTATCCACACAATCAGTGCATCTCATTATCTTATACACCTCTATCAGGTCACCTCTTATCCTCGGTCGCTCCAAAGAGAAAAGGCAGAGTTCACTCAACCTATTCTCATAAGGCATGCTCCCCAATCCAGGCAACATCCTTGTAAATCTCCTCTGCACCTTTCTATGGTTTCCACATCCTTCCTAGAGTGAGGCATTGTTTAATGATTTACAGTCCAGGGTGGAAGTGAACCCTTGTATTTAATAACTGATAGAACCTCCTTTAGCAGCAATAACCTCCACCAATCAGACTTGTACAACAGTGAGGAGGAATTTTAGACCATTCCTCTATTTAAAACAGTTTCAGTTCATCAATATCTTGGGGCTACCTTGCATGAACAGCCACAACATCTCAATTGGGTTAGGGTCTGGACTTTGACTCTGACTTGGCCATTCCAAAACACAAACTTTCTTCTTTTTAAACCATTCTGTTGTTGATTTACTCTTGTCTTTCAGATCATTGTCTTGTTACATTATCCAACTTCTACGTTATTAAGCTTCAGGTGACAGACTGCTACCCTGACATTCTCCTGTAAAATGTATTGATACAATTTTGAATTCATTGTTCTCTCAATGAATGCAAGCTGTCCAGGCCCTGAGGCAGCAAAGCAGCCCCAAACCATGATGCTCCTTCCACCATGCTTCACAGTTGGGATGAGGTTTTGATGTTGGTGTGCTGTGCCCTTTTTCCTCCGAACATAACAATATGCATTTCTGCCAAATAGTTCAACTTCTGTATCATCTGTCCACCAAACATTGTCTCAGAAGCATTGTGGAATATCCAGGTGGTCTTTTGCAAACTTGAGACGTGCAGCAATGTTTTGTTTTGGAGAGCAGTGGTTTTTTTCATGGTGTCCTTCCATGACCACCATTCTTGTTCAGTGTTTTTCTTATAGCAAACACATGAACAGAGACTTCAGCAAGCTCTAAAGGTTTCTGCAGGTCTTTTGCTGTTACCAACCACAAACAAGGGAAAATCTGCAGATGCTGGCAATCCAAGGAACACACACAAATGCTGGATGAATGCCCCAGGCCAGGCAGCATCTATGGAAAAGAATATAGCCGACATTTTGAACCCTGAAACTCCTCCAGCATTGCACATTGTACTCTTGGTGTGATCTTTGCAGGACACCCACTCCTAGGGAGAGTAGCAACAGTACTGAATTTCCTCCATTTGTAGTCAATTTCTCTTGCTGTGGACTGATGAATGCTCAGGTCTTTAGAAATGCTTTTGTAGCCTTTTCAAGGTTCATGCATCTCTTCAATTCTTCTTCTAAGGTCCTTTGAAATTTGCAACTGTATTTAAATGACCTGCATGAAAATGTTGATGGGTGGGTTAGTAAGGTTTCAGTTAATACAAGGATTGGTGATGTTGTAGATCACTTGCAGATATGGATGGAGAAAGGCGATTGAATTTGAATTGACTTTATTTCTTACATCCTTCACATACGTGAGGAGTAAAAGTCTTTACGCTACGTCTCCGTCTAAATGTGCAATCATAGTAGTTTATAACAATTTATGATAAATAGGACAATCAATGTAATATGGAGTACACTCAAATCAGCATGAGTTAATCAGTCTGATCGCCTGGTGGAAGAAGCTGTCCCAGAGCCTGTTGGTCCTGGCTTTTATGCTGTGGTCCTGGCTTTTATCCTGGATGGTAGCAGCTGGAATAGATTGTGGTTGGGGTGACTTGGATCCCCAATGATCCTACGGGCCCTTTTTACAGACCTGTCTCAGTAAATGTCTTGAATCATGGGAAGTTCATAACTACAGACGCGCTGGGCTGTCTGCACCACTCTCTGCAGAGCCCTGCAATTAAGGGAGGTACAGTTCTCGTACCAGGCAGTGATGCAGTCAGTCAGGATGCTCTCAATTGTGCCCCTGTAGAAAGTTCTTAGGATTTGGGGGCCCATACCAAACTTCCTCAACCATCTGAGGTGAAAGAGGCGCTGTTGTGCCTTTTTCACCACACAGCTGGTGTGTACAGACCAGGTGAGATCCTTGATGTTGTGGATGCCGAGGAACTTAAAGCTGTTTACCCTCTCAACCCCAGGTCTATTGATGTCAATGGGGTTAGCCAGTCTCCATTCCTCCTGTAATCTACAACCAACTCCTTTGTTTTTGCAACATTGAGGGAGAGGTTGTTTTCCTGATACCACTGTGTCAGAGAGATGATTTCTTCCCTGTAGGCTACCTCGTTATTGTTTGAGATAGGCCAATCAGTGTAGTGTCATCAACAAATTTAATTAACAGATTAGAGCTGTGGGTGGCAACACAGTCATGGGTATACAGGGAGTAAAGGAGGGGACTCAGTACACAGCCCTGTATTGAGAGTCAGAGGGTTGGAGTTGAGGGAGCCCACTCTTACTACCTGCTGGTGATCTGACACGAATTCCAGGATCTAGCTGCACGGCAGGGTCAAGGCTGAGCTCTCTGAGCTTATGGTCGAGCCGGATGGAACTATGGTGTTGAATGCTGAACTGTAGTCCAAGAACAGCATTCTCACATAAGCATTGACTTTTACCCATCCAAATGTGAAGTGTTGCCCCTTGATTGGTCAAACATAAAGAGATAGTACAATGTTGATGGCTAGACCTTAACAGTGTTGATGAGCAGGGGGATCTTAGGGTCCAAGTTCAGAGATCCCTGAAAGTGACTATACAGGTTGATTAGGGTGGTTAGGAAGGCATGCAGCATGCTTGCTTTTATTGAGGCATTGAATTCAAAAGTCAGGAAGTTAAGTTGTAGTTCATAAAACTCTAGTTAGGCTGTATCTGGAGTATTGCATACAGTTCTGGTCACCCAATTATAGGAAGGATGGTGAGACTTTGGAAAGCGTACAGGAATTGTTTATCAGGCTGTTGCCTGGATTAGAGGGCATCAGAGTCAAGTTTAATATCACTGCCATATGTCATGAAATTTGTTAATTTGAGGCAGCAGTGCAGGGCAATGCATAATAAAAACTTACTTCAGTGTGAGTCTTGCTTCAGTGGTGGGCGAGTTGTTGGAGAAGATCCTGAGAGGCAGGATTTATGAGCATTTGGAGAGACATAATCTGATTAGGGATAGTCAGCATGGCTTTGTCAGGGCAGGTTGTGCCTTACAAGCCTGATTCAATTCTCAGAAGATGTAACAAAGCACATTAGTAAAGGTAAAGCAGTGGATTTTGTGTATATGGTAAGACATTTGATAAGCAACACACATCAAAGTTGCTGGTGAACGCAGAAGGTCAGGCAGCATCTGTAGGAAGAGGTGCAGTCGACGTTTCAGGCCGAGACCCTTCGTCAGGACTAACTGAAGGAAGAGTGAGTAAGGGATTTGAAAGTTGGAGGGGGAGGGGGAGATCCAAAATGATAGGAGAAGACAGGAGGGGGAGGGATAGAGCCAAGAGCTGGACAGGTGATAGGCAAAAGGGGATTTGATAAGGTTCCCCATGCAAGGTTCATTCAGAAAGTAAACATGGGATCCAGGGAGACCTTGCTTTGTGGATTCAGAATTGGCTTGCCCACAGAAGGCAAAGGGCGGTTATAGATGGTTTGTATTCTGCATGGAGGACGGTGACCAGTGGTGTTCTGCAGGGATCTATTCTGGGACCCCTACTCTTCATGATTTTTATAAATGACCTGGATGAGGAAGTGGAGGGATGGGATAGTAAATTTGCTGATGACACAAAAGTTGGGGGTGTTGTGGATAGTATGGAGGGCTGTCAGAGGTTACAGCGGGACATTGATAGGATGCAGAACTGGGCTGAGAAGTGGCAGATGGAGTTCAACCCAGATAAGTGTGAAGTGGTTTATTTTGGTAGGTCAAATATGGCAGAATATAGTATTAATGGTAAGATCTTGGCAGTGTGGATGATCAGCGAGGTCTTGGGGTCCATATCCATAGAACACTCAAAGCTGTTGTGCTGGTTGACAATGTTGTTAAGAAGGCATACGGTGTATTTGCCTTCATCAACCGTGGGATTGAGTTCAAGAGCCGTGAGGTAATGTTAACAGCGATACAAGACCTTAGTTAGACTGCACTTGGAGTACCGTGTTCATTTCTGGTCACCTCATTACAAGAAGGATGTGGATACTATAGAGAGAGTGTAGAAGAGATTTACAAGGATGTTACCTGGATTGGAGAGAATGCCTTATGAGAATAGGCTGAGTGAACTTGTCCTTTTCTCCTTGGAGTGACAGAGGAGAGGTGACCTGATAGAGATGTACAAGATGATAGGAGGCAATGACCGTGTGGCTAGCCATAGGCTTCTTTCCCAGGGCTGAAAGGGCTAACATGAGGGGGCATACTTTTAAGGTGCTTTGAAAAGGTACAAGGGGGATATCAGGGGTAAGATTTTCCACACAGAGTGGTGAGTGCGTGGAATGCACTGCGAGCGATGGTGGTGGGGTGGATACAATAGGGTCTTTTAAGAGACTCTTAGGTAGGTATATATAGGCATCTGTTAGTCTCATGAGGCCATGGGCAAGGTTGTGTGGAAGACTGGCAGTTGCCCATGCTGCAAGTCTCCCCTCTCCACGCCACTGATGTTGTCCAAGGGAAGGGCACTAGGGCCGATACAGCTTGACACCAGTGTTGTTGCAGAGCAGTGTGTGGTTAAGTGCCTTGCTCAAAGACACAACACGCTGCCTCAGCTGAGGCTCAAACTAGCGACCTTCAGATCACTAGCCCAACGCCTTAACCACTTGGCCATGCGCCAACACAGATAGGTATATGGAGCTTAAAAAAATAGAAGGCTCTGTGGTTGGGAAATTCTTGGCAGTTTCTGGAGTAATTTGCATGGTTGGCACATTGTGGGCTGAAGGGTCTGTAATTTCTGTTTCTGTTTCTATGTAACTATAAATTACAAAAAGAAAATATATGACATTGAGTAAGTACAAAAAGAGGAAAAAGAATAGATAGTTTACATGGATTTATTGTCCATTCAGAAATCGGATGGGAGAGGTAAAGAAGCTGTACCTGAAATGTTGAATGTATGTCTTCAGGCTCCTGTACCTTCTCTTTGATGATACCGATGAGAAGATGGCATGTCCTATGTGATGGGGTTCTTAATGATGGATGCTGCCTTTTTGAAGCATTGCCTATTGAAGATGTTCTTGACGCTGGGGATGATGGAGCTGGCTGAGTTTACAGCTTTCTGCAGCAATAACAAGAGATTGGGCAAACTTAGGTTATTTTCTTTGGTGTGCCAGAGGCTGGGATTAATAAGATTATGAGAGACATAGAGTAGACTGACAGTATCTTTTTGCCAGGGTTGAAACGTCTAGTACCAGAGGGCATGCATTTAAGTTGAGAGCAGGGAAAGGAGATGTGGTGGATGCCCGGAATGTACTGCTAGGGTTGGTGGAGGCAGATACGGTAGAGGTATTTAAGAGGTTCTTCGGAATAAACCTGCTGGATATCGTTAGGCATTTGATTACTAATTTAATTGGCATAATATTACAGGCAGAAGTGCCTGTTCCAGGGCTGTACTTCCTACGTTCCAGGCCGGCTATTTTCCTGGAGTGTTGGAAGCTGAGGGGTGACGTTTATAAAAGATCATAAAATCCTGATGTGCAGTCTTTTCCCCAGGGTAGGAAAGACATAAACTAGCTTTACAATAAAAGGAGATCAATTTAAAACGGACCTGAGGGGCAACTTTTTTGTGCAGACGGTGGTGAGTATGTGGAAGGAGCTGCCATTGGAAATGGTTGAGGCAGATACAATTTAAGAAGCATTTGGATAGGTACATAGAGGGGCAGTGACTAGTGGGATATGGGCCGAACACTGGAAATCAGGACTAGCTGGATGGGCACTGTGGTCAGCAGGGCCATGATGGGTCGAAGGGCGTGTATCCATTATGACCTTTTAAATCTTTCCCCTTTCACCCTACATCTGTGCCCTCTAGTTTGAGACCCTTATGCTGGAGGAAAAGTGCTGTCACTCTCCACCTTATCTACACTCCTCATGATTTTGTAAACCTCTGTAAGTCACCTGTTATCCTTCTTCACTCCAGGGAAAACTCCCAGCCTTGCCTTATAACTCAAGCCATCAGTGCTGGCAACATCCCAGTGAATATTGCTGTACCGTCTCTAGCTTGTTCTCTAGTATCTCCAGATGTGGTCTCACAAAGCATCTTGTAACATCCTGTAGCGGCTATACTGGGGCATAGGCCGCCAACAGCAGCTTGCCGGAGCCCTCTGTCCTGGGCCAGTCTTTCAGGTCAAGATGTAGCACATCTATGTTTTCTAGGCAAAGCTCCTTCTTCTCCCAGAGATGAAGTCTTTGCAGCTGCTGTTGGTGTTTCTGTAGATCTGGGTTTTTATGGGATGTGGTTGCTAGCCCTATTTCCAACCCTCCTCTTTTGGACATGGGGCTATGTAATCATACCAGCTACATTTTCATCTAAGTTGTTTACAAATACGACAAATAGTGGACCCAGCACTGATCCTGACATATCATTGGATACAAGTCTGCAATCTGAAGCACAATCCTCCACTGCTCTCTTCTGACACCTACCACCAAGCCAATTTTGTATCCAAATGGCTGTCTGATCCTGGATCCAATGTGATCAAATCTTTTGGACCAGCCCACTGTGTGGGACCCTGTCTATACCCTTGCCACAGTCCAGAAAGACCATGTACAACTCTGCTCTTATCATTCCTCTTGGTTACCTCAATCACATTTATGTGACACAATGTCCCATGCACCAAGCCTTGCTGACAAGCCATGTACTTATGCATCTATGTACTACTAAAACTCTCATGCTCTGTTTGTGACCTCCAATTAGCTCAAATGGTGCATTACAGTGGCACTATTTTTGGCTAAATCAACTTTAAATGCGCTAACTTACAGAATGCAGGCAAAGTTCAGGGTTATATATTTGTATAAAATTGCTCACTCGCCAAAATCAACAGCCCCGCTTTCACCCGAGAGCTGATGTCAGCCATGATGGAAACCGCAACGCGACACCACGACGCATGAGCACGGCCAGCCTCAGAAGCGACTCATGATACTCACAGCAGCGACACCAACAGGATAAAAGGGCAGGGCAGCTCTATTTCAAGCTGTCACTTTCTGCTAATCACCATCAGCATGTGCAGGATTGGGACAGATCAAACTGAGACCCATCAATAAGAGATAGTTCAATCTTATTGTAATGATGTACTTCGAGACACCCATCAAACCCTTTGCTGCATTCAAAGGGCAGCGGTGACTATATTACGTCCATTTAGGAGAGCACCAACCACATCATCAAGAATAATCAGCATCCTAGAGGCTTTTGGTGTTACTGTTTCATATCTTCTTTCCAGCAATAGGGTAAAAAAATATGGTCAGCCTAATTATGCCGCATGGAAAGAGAAGGGGGACATTATGGTCAAGAGATGATGCCAAACATCGTTGGGAAGCGGCAAGGAGAGGGAGAGAACAAGAATCAGATGAGGCCGTGGCCGCATGACTCCAGGATCAAAGAGTCAGGACAAAAAAAGATGAAAGAAGAAGAGACAGAGGAGGAGAGGCATGCATGTCTCCAAAATGACAACAACTGGCATAGAAGGAGGAGAGACAAAGAGATGAAGGAGCTGAGAAATGCATCTCTCCAGGATCAGAGACAAACAACAAACAGCAGAAGAGATGAAGAGACGAGGGATGAAAGGACTGCACATCTCCAGAATGACAAAAACAGGCACAGGAGGAGGAGAGAGGAAGAGACAAAGGAGCAGAGAAATGCATGTCTCCAGGATCAGAGACAAAGAATAAACAGCAGAAGAGATGAAGAGATAGCGGATGAAAGGACTGCACGTCCCTAGAATGACAATGAGAAGCACAAGGGTGACAGATCAACCAGAAATGATGCCATCAAAAGTGACCTTCGTTAAACGAGGAGGAGCTATATTTGCCTTGCTACGCGTCATTCTTCTTTAAGAAACTGAGGTTTTCTTCTTCAATTTCCAAAGCATAGCAATACCAATAGCATTCAGAAAAATTTAATGTTCATTCTGGTCACATCAGACTGCACTACCCTTCTCTCAAAGGGTGCCCCAACGGGCCACCCCATTATCTAGTATGACATAAACCTGACTAACCCTAATCAGTCCTTGTCTTTGCGAATGCAGGTAGACAGTCTCTCTGAATTCCCTCCAGTTCCCAGCACTGGTGTTAGGTTCACAGGCCTGTAGTTCATGGTATCTCATTGTCATCCTCCTTGAAGGCACATTTTTCATCCTCCAGTCTTCCGGTAAATCACCATGGCTAAAGAAAATACCAAAATCTCAAATTTTGGTATGAAAATCTCAAGATTCACATTTATTAATTTATCAAGTATGTTATAGTGAAATGCATTGCTTGTCTCAAGATATCAAATTGAGATGAAGGGTCTCAGCCTGAAACATCAGCTGTTTATTCCTCTCCACAAATGCTGCCTGACCTGAGTCCCTTCAACAATTTGTATGTGTTGCTCCAGAAATTTCTTTACTTGCTTCCCACAATGTCTTAGGATATACTTGGTCAGCGGATTTATCCACCTTTATGTGTCTTGAGACAGCCAGTTCCTACATTTTTGTAACATGGATTGTTTTTGAGACATCACTCTTCTCTTGCCTGAATTCCAAAGCTTCTATGACCTTCTGTATGGCAAATATCGATGAGAAATACTCCTTTAACTCCTCACCCTTCTTCCATGACTCCATACAGTCAGACACACTGATCCTTTAGGAAACGTATTCTCTCCTCAGTTGCCCTTTTTGTCTTAATTTACTTGATAGAGGTGTTGAATTGAATTGACTTTATTTCTTACATCCTTCACATACATGAGTAAAAATCTTTATGTTATATCTCTGTCTAAGTGTGCAATGTGTAATCATAGTAATTTATAATAAATAGAATAGTCAATGTAACATAGAAATCCACTCAAATCAGTGTGAATTAATCAGTCTGTAACAAGGTGTTACAAGAGTAACTGGAGGCTTTTTCCCAGGTGGAAATGGCTAATAAGACCAGAAGACATAGGAGCAGAATTAAGCCATTTGGCTAATCAAGTCTGCTTTGCCATTCAATCATGGCTGATCCTCCCCAGCCCTACTCCCAGTAACCTTTGATGCCATGTCCAATTAAGAACCTATCAAGCTCTGCCTTAAATACACCCCAACAACCTGGTCTCCACAGCTGCCTATGGTAATAAATTCCACAAATTCACCACCCTCTAGCTAAAGAAATTTCGCTGCGATTGAGGGGTCTTCATTTTAAGATGATTGGAGGATGTCAGGGGTAGGTGGTCGTTGTTGTTTGTTTTTTTTTAAACAGAGTGGTAGGTGCCTGGAATGCACTGCTGGGGTAGAAACATAGAAAACCTACAGCACAATACAGGCCCTTCAGCCCACAAAGTTGTGCTGAACATGTCCCTACCTTAGAAATTACAAGGCTTACCCATAGCCCTCTGATCTTCCGCACTGCCAAGAGTCTTACCATTAATACTATATTCTGCCATCATATTTGACCTACCAAAATGAACCACCTCACACTTAGCTGGGTTGAACTCCATCTGCCATTTCTCAGCCCAGTTTTGCATCCTATCAATGTCCCGCTGTAACCTCTGACAACCCTCCACACTATGCACAATACCCCCAACCTTTGTGTCATCAGCAAATTTACTAACCTATCCCTCCACTTCCTCATCCAGGTCATCTATAAAAATCACAAAGAGTAAGGGTCCCAGAACAGATCCCTAAGGCACACCAGTGGTCACCGGCCTTCATGCAGAATATGACCTGTCTGCAACCACTCTTTGCTTTCTGTGGGCAAGCCAATTCTGGATCCACAAAGCAATGTCCCCTTGGATCCCATGCCTCCTTACTTTCTCAATAAGCCTTGCAAGGGGTACCTTATCAAATGCCTTGCTGAAATCCATATACACTACATCTACTGCTCTTCCTTCATCAATGTGTTTAGTCACATCCTCAAAAAAATCAATCAGGCTGATAAGGCACGACCTGCCCTTGACAAAGCCATGCTGACTATTCTTCATCATATTATATCTCTCCAAATGTTCATAAATACTGCCTCTCAGGATCTTTTCCATCAACTTACCAACCACTGCAGTAAGACTCACTGGTCTGTAATTTCCTGGGCTATCTCTACTCCCTTTCTTGAATAAGGGAACAACATCCGCAACCCTCCAATCCTCCGGAACCTCTCCCATCCCCACTGATGATGCAAAGATCATCGCCAGAGGCTCAGCAATCTCCTCCCTCGCCTCCCACAGTACCCTGTGGTACATCTTATCTGGTCCTGGCGACTTATCCAACTTGATGCTTTCCAAAAGCTCCAGCACATCCTCTTTCTTAATGTCTATATGCTCAGGCTTTTCAGTCTGTTGCTAGTCATCACTACAATTACCAAGGTCCGTTTCTATAGTGAATACTGAAGTAAAGTGTTCATTAAGTTCCTCTGCTATTTCCTCTGGATCCATACACACGTTTCCACTGTCACACTTGATAGGTCCTATTCTTTCATATCTTCTTGCTGTTCATGTACTTGTAGGATGCCTTGGGGCTTTCCTTAATCCTGCCTGCCAAGGCCTTCTCATGGCCCCTTCTGGCTCTCCTAATTTCCTTCTTAAGCACCTTCCTGTTAGCCTTATAATCTTCTAGATCTCTAACATTACCTGGCTCTCTGAACCTTTTGTAAGCTTTTCTTTTCTTCTTGACTAGATTTATTACAGCCTTTGTATACCACAGTTCCCGTACCCTACTATAACTTCCCTGTCTCATTGGAACATACCTCTGCAGAACTCCACACAAATATCCCCTGAACATTTGGCACATTTCTTCTGTACTTTTCCTTGAGAGCATCTGTTCCCAACTTAATCTTCCAATTTCCTGCCTGATAGCCTCATAATTCCCCTTACTCCAATTAAATGCTTTTCTAACTTGTCTGTTCCTATCTCTTTTGAATGCTATTGTAAAGGAGATAGAATTATGATCACTATCTCCAAATATCCTGAATATTGCTGTGACGTTTTAGACCAGAAGACCGTAAGATATAGGAGCAGAATTAGGCCATTTGGCTCATCGAGTCTACTCCACCAATCAATCATGGCTGATCCATTTTTCCTCTCAGCCCCAATCTCCTCCTCCCCCCCCCAACCCGATCTCCTTTCATGTTCTGACCAATCAAAAATCTATCAACCTCTGCCTTACATATACTTAAGACTTGACCTCCACAACTTCCTGTGGCAATGAATTCCACAGATTCAACACTCTGGCTAAAGAAATTCCTCATGACCATTCTAAAAGGACACCCCAAATTTTGAGGCTATGTCCTCTGTATTAGACTCTCCCACCATAGGAAACATCCTCTCATTCACTCTCTATCAAGGCCTTTCACCATTCAATAGGTTTCAATGAGTTCACCCCTCATTCTTTTGAATTCCAGTGATTACAGTTCCAGAGCCATAAAATGCTCTTCATATGACAAGCTGTTTAATCCTGGAATCATTTTTGTGAACCTGCTTTGAACCCTCTCCAGTTTCAGCACATCTTTTCTAAGATGCTGCTTTAGTCTGCCTCTGGGTCTAGCCATCCGCAGATGTGTGCTTGAGTGTCTTTGAATCTGTGCAGGGTGGTGGATTGTGTTCGTGTGTGTGTCTGTGGCAATCTGTCTCTCAGCCCCTCACAGCTGTGTGTGTGAGCGTCTCTGTGTATCCCTGTATCGCAGCCCCTCACGGTTGTGTGTGTGTGTGTGTGTGTCTGTCTCTGTGTATCCCTGTATTGTAGCCCCTCAGGGTTCTGTATGTGTGTGTCTCTGTCTATACCTGTATTGCAGCCTCTCACGGTTGTGTGTGTGTCTGTCTATCCCTGTATCGTAGCCCCTCACGGGGGTGTGAGTGTGTGTCCCTGTCTTTATCTGTATTGTAGCCCCTCACAGTTCTGTGTGTGTCTGTCTCTGTGTATCCCTGTATCATAGCCCTTTACGGTTCTGTGTGTGTGTGTGTGTGTGTGTGTGTGTTCCTCCATCCATACCTGTATTGTAGCTGCTCACAGTTCTCTGTGTGTCTATGTATCCTTGTATCACAGCCCCTCACGGTTCTGTGCATGTGTGACTGTCTATACCTGTATTGTAGCCCCTCACAGTTCTGTGTGTGTGTACCTCTGTGTATTCCTGTATCACAGCCCCTTACAGTTCTGTGTGTGTTGTGCCCACAGGGAGTAGAGGTCGGGAGAAGGGAGAGTTCACCAACCTGCAGGGAATCTCTGCCTCGGGAAACAACCGCATTGTGGTTGCCGATAGCAACAACCAATGTATCCAGGTACTGGCACTGCGTCTGTGAGCAGGGAACTGTCTTTGACAGGAGGGAGCGTTTGTGACGATGTGCTGTCTGTCCCCCAGATATTCTCCAACGATGGACAGTTCAAACTACGCTTCGGGGTGCGGGGGCGATCTCCAGGCCAACTCCAGCGTCCAACTGGAGTGACCATTGACCCCAACGGTGACATCATTGTGGCCGATTATGACAACCGATGGGTCAGCACCTTCACTCCTGATGGCAAGTTCAAGGTAGGGGCTGAATGGGTGGTGGGGGGAGTGAGGGGGGATAGGTGAATAGGTAGGGCCCGAATGGGTGTAGGGGAGTAAAAGCAAAGGGCAGGTATGGGGACCGAATGGGGCAGTGTGAGAGAGAGCGGAGAGGTGGAGTGGGGGTGGTCCGGGGGGAGTAAATTGGTAGGAAAGTGGAGGTTGTGAGTGTAGAGAGGGGAGAAGGTAATAAGATGGCAATAAGATTGAAAAGTGCAGAGAAACTTTCAAAAAAATGTTGCAGGGACTCGAGGACATGAGTTATAGAGAAAGTTTCAATACGTTAGGACTTAGGGAGATTGGATGAGGGGTATAGATCGGGTAAATGCAAGCAGGCTTTTTCCACTGAGCTTGGGTGAGACTACAACTAGAGGTCAAGGGTTAAGGGTGAGAGGTGAAATGTTCAAGGGGAACATGAGGAGGAACCTCTTCACTCAGAGTGGTGATAGTGTGTAACAGGTTGTCAGCACAAGTGGTGGATGTGGGGCCGATTTCAACATTTGAGAGAAATTTGGATAGGTACATGAATGGGAGGGGTATGGAGGGTTATGATCCCAGTGCAGGTCGATAGGACAAGGCAGATCAATAATTCAGCATGGACCAGATAGGCTGAATGGCCTGTTTCTGTGTTCTATGACTCTGACTGCAAGTTATGTTGCAACTTTATAAAACTCTCGTTTGGCCACATATGGAGTATTGCATCATTTCTGTTTGCTAGGATGTGAAGGCTATGGAGAGGGGGAAAAGAGGGACTCACCAGACTGCTGCCTGGATTAGAGAGCATGTCTTATAAGGGCTTTTCAGCAGAGGAGGATGGAGAAGCACCTTGACAGAGATGTAAATACGAGGAGTGATTGATAAGTTCGTGGCCTAAGGTAGAAGGAGTCAATCTTAGAAAACCTAGCACATTTATTTTTCAACATCGCCCCCTCCTACATGTACACACTTAGTCCAGTGGTCATGGAGCATACGCATCTCTTTGTAGAAGTGGTCCACAGCAGGGGTCATTGATAAATTCGTGGCCCAAGGTAAAAGGAGATGAGTTATTAACTTCAAACTTTCTGCATAATCACTCAGAGTTGAACTGCACGTGCATGTAATGAGAGCGTCTTGGACCTCCAGGTGGTCCACAGTAGGGGTGATAGATAAGTTCGTGGCCTTGGGTAGAAAGAGATGATTTATATGCACGTGCAGTTTAACACTTTGAGTGAAATTGCAGAAAGTTTGAAGTTAATAAATCATGTCCTTTTACCTTCGGCCACGAACTTATCAGTCACCCCTGCTGTGGACCACTTTCTGGAGGTCCAAGACACTGACTTCTACAAAGAAGGGATCTGTATGCTCCACGACTGCTGGACTGAGTGTGTAAATGTAGGAAAAATAAATGTTCTAGGTTTTCTAAAATTGACTCCTTTTACCTTTCACCCCTTGTAATATCAGAGGGATTGATAAAGTGTATAGCTGGTTGCTTTAACCCAGTTTTGCAATGTCTGATAGCAGAGGGCATGTATTCAAGCTGAGAAGGGGTAAATTCAAAGGAGATGTGAGAGGCAAGACGTTAAAAAAAAAGTATGTGTGGTGGGTGCCTGGAATGCACTGCTGGAGTGGTGTTGGCAGAAATGATGGGCGTCAGATTCATTCAGTCAATGGATTACTTAGCTCAGCTAAGAGGGGAGGGGCAGTGAATGGGGAGAGAACGAGGGAGGGGGCAGTGAGTGGGGAGAGGAGGGGCGTGAGCGAGTGAGATGGAGGGGGTGTAGTAAACTACATTAACAAGCATTCTCCGATACAATTGCTCAAGAGTAAACATCAAACAGAAACAGGCCCATTGGACCTCCATCAGATCTCCTCTCGGCCTCCGCTGCTCCAGAGAAAACAACCCAAGTTTGTCCAACCTCTTGCTAGAGCACATGACCTCAAATCCAGGCAACATCTTGGTAAACCTTTTCTGCATTCTCTTCAAAGTCTTGACATCCTTCCCAGAATGGGGTGAACAGAGCTGTGTGCAATACTCCAGATGCAGCCTAACTAGAGTTTTATGAAGCTGCCACATAACTTCCTGACTTTTGAACTCAATGCCTCAATCAATAAAGTCGAACATAGCACCCGTCATGTTAACCACCTTATTATTTGCTCGTTCCTCTATCTGTGTCTAATTCCTCACCAACAGTACTGTGCAAATCCCTCTATATGGTTCACCCCCACAGTCTCCTTAGATTCTTGGGAAGGGGCAACAGCCTTGCCTGGTTCCCCCATTCTGAACCCCCCCGTCCGTTTCGCCCGCCCCTGTCATCCACTTCCACCCTCCACTCCCCCATCTTCCCCTTCCAGACAACCCCTCCTGGTCTCCCCACCCTGTCCCCTCCCCCCCTTCCCCTCTTACTGACCCTCGCTTTCTCTTTGACTCTCACTTTGTCTCTGAACTTCTTTCACTTTGTCTCCGACTCTCTCTGCAGAGTAAGATCGGTGCGGGGAAGCTGTTGGGTCCGAAGGGTGTGGCAGTAGACCGGAACGGCCACCTGATTGTGGTTGATAACAAAGCGTGTAGTGTCTTCATCTTCCAGTCCAACGGGAAGCTGGTGACGCGGTTCGGGGCTCGAGGCACTGCAGACAGACAGTTTGCAGGTACACTGGACGGTAATAACTCCCACTACCTCTTCCTCTGCACCACACAGGCCCTTTGGCCTGGCTCATCTGTGCTGACCGATGGTGCAGTTTTGTATTAGTTCCATTGGGTTGGGCTGTATTAGCCCCAAGTCCCTCTGTTTCTCTCCCATCCACGTACCTGATCAAACTCGGCCACCAGCACTTCCTTTATTCATCCATGTATCTGATCAAACTGTTTCCACCTCTTCCTTTATCCATCACCCTTCCTAACCAAGTGCTGTATTGGGGGGATAGCAAGATAGGCAGAGTGTGGCGTGGCTCTGCAGGTAAAGAATAGCATCAAATCAGTAGAAAGATGTGACATAGGATCAGAAAATGGTGAATCCTTGTGGGCTGAGTTAAGAAACTGCAAGGGTAAAAGGACCCTGATGGTAGTTATCTACAACAGTAGGTGGGATGTGAACTACAGATTACGACGGGAAATAGAAAAGGAATGTCAAAAGGGCAATGTTAAGATGGACATGGGAGACTTCAACATGCAGCTTGATTGGGGAAAATCAGGAATCTCAAGAGAGTGAGTTTGTTGAATGTTTACAAGTGGCTTTTTAGAGCGGTTTGTTGCTGACCCGACTAGGGAATCGGCTATACTGGATTGGGTGTGAAATCCGTTATCTCTGGAAATACAGCTCATTAACCCCTCGCTAACAGCCACTGGACTCTGTGGCAAGGAAACCACCTTTCACAGCTCTGTATGTCTAGAGTGTACACAACTTTGTCCTGCCAAACCCGTGAGATTTGGATGTCTCGCCCACCCAAACTCCGGTTTGTGTAAATGCTGTATGATTTATGGCCTCCTGCAATCGCCCGTTGGCAAGAAATAGCAGATTGCACACTGCGTGGAATTATAAAGAAAGTATATTGAAGGATGTTAACTTAAGCAAACATTTGTTAAAGAAAAGTGACTAGTGGTGTTCCGCAGGGGTCGGTGTTGGGACCACTTCTTTTAATGCTCTATATAAATGATTTAGATGATGGATTAGATGGCTTTGTTGCCAAGTTTGCAGATGATACGAAGATTGGTGGAGGGGCAGGTAGTGTTGGGGAAACAGGTAGGATGCAGAAGGACTTAGACAGATTAGGAGAATGGGCAAGAAAGTGGCAAATGAAATACAATGTTGGAAAACACATGGTCATGCACTTTGGTAGTAGAAATAAATGTGCAGACTATTTTCTAAACGGGGAGAAAATCCAGGAATCTGAGATGCAGAGGGACTTGGGAGTGCACAACACCCTGAAGATTAACGTGAAGACTGAATCGGTGGTGAGGAAGGCAAATGCCATGTTAGCATTCATTTCAAAAGGTCTAGAATCCAAGAGCAAGGATGTGATGCTGAGGTGTTATAAGGCACTGGTGAGGCCTCACCTTGAGTATTGTGAACAGTTTTGAGCCCCTCATCTTAGAAGAGATGTGCTGACATTGGAGAGGGTCCAGAGGAGGTTCACAAGGATGATTCCAGGAATGAAAGGGTTATCATAAGAGGAATGTTTGATGGCTCTGGGTCTGTACTCGCTGGAATTCAGAAGGATGAAGGGGGATCTCATTGAAACCTTTTGAATGTTGAAAGGCCTAGATAGAGATGATGTACAAAGGATGTTTCCCATGGTGGGAGAATCTAGGACAAGAGGGCACAGCCTCTTCAAAACAGATGTGGAAAAATTTTTTTAGTCAAAGGGTGGTGAATTTGTTGTCACTTGCAGCTGTGGAGGACTGGTCGTTGGATGTATTTACGGCAGAGATTGATAGGTTCATGATTGGACATGGCATCAAAGGTTACGGGGAGAAGGTCGGGAACTGGGGTTGAGGAGGGGGGAGAAAAAGGATCCACTATGATTGAATGGCGGAGGAGATTCGAATAGCCAGATGGCCTATTTCTGCTCGTATGACTTATGGTCTTACGGAAAAGAAAGGGAAAAAACAAAAAGGGCTCATTACAGTTGAATAGTCACATGTGCATGGTGGAGCTCAAATATTCCAATAGCTATTGTTTTGGGTTGATCACTGTATCAACCCCTATTCACCACTCCCCAGTAAAAGTTCTCCTCTTGGGTTCCATTGGATCGTACATTCGAATCCTACGGTCTGTTCTCTTGAGGCCTTTCTCTCTCCATTTCTCACTGAAAAAGACCTCGGCCTACACCAAGGTCCATCACAAAGTCTGTTCCCCCACTGTTTTCCAGAACCTTCTCCCAGTTCCACCCTCCTGACTGGATGACACACACATTCCTAAGCATCCCTTAACTTTAATCCAAACACTGCCAGCAGAACACACTGCTCCAACAGAAAAACCAATACATAAAATACCCTGCAACACTAGCAATAAAACCTTTACCAGGGCATTACACTCTTTCCCCCCCCCATAGTTATATCTTCGTGACCTTGAAATTTATCATCCCCTCATTAGCAACAATTTTCAAAGGAATTTCGTGATGTCAGGACCCCCAGTGCATTTGTAAATTTCGGTCCACAATGTTTCTGAATGTGTCCACAGTATCCTGTAGGGGGAGGGTGAGCAGCCAACAACATATGTAGAAAAAGGGATGAGGTCCTGAAAGCAGAATACAGGGAGTTAGGAAGGAAGCTGAGAAGCAGGACCTCAAGGGTAATAATTTTGGGATTGCTGCCTGTGCCACGTGACAGTGAGTGTAGAAATAGAATGAGATGGAGGATAAATGCATGGCTGAAGAATTGGAGCAGGGGGCAGGGATTCAGATTTCTGGATAATTGGGACCTCTTCTGGGACAGGTAGGACCTGTACAAAAGGGAACGGATGCACTTGAATCCGAGGGGGACCAATATTCTTGTGGGTTGGTTTACTAGAGCTGTTGAGAGTGGTTTAAACTAATATGGCAGCGGTATGGGAAACAGCATGATAGAACCAGCATGGATGCAACATTAATGTAAGGAAGGACAAGCCAATGATTGGGTGCAAATGCAGACGGAGCAAAGAGTTAAATTGTACCACAAAGGCAAAATTCAAAAGAGTGAAGAATGCAGGACTGAAGGTGCCGTAGTTAATTGCGTGTAGTATTCAGGATGAGGTGGATGAACTCGTAGCACAATTAGAGATTGGTCTGTATGATGTTGTGGGCATCACTGAGTCAAGGCTGAAAGAAGTCCATAGTTAGGAGCTTAATATCAAAGGATAGACTTTGTATCAAACGGACAGGCAGGAAGGCATAGGCGGTGGTGTGGCTCTGTTGGTAAGGGATGGAGTTACATCTTTAGAAAGAGGTGACATAGGGTCAGAGAATCTTGAATCTTTGTGTGCGTAGTTAAGAAAATGGAAGGGTAAAAAACTGTTATGGCAATCATATACGCATCCAAATAGTAGCCAAGATGTGGTGGTGTGATTGCCCAAAGAGCTGGAAAAGGCATGTAATTAGTGTAATGTCCTAACTGTAATGGGGGACCAATATCCAAGGGGATTAGGAAAATCAGGTTGGTGTCACATCGCAAGAGAGGGAATTTGTTGAATGCCTAGGAGGTGGCGTTTTAGAGCAGTTTGTGCTTGAGCCCACTAGGGGGAAGGCTACCTCAAATTGAATATTGTGTAATAACCCAGATTTTATCAGGGAGCTTGAGGTAAAGGAACCCTTGGGAGGCAGTGATCATAATATGATTGGATTTGTACTGCAATTTGAGAGGGAGATGCATAAGTCACATGTATCAGTATCACAATGGGATAAAAGGAACTACAGTGGCATAAGAGAGGACCTTACCCAGGTGGATTAGAGGAGGATACTGGCAGGGATGACAGCAGAGCAGAGGTGGATGAAGTTTCTGGGAATAGTTCACAAGGCGCAGGATAGATATGTCCTAGAGCAGAAGTTCTCAAATGTCAGGAGTAGGCAACTGTGGCTGACAAAGGAAGTTAAGGACTGCATAAAAGGAAAGGATATATAAGGTAGCAAAAGTGAGTGGGAAGCTGGATGATTAGGAAGCTTTTAAAATCCAACAAAAGGCAACTGAAAAAGCTATAAGAAAGGAAAAGATGAAATATGAGGGCAGACTAGCCAATAATATAAAGTAGGATACTAGAAGTTTCTTCTGTTACATAAAGAGTAAGAGGGAGGTGAGAGTTGATACAGGACCACTGGAAAATGATGCTGGTGAGGTAGTAATGGGGGACAAAGAAATGGCAGATGAGCTTGAGAAGAACTTTGCGTCAGTCTTCACTGTGGAAGACACTAGCAATGTGCCAGAGGTCAGGGAGCAGGAGTGAGAGCCATTGCTATTACAAAGGAAAAAGTGTTAGGCAAACTCAAAGGTTTTATGGTGGATAAGTCACCTGGACCAGATGGACTACAACCCAGAGTCCTGAGAGAGGTTGCTGAAGAGGTACCAGATGTATTGGCCATGATCTTTGAAAAATCACTTGATTCTGGCATGGTCCCAGAGGAATGGAAAATTGCAAATGTCACCCCACTCTTTAAGAAGGGAGAAAAGCAAAAGAAAGGAAATTATAGGCCAGTTAGCCTAACCTCAGTGGTTGGGAAAGTGTTGGGAGTCTATCATTAAGGATGCGGTTTTGGGCTACTTGGAGACTAACGATAAAATAATTCAAAGTCAGCATGGTTTCTGTAAAGGGAAATCTTGCCTGACAAATCTGTTAGAGTTCTTTGAGGAAGCAACAAGCAGGGTGGACAAAGGAAAGGTGGTGGATGTCATTTACTTGGATTTTAAGAAGGCATTTGTTGAGGTGTCACATGAGGCTGCTTAACAAGGTAAAATACAATGGCCTTGCAGGAAAGATACTGGCATGGATAGGGGAAGGTTTGACAGGCAGGAGGCAGTGAGTGGGAAGAAAAGGGGCCTTTTCTGGTTGGCTGCCAGTGACTAGTGGTGTTCCTCAAGGTTCAGTATTGGGACTGCTACTTTTCACCTTGCTTGTCAGCAACCTGGATATTGGAATTGATGGCTTTGTGGCAAAGTTTGTGGATGATACGAAGATAGATGAAGGTGTAGGTAGGGCTGAGGAAACAATGCGATTGCAGCAGAACTTAGACAAATTGGAAGATTGGGCAAAATGTGGCAGATGGGATACAGTGTTTGAAAATGTATTATGCATTTTGGTGAAAGGAACAATAGTGCGACTATTATCTAAAAGGGGAGGAACTTCAAACATCAGTGGCATAGAGGAACTTGGGAGTCCTTGTGCAAGACTCCCAGAAGGTTAATTTGCAGGTTGAGTTTATGGTAAAGAATGCATATGCAATGTTGGGATTTATTTCAAGGGGACTAGAATATAAAAGCAAGGATATAATGCTGAGGCTTTATAAGACACTAGTCAGTCCGTAGTTGGAATGTTGTCAACAGTTTTGGGCCCCTAATCTCAGACAAGAAATGTTGTCATTGGAGAGCATCCAATGTACAGGGGTTCATGAGGATGATTCTGGGAATGAAGGGGTTAACATTTGAGGAGCATTTGGCAGCTTTGGGCCTGTACTCACTGGAATGTGGGGTAATCTCATTGAAACCTACTGAATGTTGAAAGGACCAGATAAGGTGGATGTGGAGAGGACGTTTCCTGTGGTGGGGGTATCCAGAACTAGAGGGCACAGCTTCAAAATTATTGGTGACCTTTTAAAACAGAGGTGAGGAAGAATTTTTTTAAGCCAAAGTGGGGAATCTGTGGACTGCTTTGCCACAGACTGCAGTGAAGGCCAAGTCTGTGGTTATATTTAAAGCAGAAGTTGATAGTTTCCTGATTGGTTAGGGCATCAAAGGATATGGCAAGAACGTAGGTATCTGGGGTTGAGTGGGATCCAGGATTAGCCATGATGGAATGGTGGAGCACAGCTGATGGGCTGGTGGCCTAATTCTGCTCCTGTGTCTTATGGTCTAAGATTCTGGGAACCTGAAAGATCTGAAGGTAGGTAAGTCACCTGGACCAGATGGTGTACACCTCAGGGCTCTGAAAGAGGTGGCTGAAGCGGTTGTAGAGACATTCTAATGATCTTTCAAGAATCACTAGATTCTGGAATGGTTCTGGAAGACTGGAAAATTGCAAATGTCACTACACTCTTCAAAAAGGGAGAGAGGCAGAAGAAAGAAACTATAGGCTAGTTAGTCTGACCTCAGTGGTTGGGAAGATGTTGGTGTTGATTAATAAGAGTGAGATCTCAGGGTACTTGGAGATGCATGAAAATCTTGCCTAACAAATCTGTTGGAATTCTTTGAAGAAATAAGCAACATAGACAAAGGAGAATCAGTTGATATGTACTTCGGTTTTCAGAAGGCCTTTGACAAGGTGCCACACATGAGGCTGCTTAACAAGCTATTAGATTAGATTAGATTCAACTTTATTGTTATTGTGCCGATTACAGATTCAAAGCCAGTGAAATGCAGTTAGCATCTAACCAGAAGTGCAAAGAATAGTGTTATTTACAAAATAACTACGAATAAAAAGTACTACAGCACACAAATATAAAAGTACTGAGAAAGTACAATATGGGTGCAGTACTGCTTAGCGCTGTGATGTGAGGTTCAGCAGGGTCACAGCCTCAGGGAAGAAGTTCTTCTTGTGCCTGCTGGTGTGGGAGCGGAGGCTCCTGTAGCGCCTACCGGATGGGAGGAGAGTAAGAAGTCCATGGTTAGGGTGAGATGCATCCTTGATAATGCTTTTCGCCTTGCCCAGGCAGCGTTTATGGTAGATGTTCTCAATGGTAGGCAATTGGGTGCTGATAATCTGCTGGGCAGTTTTCACCACACGCTGGAGTGCTATGAACCCCTGGTATTACAAGTACAATTCCAGCATGGATAGGACATTGGCTGATTGGCAGAAGGCAAAGAGTGGGATAAAAGGAGCCTTTTCTGCTTAGCTGCCGGTGACTAGTGGTGTTCCACTGGGGTCTTTGTTGGGACTGATGCTTTTTATGCTATACAGTGCTTATAAAATGTATTCAACCCCCTTGGAAGTTTTCATGTTTTATTATGTTACAACATTGAACCATAGTGGATTTAATTTGGCTTTTTTTTTACCTGATCAACATAAAATACTCTTTGTGTCAAAAGGAAAACAATTTTCTAGAAATTGTTCTAAAGTTATTTTAATCATTAAATACAAAATATTTGATTGCGTAATTACTCACCCCCTTCCAAGTCAGGATTTAGTAGATGCTCCTTTGGCAGCAATTACAGCCTTGAGTCTGTGTGGATAGGTCTGTATCAGCTTTGCGCATCTGGACACTCAATTTTTCCCCATTATTCTTCACAAAACTGCTGAAGCTCTGTCATATTGCATGGGGCTCGTGAGTGAACAGCCCTTTTCAAGTCTAGCCACAATTTCTCAATTGGATTGAAGTCTGGAGTCTGATCTGGCCACTGCAGGACATTAACTTTGTTGTTTATAAGCCATTCCTGTGTAGCTTTGGCTTTATGCTTGGTGTCATTATCTTGCTGGAAAACAAATCTTCTCCCAAGTCAGAGTTCTCTTGCAGGCCTCTTTTCCTCCGGGCTTTCCCTGTACTTTGCTGCATTCATTTTACCCTTTCGCTTCACAAGCCTTCCAGGGCCTGCTGCAGTGAAGCATCCCCACAGTATGATGCAGCCACCACCTTCACAGTAAGGATGGTGTGTTATTGATGAAGTGCAGTATTTGGCTTATAACCATATAACAATTACAGCACGGAAACAGGCCATCTCGGCCCTTCTAGTCCATGCTGAACTCCTACTCTCACCTAGTCCCACCGACCCACACTCGATCCATAACCCTCCATTCCTTTCCTGTCCATATATCTATCCAATTTAACTTTTAAACGACAACATCGAACCTGCCTCAACCACTTCTGCTGGAAGCTCATTCCACACAGCCACCACTCTCTGAGTAAAGAAGCTCCCCCTCATGTTACCCCTAAACTTTTGCCCTTTAATTCTCAAATCATGCCCTCTTGTTTGAATCTCCCCCACTCTCAATGGAAAAAGCCTATCCACGTCAACTCTATCAATCCCCCTCATAATTTTAAATACTTCTATCAAGTCCCCTCTCAACCTTCCATGCTTCAAAGAATAGAGACCTAACTTGTTCAACCTTTCTCTGTAACTTAGGAGATGAAACCCAGGCAACATTTTAGTAAACCTCCTCTGTACTCTCTCAATTTTATTGACATCTTTCCTATAATTCGGTGACCAGAATTATGCCAAACATAGCATTTAGTCGGTTGGCCAAAAAGCTCAATTTTGGTTTCATCAGACCATAGAACCTTCTTCCAGCTGACTTGAGTGTCTCCCACATGCCTTGTAGTAAACTCTAGCTGAGGTTTCATGTGAATTTTTTTCAACAGTGGCTTTCTCTTTGCTACTCTCTCATAAAACTGCAACTGGTGAAGCACCCAGGCAGCAGTTGTTGTATGCGCAGTCACTCCCATCTCAGCCACTGAAGCTTGTACTTCTCCTAGAGTTGTCATAGGTCTCTTGGTGGCCTCCCTCACTAGTCCCCTTCTTGCAGTCACTCAGATTTTGAGGACAGCCTGCTCTATGAGATTTACAGCTGTGCCATATCTTTTCATTTTTTGATGATTAACTTAACTGTACTGCAAAGGATATTCAGTGAACTGGAAATTTTGTTGTATCCATCTCCTGACTTGTACTTTTCAATAACCTGTTTTGCAGGGTTGTTTGGAGTGTTCTTTAGTCTTCATGGTGTAGTTTTTGCCAGGATAATAACTCACCAGCAGTTGGACCTTCCAGATACAGGTGTATTTTTACTACAATCAATTGAAACACCTTGATTGTCCACTGGTGATCTCCATTTAACTAATTTTGTAACTTCTAAAACTAATTGGCTGCACCAGTGATGATTTGGTGTGTTATATTATAGGGGGTGAATACTCTGATGCAATGAATTAGTTTGTGTTTTATTTTTGAATTAATTTGGATCACTTTATAGAGATCTGCTCTCACTTTGACCCAAAAGAGTCTTTTACTTTTGATCAGTGTCAAAAAAAGCCAAATTAAATCCACTGTGATTCAATGTTGTAAAAGTATAAAACATGACAACTTCCAAGGTGGGGGGGGGGTTGGTGAATACTTTTTATAGGCACTGTATGTCAATGATATGGATGATGGAGTTGATGGCTTTGTTGCAAAGTTTGCAGACGATAAGAAGATATTTGGAGGGGGCAGGTAGTTTTGAAGAAGTAGGATACAGAAGGAGTTAGATTAGGAGAATGGGCAAAGAAGTGGCAGATGGAATATGGTGTTTGGAAGTGTATGGTCATGCACTGTGTTAGAGGAAATGAAAAGGTTTGAGTATTTTCTAAATGGGGAGGAAATAGAATGTAATGTTGAGACTTCATAAAGCACTGGCGAGGCAATACTTGGAACATTGTGAGCAGTTTTGGGTCTCTTAGAAAGGATGTGCTGAAATGGGAGAGGGCTCAAAGGGGGGGTCACCAAAATGATTCCGGGATTGAATGGCTTGTTGTATGAAGAGTGTTTGATGACTCTGGGCCTGTATTCACTAGAATTCAGAAGAATGAAGGGTGACCTCAGTGAAACTTAATCGAATGGTGAAAGGCCTCGATAGTGGATGTGATGCTTCCTATGGTGGGAAAGTCCAAGGCCAAAGAGTGGTGTATTTGTGGAATTTGTTGCCACAGGCAGCTGTGGAGGCCAAGTCTTATGAATATTTAAGGCAGTGATTGATAGATTCTTGATTGGTCATGGTGTGAAGGGATATGGGGAGAGGCAGGAGATTGGGACTGAGAGGAAAATTGGATCAGCCATGATGAAATTGCGGTGCAGACTCGATGGGCCAAATGGCCTAATTCTGCTCCATGTCTTAGTCTTATGGTTTATCTATCAACATACCTGACCAAACTTTCTCTCCACCACTTCCTTTATCAGCTTGTTTCAAATACGCAACGCCCTCTGTCTGAAACTATAGTTTAAATTTCTCCCACCTTATGTTAAATCTATGTGCATTACCCTCCCTGGGGTAAAAATTTTTCTATGTTAATCCTTCAGAGAACTGCAGTTTTCTGGTCAAACACCAAGTTCCCTTTCGGAAATCAGATGTCATGTTACCTGATTACCAAGTGTGAACGGTTCTGCCACTTTCCTGGTAACATGCTGGGTGGCCTGTGCTTTCCTGCTGTCCCTCTCTCTTGCATTTGGTCTTTCCCACTCCAAAGCAACCCTCCCTGACATGAGGGAATTTTAGCAAATTCAACCTCACGCATCAGCCGCCTCGCTCACATTTACATTTCTCAGTCCGGGCTGTGGGGCAGGTAGGTGTGCAATTTGGGGGAGATGTAGGTGTGTTGGAAGGAGATGTGGATGTGTTGGGGGAGGTGTGGGTGTGTGGGAGGGAGGTGTGGGGAGGTGTGTGATTTGGGGGAGGTGCGGGTGCATTTGGGGAGGTGCAGGTATGTTTGGGTAGGTGTGTGATTTGGGGGAGGTACAGGTGTGTTTGGGGAGGTGTGTAATTTGGGGGAGGTGTGTTATTTGGGGGAGATGTGGGTGTGTGATTTGGGGGAGGTGTTGGTGTGTTTGGGGAGGTGTGTGATTTGGTGGAGATGGTGTGTTTGGGGAGGTGTGTGATTTGGGGGAGATGTGGGTGTGTGATTTGGGGGAGGTGTTGGTGTGTTTGGGGAGGTGTGTAATTTGGTGGAGATGGAGTGTTTGGGGAGGTGTGAGATTTGGGGGAGATGTGGGTTTGGTTGGGGAGGTGTGTGATTTGGGGGAGATGTGGATGTGTTGGGGGGGTGTGGGGAGGTGTGTGATTTGGGAAAGGTGCGGGTGCATTTGGAGAGGTGTGGGTGTGTTTGGGGAGGCGTGTGATTTGGGGGAGGTGGTGTGTTTGGGGAGGTGTGTGATTTGGGGGAGATGTGGGTGTGTTGGGAGGGTGTGATTTGGAGGAGGTGTGGGTGTGTTTGGGGAGGTGTGTGATTTGGGGGAGATGGTGTGTTTGGGGAGGTGTGTGATTTGGGGGAGATGGTGTGTTTGGGGAGGTGTGAGATTTGGGGGAAATGTAGGTGTATTGGAGGGAGGTATGTGATTTGGGGGAGAGGTGGATGTGTTTGGGGAGGTGTGTGATTTGGGGGAGATGGTGTGTTTGGGGAGGTGTGTGATTTGGGGGAGATGGTGTGTTTGGGGAGGTGTGTGATTTGGGGGAGATGTGGGTGTGTTGGAGGAGATGTGGGTGTGTTGGGTGGGTGTGTGATTTGGGCGAGATGTGGGTGTGTTGGGTGGGTGTGTGATTTGGGGGAGATATGGGTGTGTTGGGTGGGTGTGTGATTTGGGCGAGATGTGGGTGTGTTGGGTGGGTGTGTGATTTGAGGGAGATGTTGGTGTGCCAGGGGTGGGTGTGTGATTTGGGGGAGATGTGGGTGTGTTTGGGGAAGTGTGTGATTTGGGGGAGATGGTGTGTTTGGGGAGGTGTGAGATTTGGGGGAGATGTGGGTGTGTTGGAGGGAGGTATGTGATTTGGGGGAGATGTGGGTGTGTTTGGGGAGGTGTGTGATTTGGGGGAGATGGTGTGTTTGGGGAGGTGTGTGATTTGGGGGAGATGTGGGTGTGTTGGAGGGAGGTGTGTGATTTGGGGGAGATGTAGGTGTGTGATTTGAGGGAGATGTTGGTGTGCCAGGGGTGGGTGTGTGATTTGGGGGAGATATGGGTGTGTTGGGTGGGTGTGTGATTTGGGCGAGATGTGGGTGTGTTGGGTGGGTGTGTGATTTGAGGGAGATGTTGGTGTGCTAGGGGTGGGTGCGTGATTTGGGGGAGATGTGGGTGTGTTTGGGGAAGTGTGTGATTTGGGGGAGATGGTGTGTTTGGGGAGGTGTGAGATTTGGGGGAGATGTTGGTGTGCCAGGGGTGGGTGTGTGATTTGGGGGAGATGTGGGTGTGTTGGGTGGGTGTGATTTGAGGGAGATGTTGGTGAGCCAGGGGTGGGTGTGTGATTTGAGGGAGATATGGGTGCGTCAGGGCTAGCTGTGGGGTCCAGGCAGCTGCGGAGCATGGTCTATGTGGGTGTGGAGTGGTGTCCAGTAGTGGGTTCTGCAGGGTTTGGAGTGAGGATCAGGAGGGATTGGGAGTTCGGGTGGTGGAGGGGTGTGGGTATTTTGGGCAAAGTTAAGGATTTGGTGTGGATGGAGGCCAATGCTTCTGTGGGGAGTCATGCCGGTCGCTTCACCCTGAGCACCACACAGGCATCCCAGGTGGAATTGGTGGGGCATCCCAGATGAGATTGGTGGGGCATCCCAGATGGGCAGTGTAGCCCGGACTGGTGCGGTGTCCTTAATGTTTCCTCTGTAGTTCACTTTTCCTCTCTGTACGGGGAGAGGAGGTATGACTTCTTTGGGCTGCTGCTGTGACCTGGACTTTCGCGCTCTCTCTTTCTTTGGCAGGACCACACTTTGTTGCTGTCAACAATAGGAATGAGATCCTGGTGACTGATTTCCACAACCACTCCGTCAAGGTGAGGACTTCCTTATTCTCACTGATCTTATGGTTGCTTTCGAGGCCACTATTGTTACCACACCTACTTACACCTGAAGGTGTCGAATATAGTGCAGGGTAGTGTATAAAATCCTAAGGCTTTGGAGCAGAATTAGCCTTTTAGCCTATCGAGTCTGCTCAGCAATTCCATCTTGGCTGATCCATTTCCCTCTCAAACCCCTATCTCCTGTCTTCATGTAATCTTTGATGCCCCAAGTTAGTCAAGAATCTGTCAATCTCCACTTTAAATACACTCAATGACCTGGCCTCCACAGCTGCCTGTGGCAACGAATTCCACAGATTCATCACCTGTTGGTGAAAGAAATTCCTCTTCACCTCTGTACTAAATGGACATCCCTCTATTCTGAGCTTATACCCTCTGATCCTGGACTCCTCTACTATAGAAAACATCCTCTCCATATCCACTTTAGGCTTTTCACCATTCGGTAGGAGATCCCCCCGACTCATTCTTTTCAATTTCAGTTACAGGTCCAGAACCATTAGATGCTTCTCATATGATAAGCCTTTCAAACCCAGAATCATCTCGTGAACCTCCTTTGAACCCTCTCCAGTGTCAGCGCATCCTTTCTAAGATAAGCTAAGCCCCTCCACCTATATAACCATATAAGAATTACAGCACGGAAACAGGCCATCTCGGCCCTTCTAGTCCGTGCCGAACTTTTACTCTCACCTAGTCCCAACGACCTGCACTCAGCCCATAACCCTCCATTCCTTTCCTGTCCATATAGCTGTCCAGTTTAACTCTAAATGATATCGAACCTGCCTCAACCACTTCTGCTGGAAGCTCATTCCACACAGCTACCACTCTCTGAGTAAAGAAGGTCCCCCTCATGTTACCCCTAATGTTACCTATCTTCATATCGTCTGTAAACTTGGTGACAAAGCTATCAATTCCATCATCCAAATCATTGATATACAGAATAAAAAGAAGCCATCCCAACACAGACCCCTGTGGAACAGCACTAATCACTGGCAGCCAATCAGAAAAAGCCACCTTTATTCCCACTCTTTGCTTGCCAATCAACCAATGCTCTATCCATACTAATATCTTTCTTGTAATATCAAGTTCTCTTATCTTGCTAAGCTACCTCATGTTTGACACCTTGTCAAAGGCTTTTGAAAATCCAAGTATGCAACTTCCAATTCTCCTTTGTCTATCCTGCTTGTTATTTCTTCGAATAATTCTAACAGGCAAGATTTTTCCTTGAGGAAACCATGCTGGCTTTGGTCTGTTTTATCACGTGCCTTAAAGTACCCTGAAATCTCATCCTTAACAATCAACTCCATTATCTTCCCAAACACTGAGGTCAGGCTAACTGGCCAATAATTTCCTTTCTTTTGCCTTCCTCCATTTTTAAAGAGTGGATGACATTTATAATTTTCCAGTCTTCCAGAATCTAGTGATTCTTGAAAAATCATTACTTATACCTCTACAAACTCTTCAGCCACCTCTTCCAGAATCCTAGGGTGTAGACCATCTACCTTCTCCCTTGTAATAATGCAAAATAATTATTCAGTTCATCCACCATACCCTTGTGCCCTGTTACTAGTCCATTGTCAATTTCCAGCTGTCCAATATCAATTCTTGCCTCTCTTTTACTCCTTATGTATCTGAAAAGAAACTTTTGGTATGCTCTTTAATATCATTGATTAGCTTACCTTCATGTTGGCTCGACTTCTCTTGTCGGTAACAGTTGCATTTTCCTGCCTTCAGAAAACTACTCTGGAATGTATCCTGAAACTATTGAATTGCTCCCAGAAACTCCAGCCCTTGTTGCTCTGCTGTTATCTCTGCTAGTGTCCTGTTTTAATCATCTGTCATGCCTCTGTAATTCCCTTTACTCTCCTGTAATTTTGATACATCTCACTTTTGCTCCTTCCTCTCAAATGCAGGGTGAATTTTATCATATTATGATCACTGCCTCCTAAGGGTTACCTTAAGCTCTGTAATCAAATCCAGTTCATTACACACACCCAATCCAGAATAGCCTTTCCCCCAGTGGGCTCAATCACAAACTGCCCTAAAAAGCCATCTCATAGGCATTCTGCAAATTTTCTCTCTTGGAATCCAGCACCAAACTGATTTTCTCAATCTACTTGCATATTGAAATCCCCTGTAACTATCAAAACATTGCCCTTTTGACAAGTCTTTTCCATCTCCTGTTGTAATTTGTAGCCCACATCCTGGCTACTGTTCAGAGGCCTGTATATAATTCCCATCAGTGTATTTTTTGTCATTGCAGTTTCTTAACTCCACCCACAAGGATTCAACATCTGCTGATCCTATGTCACCTCTTCCTCAGGATTTGATTTCATTTTTTACCAACAGAGTTACCCCACCCCTCTGCCTACCTGCCTGTCCTTTGGATACAATGTGTATCCTTGGATGTTGAGATCCCAACTATGATCTTATTTCAGTCTTAACTCAGTGATGCCCACAACGTCATACTTGCCAATCTCTAACTACGCTACATGATTATCTACTTTATTCTGTATATTGCATGGATTCAAATATAACATCTTCAATCCTGTATCAACATCCTTTTTGATTTGTCCCACTGTTACACTGCAACTCATCCCACTGATTGTAATTTTGCCCTGTCATCTGCCATTGCTTCCTGACAGTCTCACTATACTCTTCTTCTGTTTGCAAACCAACAGCCCTATCCTCAGTCCTATCATTCAGGTTCCCATACCCCTGCCGTGCACTTTAGTAGAAGGAAGAGAGATGTAATCTGTTTTCTAAACTGGTAGAAAATTTAAAACTTAGAGCTAAGGGACTTGGGAGCCCTGGTGCGGGATTTCCTAAAGGTTGACTCGCAGGTTGAGTCTGTGGTCTTCATTTTGAGGGGACTAGGATGTAAAAAAAAAAGGAAGTAATGTTGATGCAGTTTTGGGGGTGGGTGGTGTAGAAAGTACGTGCTGGAATTACAGAGGGTCCAGAGGAGGTTCACTAGAATGATCCCAGGAATGAATGGGTTAATGTGTGAGGAGCATTTTGATGGCTGTGGGCCTGTACTTGCTGGAGTTTAGAAGATTGGGGCTGGGATGTATGGGGTGTGGAATCTCATTGAAACCTGTTGAATATTGAAAGGCCAAGACAGTTCACTTGGAGAGGATGTTCCTGTAGTGGGTGTGTCTAGGACCAGAGGACACAGCCTCAGAATAGAGGAACATACACTTAGAACACAGTTGTTGGGATTTTTTTTTCCCCAGATGGTGAATCTATGGAATTCATTGCTACAGACTGCTGTGGAGGCCAAGTCATTGAGTATAATAAAGTAGAGGTTGATCGATTCTTGATTAGACAGGGTGTCAAAGGTTATGGGAAGAAGGCAGGAGGATGGGGTTGAAAGGAACAATAAATCAGCCATGATAGAATGGTGGAGTAGACTAGATCAGCATAGTGGCCTAATACTGCTCCTATGTCTGATAGTCTTATGCTATTGGCCCCAGTTACGTTGGTGAAGTCGGGAGGCAGCTGTGTGATTCAGATCCAATGATGATGAAGGAATGGGATATTTCCAGGTGAGGATGGTGTGTGCTGTGAAGAGGAATCTTCAGATGGTGGTGTTCCCTGCTCGACCTGTGATGAATGGAAAGCTTGGGAGGTTCTGTCAGCGTCACCTAGCCTGATGACTACAGTCAGTCTGTAGATACTCCGCACTGGGATGATTGGTGGTTCGAGTGTGGATGGGTGCTCATTGACTTTCTCTTGGTGGTGCGGGTTTTGACCCTATTGTTGCCGTCATCTTGGCGAGCAGAGAGCATTCCATCACGTACTGATGTCCCCTGCGCATATTGGAAAGGACTATCATCAGTTAGAGATCTGGGCACAGATGTAGCACATGGAATTTAATCTGGGCAAGTGCGAGGTTCTGCACTTTGGGAGATCAGACTCTGGGTGGCATGGTCAGTGCAAATGCTTTCCAATGCAGTGATCACTTCTATTCCCGCAGTTGTCTGTAAGGAGTTTGTGCCTCTCCCCATGACTGCGTGGGTTTCCTCTGAGTGCCTCACTTTCCTCCCACAATACAGAGATGTACCGGTTAGGGTTGGTGAGTGATGGGCATACTATGTTGGCACCAGAAACATCGCAACATTTGCGGACTGCCCCCAGCAAATCCTCAGACCGCATTGGTCATTGACGCAAAGCAACACTGACTGTTTGCTTCTGACATTTAGATCTACAGGTGACAAAGCTGATTTAATCTGATCTTAATCAATCGAAAAGAAAAAGTGTACAGTTAGTAGTGGACTTCTTGATAGCACTGAGGTCCAGTGGGCTCCAGGTCTTCACTGGTCTTTGCATCAGTCTTCACTGTGGAAGACACTTGCAGTGTGCCAGATGTTGAAGGGTACGAGGGAAGAGAAGTGAGTGCAGCTTCTATTACAAGGGAGAAGGTGCTCAAAAAGCTGAAAGACCTAAGGGAACTTAAATCACCTGGACCAGATGAAATGCACCCTGGGATTCTGACTCTGGTAGCAGTAGAGATTGTGGAGGCATTAGTAATGATTTTTCAAAAATTATTGGACTCTGACGTGGTACCAGAGGACTGGAAAATTACAAATGTCATTTCATCCCACTCTTTAAGAAAGGAGGGAGGTAGCAGAAAGGAAATTATAGACCAGTTAGGCTGCCCTCAGTGGTTGGGAAGATGTTGGAATCAATTGTTGAGAATAAGGTTATGGAGTACTTGGTGACAAAGGACAAGATCAGACAAAGGAATAGGAAGTATGGCTGTGAGGTTGGTGTTCTGTAGTGGGTGTCGGATGTGGGAAGTCCTGGAGACTCCCCCTCTCAGACGGCTACGTCTACGCCAGGTGCATCGAGCCGCAGCTCCTTAGGGACTGTGATAGGGAACTGGAGATGCAGTTCGATGATCTTTGTCCGGTCAGGGGAAGTGAGGAGGTGATAGAGAGGAGCTATAGGCAAGTAGTCACACCTGGGCCTCGGGAGACAGAAAAGTGGGTAACAGGAGAGGGAAGGGCAAAATTCAGATACTACAGAGTACCCCTGTGGCTGTCCCCCTTAACAATAAGTACTCCTGTTTGAGTACTGTTGGGGTAGGGACCTACTTGGGGGAAACAACAGTGACCACACCTCTGGTACAGAGTCTGGCCCTGTGGTTTAGAAGGGTAGGGAAAGGAAGAGGATGGCAGCAGTGATAGGGGTCTATATAGTTGTGGGATAAGACAGGCGATTCATTGGACCCAGGAAGGAAGCACAGATGGTAGTTTGCCTCCCAGGTGCCAGGGCCCGGGATGTTTCTGATTGCGTCCATGTTATCCTGAAGTGGGAAGGAGAACAGCCAGAGGTCATGGTGCATATTGGTACCAACAACATAGGTAGGAAAAGGGAGGAAGTGCTGAAAACAAGACTACAGGGAATTAAAAAAGAAGCAGAGAAGTAGGACCACGAGGGTAGTAATCTCGGGATTACTGCCTGTGCCACATATCTGAGTATAGGAATAGAGTGAGGTAGATTGTCATGGAGAGATTGTCTACGGAGTCTCTTTTGGGTGGAAGTTAGGAATAGGAAGGGGTCATTAACTTTACTGGGTGTTTTTATAGACCACCTAATAGTAACTGGGACATCGAGGAGCAGATGGGGAGACAGATTCTGGAACGGTGTAATAGTAACAGGGTTGTCGTGATAGGAGATTTTAATTTCCCCGATATTGATTGGCATCTCCCTCGAGTGAGGGGGTTAGATGGGGTGGAGTTTGTTAGGTGTGTTCAGGAAGGTTTCCTGACACAATATGTAGATAAACCTACAAAAGGAGAGACTGTACTTGATCTGGTATTGGGAAATGAACCTGGTCAAGTGTCAGGTCCCTCAGTGGGAGAGCATTTTGGAAATTCTATCTCCTTTAGAATAGCATTGGAGAGAGATAGGAACAGACAAGTTAGGAAAACGTTTAATTGGAGTAAGGGAAAATATGAAGCTATCATGCAAGAACTTGAAAGCATAAATTGGGAGGAGTTCTCAGGGAAATATATGGCAGTAATGTGGTAATTGTTCAGGGGATATTTGCGTGGCATTCTGCATAGGTACGTTTCAGTGAGACAGGGAAAGGATGGTAGTGTACAGGAACCATGGTGTACAAAGGGTGTTGAAAACCTAGTCAGGAAGAAAAGAAAAGCTTACGAAAGTTTCAAAAAACTAAGTAATGATAGAGATCAAGAAAATTAAAAGGCTAGCAGGAAGAAGATTAAGAATGAAATTAGGAGACCAAGAAGGGCCCATGAGAAGGCCTTAGCGAGCAGGATTTTTAAAAAAATCCCCTGACTTACAGTGACTGAAAAGCTTGAGCATATAAACATTAAGAAAGAGGATGTGCTGGAGCTTTTGGAAAACATCAAGTTGGATAAGTCGCCCGGACCGGATGAGATGTACCCCAGGCTACTGTGGGAGGCGAGGGAGGAGATTGCTGAGCCTCTGGCGATGATCTTTGCATCATCAGTGGGGATGGGAGAGGTTCCAGAGGATTGGAGATGTTGTTTCCTTATTCAAGACAGGGAATAGAGATAGCCCTGGAAATTATAGACCAGTGAGTCTTACTTCGATTATTGGTAAGTTGTCAGGGAAGATCCTGAGAGGCAGGATTTATGAACATTTGGAGAGGCATAATATGATTAGGAATAGTCAGCATGGCTTTGTCAAAGGCAGGTTGTGCTTTATGAGCCTGATTGAATTTTTTGAGGATGTGACTAACACACTGATGAAGGTAGAGCAGTAGATGTAGGGTACATGGATTTCAGCAAGGCATTTGATAAGGTACCCCCTGCATGGCTTATTGAAAAAGTAAGGAGGCATGGGGTCCAAGGGGATGTTGCTTTGTGGATCCAAAAATGGCTTGCCCACAGAAGGCAAAGAGTGGTTGCAGGTGGGTTATATTCTGCATGGAGGTTGGTGACCAATATTGTGCCTCAGGGATCTGTTCTGGGACCCCTTCTCTTTGTGATATTTATAAATGACTTGAATGAGGAAGTCGAAGTATGGGTTAGTAAATTGCTGATGATAACAAAGGTTGGGGGTGTTGTGGCTAGTTTAGAAGGCTGTCAGAGGTTACAGCGGGACGTTGATAGGATGCAAAACTGGTCTGAGAAGTGGCAGATAGAGTTCCACCCAGATAAGTGTGAAGTGGTTCATTTTGGTCTGTCAAATATGATGGCAGAATATAGTATTAATGGTAAAACTCTTTGTGGTGTGGGGGATCAGAGAGATCTTGGGGTCCATGCCCATAGGACACTCAAAGCTGTTGCGAAGGTTGTTAGAAAGGCGTATGGTGTGTTGGCCTTCATCACTCGTGGGATTGAGTTAAGAGCCGTGAGGTTATGTTAAAACTAACCTCACGGCTTGGTCAGACCCCACTTGGAGTACTGTGCCCCACTTGGAGTACTGTACCTTGGTCAGACCCCACTTGGAGTACTGTGCTCAGTTCTGGTCACCTCACTACAGGAAGGATGTAGATACTATAGAGAGAGTGCAGAGGAGATTTACAAGGATGTTGCCTGGATTGGAGAGCGTTCCTTATGAGAATAGGTTGAATGAACTTGGCCTTTTTTCCTTGGAGCGATGGAGAATGAGAGGTGACCTGATGGAGGTGTATAAGATGTTGAGAGGCATTGATCGTGTGGGTAGTCAGAGGCTTTTTCCCAGGGCTGAAATGTCTAACCCGAGGGGCATAGTTTTACAGTGCTTGGAAGTAGGTACAAGGGGCATGTCAGAGGCAAGTTTTTCACACAGAGAGTGTTGGGTGCATGGAATATACTACCAGTGAAGGTGGTAGGGGAGGATACAATAGGGTCTTTTAAGAGACTCTTAGATAGGTACATGGAGCTTAGGAACATAGAGGGCTATGCAGTAGGGAAATTCTAGGCAGTTTCTAGAGTAGGTTACATGGTTGGCACAACATTGTGGGCCAAGGGGCCTGTAATGTGCAGTTGAATTCTATGTTCCTATGATACTAAGATTAGTGGAGGTGCAGGTAGTGTTGAGGAAAGAGGTAGGCTGCAGAAGGACTGAGATGATTAGGAGAATGGGCAAGAGAGTGGCAAATTAAATACATTGTTGGAAAATGACCAGGTACTTTGGTAGTAGAAATAAATGTGCGGACTGTTTTCTAAATGGGGAGGAAATCCAAAAATCTGAGATGCCAAGTGACTTAGCAGTCCTTGTGCAGAACGCCCTAAAGGTTAACTTGGAGGATGAATTGGTGGTGAGGAAGTTAGCATTCATTTCAAGAGGTCTAAATACAACAGCAGAGCTGTGATGCTGAGGCTTTGTAAGGCACTGGTGAGGCCTCACCTTGAGTATTGTGAACAGTTTTGGGCTCCTCATTTAAGAAAAGATGTGCTGATATTGGATAGAGTCCAGAGGAGATTCACAAGGATGATTCTGGGAATGAAAGGGTTATCATTACAAGGAACATTTGGTGGCTCTGGGTCTGTACTCACTGGAATTCAGAAGGAGGAAGGGGGATCTCATTGGAACCTTTTGAATGTTGAAAGGCCTAGACAGAGTAGATGTAGAAAGGATGTTTCCCATGTTGGGAGAGTCTAGGACAAGAGGGCACAGCCTCAGGACAGAGGGGCATGCATTTAAAACAGAGATGTGGAGACATTTCTTTAGCCAGAGGGTGCTCAATTTATGGAGTTTATTACCACAGGCAGCAGTGGTGGCCAAGTCGTCGGGTGTATTTAAGGCAGAGGCTCAGGTTCTTGATTAGACATGCCGTCAAAGGTTACGGGGAGAAGGCTGGGGAGTGGGTTTGAGGAGGGGGGTAAAAGGATCAGCTATGACTAAGTGGTGGAGAAGAGTTGTACTGGCCAAGTGGCCTAATTCTGCTCCTGTGTCTAATGGCTTTATGGTCTACTTCACTGAAAATGGCTGAACAAAGAATGCCAGTAATGGATAGCACTGATGTCCAGCGGGGTCTCAGAGGTCCAGCTCTACGGTTCACTGAACATGATTGCACAAGTGGAGCGGTTGATAAAGAAGATCTGTGCCATCCATTCATTCGTCTTCATTGGTAGAATTGTTGAGAATAAGAGTGAGGAAATCATGGTGCATCAAACCACACTGGGAGTATTGTGCAGTGTTGTTCACCTCTTTGCAGGCATGATGTACAGGAGGTTGCCTAGGATGCTCCCTGCATTAGAGGATAGGGGTGATGATGAGATGGTGGACAAACATGGGCTGTTCTCCTTGGAGCAAGCTTGTCTGCATTGTTGTGCTGATGGCTTCCTAACTCTACAGGTTTATAATTCAGACGGTGAATTCCTCTTCAAGTTTGGGTCCCATGGTGAGGGGAATGGACAGTTCAACGCCCCAACTGGAGTGGCTGTGGATGCCAACGGAAACATCATTGTAGCTGATTGGGGCAACAGCCGAATACAGGTGGGTGATGGGATGTCCATGAGTATGTGAAGGGATGGGGTGGAGGGAGCTTCATTCTGTGTTTGACCCTGGGAGTGTGTGATGGGACGGTGTTGAGGGAGTTTTACACTGTGTCTGATCCTGGGAGCATGTGATGGGACAGTGTGAAGTGAGTTTCACTCCATGTCTGACCCAGTAGTGTGTGATGGGTCAGTGTGGAGGGAGCTTCACCTTGTGTATGACCCTGGGAACGTGTGATTGTATGGTGTAGTGTTGATGGGACAGTGTGGAGTTGAACGCTAGCTCTTAGAGCATTTCCCTTCACTTATCTCTCTCATTCTTGTCAATTCCCAAAACCTATTTGACAGAACTGGTCCCTACTCAACAATTTCTCTTTTGGCTCCTCCTGCTTTCTTCAGACTCAAGGGGTAGCCATAGGCACCCAGATGGGCGCTAGCTATGCCTGCCTTTTCGTTGGCTACATGGAATAGTCCGTGTTCCAAGCCTTTCCTGTTAATGCTCCCTAGCTCCTCCTATTTATGTTGACGACTGCATTGGTGCTGCTTTGCCAGTTCCATCAATTTTTGTGTCCAACTTCCACGTAGCCCTTAGCTTCATTTGGTCTATTCCTGACATCTCCCTCTCCTTTCTTTATCTCTGTCTCCATCCCTGGAGGCAAACTGTGACTGACATCTTTTATAAACCTACTGATTCCCACGGCTGTCTTGACTGTACCTCTTCCCACCCTATTTCCTGTATGTTAAAAAAACCCTTTTCTCAGTTCCTTCATCTTCGCCATACCTGTTCCTGGGATGATGCCTTCCCTTCCAGAAGTGTCCTCTTCATTCAAAGACGGGGTTTTCCTTCCTCCACCATTGATGCCTCCCTCACCCACATTGCCTCCATTTCCGGGACATCTGCACTCACTCCATCTTCCTGCCACCTTAACGGTGATAGAGTTCCTCTTGTCCTCACCTACCACCCTAGAGTATCCACATCCATTACATCATTCTTCACAACTCTGCCATCTCCAAAGGAGTCTTACCACCAAACATATCTTTACCTCCCCTCCTACTCTCTACTTTCTGCAGGGAGCACTTCATCCATCATTCCTTTATCCATTTGTCCCTCCCTACTAATCTCCCTCCAGACCTTTATCCCTGCAAGTGAGAGAAATGCTACACCTGCCCATTCATCTCTTCCCTCACCTCCATTTAGGGCCCAAAGCAGTGCTTCCAGGTGAGGCAGTACTTTATCTGAAAATCTGTTGGGGTCATCTATTGTATCCAGTGCTCCCAATGCAGCCTCCTCTGTGTCAGTGAGACCCGACGTAAACTGGGGAACTGCTTTGTTGAGCACCTCCACTCAATCTGCCAAAGGCAGATTTCCTTGATGGCCAAACATTTTAATTCCCATTCCCGTTCCCATTCTGCTGTGTTGGCTCAAGGCGTCTGTTTGTGCCAGGATGAACCCATTTTCAGGTTGGAGGAGCAACACCTTATATTCTGTCTGGGTAGCCTCCAACATGGAGGTATGAACATCGATTTCTCCTTCCAGTAATTTTTCTCCTCCCCCTTCCTTCTTTTCATTTCCCACTCTGGCCTCCTCCTCACCCCCACCCCCCCCATGCCCTACCTTCTTCCCTTTCTCCTATGGTCAACACTCCTCTCCTCTCTGATTCTTTCCTCTCCAGGTGGGTGTGAAAGGTAAAGGGCTGGTTTCACCCATCATCTTCCAGCTAGCCTGCTTCCCCTCCCCCCCCCCACCTTTTTATTCTGGTGTCTTCCCCCTTCCTTTTCAGTCCTGATGAAGGACGTGGCTTGAAATGTCAACTGTTTCCATAGATGCTGCCTGAACTACTGGGTTCCTCCAGCATTTTGTGCATTGCTTTTGATTTCCAACATCTGCAGAATCTCTTGTCCTGTTGCCTTCTTTGCCTTAGCAACTCAGGTGCTCGTCTAGACACCTCTTCAATGTCTCTGCCTCCTCCACCACCTCTTCAGGCACTGCATTCCAGACTCCAGCCCCTCTCTGGGGTAAGCATTCATCCTCGGATTCCTTGAAACCTCTTTCCTCTTACCTTACACCTCTACCCTCTGGTGTCTGTCTGTCTGTTCTGGCCCATTCTGTTCATTCTGCTCATCATGTTGGTCTTATCTTCAGCCAGATGGTGGTGAATCTGTAGAATTCATTGCCAGAAGGTTGCGGAGGCCATGTCATTGAGTATATTTAAAGTGGAGTTTGATAGGTTCTTGATTAGTCAGGGCATTGAAGATTACGGGGAGAAGATAGAAGAATACAGTTGAGAGGAATAATCTATCAGTTATGATGGAATGGCAGAGCAGACTCGATGGGCTGAATGGCCTAATCTGCTCCTATGTCTTGTGGTCTTGTACTTTACATACCTCACTCAGATATAACAAGCCTTACACCTGTAAAGCTCCGCTATATTGGCTCGTATATATCTAAGGGAAATCCCGCCCGGCGCCCACCTGGGTGGGTTGCTGTACCACTGCCACCCCAAATCAGTCCCAAACATCAAGCATCAGGCAACACACACACCAAGTTTTACCAAGTACACTTTATAGATGTTACTAAGTCTATGAAATTAATATAAGTTCAATACAGAAAAAGAAGGAATGGAAAAAGGCGCCAGACTTATCAAAGTTCAAATTCTTCGTGCACAAGTTAGAGCTCAGGAAGTTCCTCGGGACCACCCGGACCCCCGTGGACCTGCGGCTCGGGACCGCCCGGACCCCCGTGGACCTGCGGCTCGGGACCGCCCGGACCCCCGTGGACCTGCGGCTCGGGACCGCCCGGACCCCCGTGGACCTGCGGCTCAGGACCGCCCGGACCCCGTGGACTCGTGGCTCGGGACCGCCCGGAGTGATCGACAGGAGCCTTCCTTCATGTCCGTCATCTATCCTGGTCTCTCGTCCGACTCCCTGCCAAAAACCCCCGTTCCCAGTCATATGAGACAGCATTATCACCCCAAGAAATAATAACGTGAACACCCATTGGCTAATAGCACTATGCTGTCTGTATTAACCCAGGCAAATGACTTTCTCGGCATTTAACATAACAAAGAAGCCATTTTAATCCACATACACAGCAATTTAAAAGATCAACATAACAAAGAAGCCATTTTAATTTTAACATACAAAGAAGAGACCCCGTACACACCGTTAATGGCAGGACCCTCAATAGCATTGATGTTACAAAGAGATGCTGGGGTGGAAGCTCCCTCAAAGTGGCTATGCAGCTTGATCGGGTGGTTAAGGAGGTATTTGACATGCTTGCCTTTATGAGTCAAAGTATTGAATCCAAAAGTCAGAAAGTTATGTTGCAGCTTGATAAAACTCTAGTGAGCCATATGTGGAGTATTGCATGCAGTTCTGGTCACCCCATTGTAGGAAGGACATAGAACATAGAAAACTTACAGCACAATACAGCCCTCTGGCCCACAACGCTGTGCTGAACATGTACTTACTTTAGAAATTACCTAGTGTTACCTATAGCCCTCTATTTTTCTAAGCTCCATGTACCTGTCCAGGACTCTCTTAAAGACCCTATCGTATCCGCCTTCACCACTGTAGCTGGCAGTCCATTCCACGCACTCACCACTCTCTGAGTAAAAAAAACTTGCCCCGGACATCTCCTCTGTACCTGCTTTCAAGCATCTTAAAACTGTGCAATTTTGTATTAGCCATTTCAGCCCTGGGAAAAAGCCTCTGACTATCCACACGATCAATGCCTCCCATCATCTTATACACCTCTATCAGGTCACCTCTCATCTTCCGTCGCTTCAAGGAGAAAAGGCTGAGTTCTATTCTCATAAGGCATGCTCCCCAATCCAGGCAACATCCTTGTAAATCTCCTCTGCACCCTTTCTATGGTTTCCACATCCTTCCTGTAGTGAGGCGACATAATTGAGCACAGTACTCCAAGTGGGGTCTGACCAGGGTCCTATATAGCTGTAACATCACCTCTTGGCTCTTAAACCCAATCCCATGGTTGATGAAGGCCAATGCACCATGTGCCTTCTTAACCACAGAGTCAACCTGCGCAACAGCTTTGAGTGTTGAGGACATCAAAGCTTTGGAGAGGGCAGGGTTCTGCAGCTACTGAAGGTGCACAGATGTTGGTCAGTCTCACTTCTCCCCTCTCCAGTTCCCCCTGCTCAAACTCTTCCCAGCCCTATCTCCCTCCCACCCTCTCCACTGTCAGCCCAATGTGACTTGCCCTCTGTTTCTCTCCATAGGTATTTGACAGCTCGGGATCTTTCCTATCATACATTAACACGGCCGCAGACCCTCTGTATGGCCCCCAGGGACTGGCTTTGACGTCTGATGGACACGTAGCTGTGGCAGACTCGGGCAATCACTGTTTCAAGGTTTATCGATACCTGCAGTGAATGAGGCGTAGTGACTGGCCAGAGCGGCCTGAGCTCAGGACCTGTGTGATTGTAAATATCATGGAGTCCAGCAGTGATACGCCAGTGTGGAGAGAAACCACAGAAATCAGCGACTGCTATTTACCCTGCATCCATGTACAGCGGGCTGGATGCTGTCTGGAGATCAGCCAGGTCCTGACCATAACTGCATCACAGGACTGGCTGACCGCTCACTGGAACCACTAAATACACAATGTTTCCGGGGATAAAGAAAAGACACAACACAGTGACGTCCCACTAGCTCATTCCCAGTGTGCGACTGACCCCCAGTGAGGGTCAGTGTGTGGGACCGACCCCCAGTGAGGGTCAGTGTGTGGGTGTGTGTATGTGTGTGGGACCAACGTCCTCCAGCGAAGGTCAGTATGTGTGCCCCACTGAGGATCAGTGTGTATGTGTGGGATGTCCCCCTGTGAGGGTTAATGTGTGTGTTTGCGTGTGTGGGACCCAGCCTCCAGTGAGGGTCTGCGTGTGCATGGGACCAACCCCCAGTGAGAGTCGATGTGAATGTGGGACCGTCCCCCAGTGAGAATCTGTGTGTGTGTGTATGTTTTAGTCTTGTCCTCTTGTTGGGTCACTGTCATGAGGTGGGAAGGAGGCTTATTTCATGATATATCTGGAGGAGGAAGCTTTGGTCAGTGGCCTGGGGTCATCATTTCTCTGCTGCCCACCCGGGCTGTCTGCAGACCTTCATCTGAGGGATCCCCTGCTCCACCTTCCATCAGTATCATTCACCAACTCCCTGTCACTGTCGCTCTAATCGATACATCTCTCTCTCTCTCTCTCTCTCTATATATATATATATATATATATATATATATATCTCTCTATCTCTGTCTCTTTATCTCTGTCTCTCTCTCTCTCTTTATCTCTGTCTCTCTCTCTCTCTATCTCTATCTCTCTCTCTTTCTATCTCTCTCTATTCCTTTCAATCTCTCAATCTCTCCATGATCACTGAGGGAGCAAAACGTGCCAACTCAGGGAGCTCCCACAGTATTGAGGAAGGGCAAAACTGAGTGTATGTCACACGTGGCTCCTTGGTGCCCATGATGGAAGATTGGCATCTTCCTCAGTCTTAGCTGGACTGCCCACCTCCCCCCCCCCCCCCGTCCTGGTCTGGTCCCCTCCAAATGGCCTCCTGTCTGTATCTCCCACTGTCTGACCTCCCTCTGTGTCACCCTCATCTGATCCTGCCAGCCGTGTGACTACTCCCCTCACCCTGTTCCCCCTTAACTCACCCTTGCTTATCTGCAGGAACAGTTTCCCCTCGCTCTGTTATTGCTCCCCCTGCACTCACTGCCCTGGGCTGATGGTGGGTAGGGTGCACTGATCTCTGACTGCCCATGCTGAAGAGGAAGGGAGGGGCGTTGGATGGGAGGGGCTTCTCTGATCGATGCCTCCTGATAACTGTCTGTAAAATAAATTAACTATTTGCAACAGGTGTCTGTCTGATTGGACATGAACCCCATCCTACAGGAACCAGTCAGTGGACCCTCCCCCCCCCACCATCCACCCCTCCTCCACAACTCCATCCCTCACACTCTCCCTCCCCAGCAGTCACATTAGCTCCAGAAATCTGCTGGAAAACCTCACTGGGTCAAGCAGTATTTGCTGGGAGAAAAGGAACTTTAGTGCGTTCTCTCTTCATAATATCAACAATTCCTCCCTCACAGATGCTGCTCATCCTCCGAGTTATTTCAGCTGATGTATTCCAGATTTCAGTATCACTCCCTCCACACCGGAGTCAGTAAATACAATTCCTTCCTGAAGAAGGGCAGAGGGATGACAGGTCAGAGACCAGCGTGTAGGAAATCATCAGATTAGTCTCTAAGCTGAAAGGCTGGGTGATCAGTGAGAGTTCACGTTTGTTGGTTCCATAAAACAGCAGAATTAGGCCATTTGGCCCACTGAGTCTACTCCATTCAAACATGGCTGATCCTTTTTCTCCCCCTCCTCAGCCCCACAACTTCTGATGCATGTCCAATCAAGAACCTATCAATCTCTGCCTTAAATACACCCATTGGCCTGGCCTACACAGCTGCATGTGGTAACAAATTCCACAGATTCACCACCCTCTAGCTGAAGAAATTTCTCATCTCTTTTCTAAATGGACGTCTCTCTATCCTGAGGCTGTGCCCTTTAGTCAGAGAAATCCTCACCCTGGGAAGCATTCTTTCCACATCTACTCTACGTAGGCCTTTCAACATCTGAAAGTTTCAATGAGATATCCCCCCCATCCTTCTAAATTCCAGTGAGAACTGGCCCAGAGCCATCAAATGTTCCGCACATGATTATCCTTTCATTCCTGGAATCGTCGTCGTGAACGTCCTGTGAACCATCTCCAATGTTAGCACATCTTTTCTTAGATACACAAAGTGAGGCCTCACCAGTGCCTTATAAAGAAAGCCTCAGCATCTTATCCCTGCTCTTATATTCTAGACCTCTTGAAATGAATCCTAACATTGCAATTGCCTTCTTCACCACCAACTCAACATGCAAGTTAACATTTAGGATGTTCTGCACAAGACTCCCTAGTCTCATTGCATCTCAGATTTCTGGATTTTATGCCTGCACATTTATTTCTACTACCAAAGCACGAGACCATGCATCTTCCAACATTGTATTTAATTTGCCACTTTCTTGCCCATTCTGGGAATGAAGGGGTTAACATAGGAGTGTTTGGCAAGTTGGGGCCTGTACTCACTGAAAAGATGTGATAGAATGGACATGGAGAAGATGTTTCCTATGGTGGGGGTATGGTGAGAAGGCAGGTGTGTGGAGTTGAGTGGGATCCGGGATCAGCCATGATGGAATGGCGGAGCAGACCTGAAGGGCTCCTATTCTGCTCCTATGTCTTATGGTCTTACTCTCCTAATCTTCCTAAGCCCTTCTGCAGCCTTCCTGTTTCCTCAACAATCTTATTCGTTTGAAAACCAGGTACCAGCCGTCTATTCCATCATCTAAATCATTGATATACCATATAAAAAGAAGCAGGCCCAATACTGAACCCTGCGGACCATCACTTGTCAATGGCAACCTTCTCACATATCCTGTGGTGTCCTGTCCAATCAGAAAACTATCAACTTCTGCCTTAAATATACCCATGGAACTGGCCTCCACTGCAGTCTGTGGCAGCGCATTCCACAGATTCACTACTCTGTCTAAAATAATACCTGCTTACCTCTGTTCTGAAAGATCGACCTTCAATTTTGAGGCTGTGCCCTTTAGTTCTGGATACCCCCTTCATAGGCAACATCCTCATCCACCCTGTCCTTTCAATGTTCGGTAGATTTGAATGAGATTCCCCCAGCATTCTTCTAAACTCCAGTGAGTACTGGCCCAAAGCTGCTGAACACTCCTCATATGTTAACCCCTTCATTACTGGAATCGTACTTGTGAGCCTCCTCTGGACTCTCTCCAATGACAACTCATCCTTTCTGAAATATGGGGGTCAAAACTGTTGACGATACTTGGTGTGGCCTGACTAATGTTTTAGAGAGCCACAACATTTATCTCTTTATATTCTATTTCCCTTGAAATAAATGCCAACATTGCATTTGCCGCCTTTCCTCCATCTGTCAATTAATCTTCAGGGAGTCTTGCACAAGGACTCCTAAGTCCCCCTGCCCCTCTGGTGTTTGTACATTCTCATTTAAGACCATAAGATATAGGAGCAGAAGTAGGCCATTCGGCCCATTGAGTCTGCTTCACCATTCAATCATGGGCTGATCCAATTCTTCCAGTCATCCCCACTCCCCTATCTTCTCCACATACTCTTTGATGTCCTGGCTAATCAAGAACCTATCTATCTCTGTCTTAAATGACTTGGCCTCCACAGCCGCTTAAGGCAACAAATTCCACAGATTTACCACCCTCTGACCAAAGTAATTTCTCCGCATCTCTTTTTCTCAATTGACGTCCTTCAATCCTGAAGTCATGCCTTCTTGTCCTAGACTCCCCTACCACAGGAAATAACTTTGCCATATCTAATCTGTTCAGGCCTTTTAACGTTCAGAATGTTTCTATGAGATTCTCTACCCCCCCCCCCCCAATTCTCCTGAACTCCAGGGAATACAGCCCAAGAGCTGCCAGATGTTCCTCAAACAGTAACCCTTTCATTCCTGGAATCATTCTGGTGAATCTTTTCTGAACCCTCTCCAATGTCAGAATAAGGAGCCCAAAACTGGACACAGTACTCCAAAGTGTGGTCTCACGAGTGCCTGATGGAGCCTCAACATCACATCCCTGCTCTTATATTCTATACCTCTAGAAGTGAAAGCCAACATTACATTGGCCTTTTGCACCGCCGACTCAACCTGGAGGTTAACCTTTAGGATATCCTGCACGAGGACTCCCAAGTCCCTTTGCATCTCTGCATTTTGAATGTCTCCCCATCTAAATAATAGTTTGCCGGTTTATTTCTTCCACCAAAGTGCATGACCATACACTTTCCAACATTGTATTTCATTTGCCACTTCTTTGCCCATTCCCCTAAACTATCTAGTTCTCTCTGCAGACTCTCTGTTTCCTTAACACTACCTGCTCCTCCACTTATCTTTATATCATGGCAAATTTAGCCACAAATCCATTAATCCCATAGTCCAAATCATTGACATACATTGTAAAAAGCAGCGGTCCCAACACCGACCCCTGTGGAACTCAGCTGGTAACTGGCAGCCAACCAGAATAGGATCCCTTTATTCCCACCCTGTGTTCTGCCGACCAGCCAATGCTCCACCCATGCTAGTAACTCCTTGGGATCTTGTCTTGCTAAGCAGCCTCATGTGCAGCACCTTGTCAAAGGCCTTCTGAAAATCCAAGTACCCCATGTCTACTGCATCTCCTTTGTCTACCCTGCTTGTAATTTCCTCAAAGAATTGCAGTAGGTTTGTCAGGCAGGATTTTCTTTTCAGGAAACCATGCTGGCTTTGGCCTATCTTGTCATGTGCCTCCAGGTACTCTGTAGTCTCATCCCAAACAATCAATTCCAACAACTTCCCAACCACTGATGTCAGGCTAACAGGTCTATAGTTTCCTTTCTGCTGCCTCCCACTCTTCTTAAATAGCGGAGTAACTTTTGCAATTTTCCAGTCGTCTGGTACAATGCCAGAATCTATCAATTCTTGAAAGATCATTGTTAATGCCTCTGCAATCTCTCCAGCTACTTCCTTCAGAAGCCAAGGGTGCATTCCATGAGGGCCAGGAGATTTGTCCACTCTCAGACCACTAAGCTTCCTGAGCACTTCTTAATTGTAATTTTTACTGCACAAACTTCACTTCCTGACACTCTTGAATGTCTGGTGTACTGCAGACGTCTTTCACTGTGATGCAAAATACGCATTCAGTTCCTCTGCTATCCCTGCATCTCTCATTACAATATCTCCAGTATCATTTTGTATTGGTCCTATATCTACCCGCGAAGCCCTTTTACCCTTTATATACTGAAAAAAGCTTTTAGTATCTTCTTTGATATTAGTCGCCAGCTTCCTCTCATAATTCATCTTTTTCTTCTGAATGACCTTCCTAGTTTTCTTCTGCAAGTTTGTAAAAGCTCCCCAGTCCTCTGTCTTTCATCTAGCTCTGGCTTCCTTGTATGCCTTCTCTTTCGTGTTTACTTTGGCACTGACTTCACTTTTAAGCCATTGTAGTGTCCTTCCATTCAATAATTTTATCTTATTTGGAATATTCTGTCTTGCACTTCCCTCATTTTCTGCAGCAACTCCAGCCATTGCTGCTCTGCTGTCCTTCCTGCAAATGTTCCTTTCCAGTCAACTTTGGCCAGTTCCCCTCTCATGCCTTTGTGGTTTCCTTTATTCCGCTGAAATACTGACACATTGGATTTTACTTTTTCCCTCTCAACTTTCAATGAGAACTTGATCATATTGTTATCACTGTTCCCAAAGGGTTCCTTACCTTAAGCTCTGTTATCACTTCAGGATCATTGCACAACCAGCACAGCTGATTCACTAGTGGGCTCAACAACAAGCTGTTCTAAAAAGCCATCCCTTAGACGTTCTACAAACTCTCTCTCTTGAGGTCCAGTACCGGCCTGGTTTTCCCAATCCACCTTCATGTTAAAATTGCAACTATTATCATGAAATTGCCTTTCTTCTTTCTTTTCCAATATTTTTATTATTAATTTTACATATAAGAATACAGAGTACAAGAAAAAATATCAGTACATTATACTAAATTGCATATAAAGACTCCTTACCCTATAGTCATACAAATTAATTAATTCATAACATTGAAATATAGTGATTTTATTATATAAGAAAAAATCTAACCCACTACTAAGACCGAAGCTGATTAGTAAAGGAAAAAAAAAAGTCATCACCTGTGCTTTAAGAGCAAATCAAAGGTTTTGAAAATAATTCAAAACAAGGTCCCCACAATGTTTGAAAGTTTTGGCTTGATTCAGAGATTGAACTTCGAATTTTCTCTAAATTTAAACATGACATCACATCACGTAACCATTGAGCATGCATAGGAGGGGCTGCATCTTTCCATTTAAGCAAGAGCGTTCTTCTGGCCATAAGAAAAATAAAAGTCAAAATGTGCAAGTCAGATGACTCCAAAATAATATCCCTTCCTCCAACAATACCAGATAAAGCGGTCAAAGGATTAGGGTTAAAGTTTACTTTGAAAAGTATCGAAAAAGTTTGAAATACTTCTTTCCAATATTTTCCAAGTCTCGGGCATGTCCAAAACATATGAATGAGTGAAGTTTCTCCATTATTACTTTTATCACAATACGGAGATATATCTAAATAAAAATGAGACAACTTATCCTTAGTCATATGGGCCCTATGGCCCACTTTAAATTGTAGGAGAGAGTGGCAGGCACATAACGATGAAGTGTTAACCAATTTCAAAATTTGGTTCCAAGTTTCCTCAGAAATTTGGTCTGTAAGTCTGTAAATCTTGTTCCCAAAGATTTTTAATTTTATCTAAAGGAACACTTCTCATTCCCAGCAGCATATTATAAATATTAGATACAGATTCATTGTAAAAAGCTTTCAAACTAGAAATTACATTTAGTAGATTCTTATCAGGTCTTTTAGGAAATGTACTTATTTGAGACGATAAAAAATCTCTTATTTGTAGTTATCAAAAAAAAAGAGCTTTGGGTAAACAATATTTAGTTGACAGTTGTTCAAATGAAAAGAGACTTTCCTCTACAAACAAGTCCTGAAAACATTTAATACCTAATCTATCCCATTCTTTAAAAGCCGCATGAATCATAGAGGGTTTTAAAAAATAATTGGAAAGAGAAAATCTCAATAAGCCAAAGTATTTTTGGAATTGTATCCAAATCCTCATAGTGTGCTTAACTACCAGATTACCAGTTAATTTACTCAGGGACAAAGGAAGTGAGGATCCAAGAAGAGAAATAATAGAAATTTATTAACAGAGTTAGCTTCTTAAAAAAAAAACCATATCGGGTAATCCTCACGATTAATGTAATATAACTAAAATGTAAGATTTCTTATATTAACTGCCCAATAACCAAATTTAAGTTTGGTAAGGCTAATCCTCCATTCTTTTTATCTTTCTGAAGATGAATTTTATTTAATCTAGAATGCTTATTCTTCCATTTATAAGAAGATATAATAGAGTCAAGAAAATCAAAAAAAGATCTAGGAATAAAAACCGGCAGTGCCTGAAAAAGGTATATAAATTTAGGTAATATATTCATTTTGATAGAATTAATTAGGCCAATCAGTGATAAGGAAAGAGGCGACCAATTTGATAGTATCCTTTTTACATGATTCAATAGGGTAAGAAAATTTTCTTTAAATAAATGCTTATAGTTCTTAGTGATTGTTACACTCAAGTGTAACAATCACTAGTAGTAAGTGTAAATTGGTTTCTTATAATTTTAAAAGGAAGGTTAGAATTTGTTGGTATCAAATTATTCAAAGGGAAAAGTTCATTTTTATGTAGATTTAATTTATAATCTGAGAACTGGCTAAAGCAGGAGAGTAAAGAAAGTGCAGGGGTAACAAAGTCTCAACATTAGAAATAAATAGCAGCAGATCATCAGCGTACAGCGAGACTTTGTGAACAGTGTCTCTCCTTAAAATACTGGTGATATCATTAGATTCTCGAAAGGCAATGGCTAAAGTTTCTAAGGCCAGATCAAAAAGCAGAGGGCTCAATGGACGGCCTTGTCTAGTGCCACGTTGAAGCTTAAATGAGAATTAGTGATATCAATAGCGGAAGGAGCTAAATAAAGTAATTTAATCCGTTGAATGAAAATGGGTACAAAATTGAATTTTTCTAAAGTTTTAAATAAATAATTCAACTCTGTTGAAAGCTTTCTCAGCATCTAGGGATACCACACATTCCAATATTATGTTAGAAGGAGAATAAATAACACTTAATAACTGATGAATATTAAAGTGAGAATATCAATTTTTGATAAATCCAGTTTAGTCATTGGAAATTATATGGTAAAATATTTTCAATCCTATGGGCCAAAGCGTTAGATAGGATCTTAGTATCAACATTAAGTAAAGAAATTGGTCTATAAAAGAGCATTCAGTTGGATCCTTATTCTTTTTAAGGATAAGTGAAATGGAAGCCTCATAAAAAGATTGAGGGAGTCTGCCTGACTTGAATGAATCCGAAAAAAATGAAAATAAATGAGGTATAAGCAGTGAGGAAACGATCTTGTAAAACTCTCCAGAAAATCCATCTGGACCCGGAGCTTTCCAACAACTTTCTGTTGCCAGCAGAAATTGTAGGAATATTTAGTTGATCTAAAAAAAATATTCATTACAGTGTTATCCTTAGAAGATTCAAAACTATACAGTTTAGAATAAAATTCTCTAGAAGTATCATTTATTTCTAAATAATCAGTTGTCCTATCACCATTTGCTTTGCATATTTCTTTAATCTGCTGTTTAGCTAAAAAGGTTTTAATTTGATCAGCCAATAATTTACCTGTTTTATCTCCATGAATATAAAATTGAATTTTATATTTTAGGAGTTGGGTTTCAATTGGATAGGTTAAAAGAAGATCATATTTAGTTTTAGTTTCAACAAGTCTTTTATATAAGGCAGGTTCTGGAGCCAAGGGATACTCTTGGTCTAATTGTCTCAGCTGATTAGCTAAATCACTTTACTCTTTATTAGCTTTTTTCTTAATACTTGCGGTATAAGAAATAATTTGTCCTCTAATATACACCTTAAAGGCATCTCATGTCCTCTAACGTATTCTCTTAAAAAAAAAGTAATTTATCTCTCCATAAACTTTAAAAAAAATCTTTATCAGATAACAAAGTTAAATTAAATCGCCAAAACCTAGTTGCCTGAAGAAGAACAGGAAGATTTAAAGATAGAAACACAGGAGTGTGATCTGATACAACAATCTCTTTATATTCACAGGAATATATAGAGGAATATCACAGGAATATAATGATGGAATCATTTAGCTATCAATAAAAAATAATCAATTCTGGAATATATATAATGGACATGAGAGAAAAACGAATATTCCTTGTCTACTGGATGAAAAAAAACTCCAAGCATCAACAATACCACCTTTCATTAAAAAAGATTTCATAAACACAGTTGAATTATTTGATATCATTAGTTTAGAAGATAAATGATCTGAAGCTGGATCTAAGCAACAATTAAAATCTCCACCCATCACTAATGAGTACAGACTTAGATCTGGCAAAAATGAAAAAAAAATGCTCAAAGAAACCTGGGTCATCTATATTCGGAGCATACACATTGGCAAATACCATTAGTTTGTTTATTTAGTTTCTCTGATGCTATAACAAAACGTCCATTAGTATCAGAAATTACTTCATGTTGAACAAAGGGAACTTCATTATCTATGGATTGAAACTTCTCTGGCTTTGGCCTGAAATGAGGAATGGGAATGAGATTCTCTCCATCTATTAAAAAGGCGTAAATTGTCACACTTATGTACATAGGTTTCTTGAAGAAAAACAATTGGTACCTTAAGTTTTTTAATATAGACAAAAATCTTATTTCTTTTCACGCGGTGATTTAGCCCTTTCACGTTAAAACTAAGTAAATTAATACTTTGATCCATTTTAAAGCTATTTATAAGAAAGGTTAAAGTAGCAATCAAAGAAATGTATATCAAACCCAAATAATAAACCTTGAGATATATTAACTAAGCAACAGAATTGACTAGATTCCCAAATCAGCTTCAAGAAAAAAACTCCCCTTCCCCCTCCCTCCTCCCAAACAGAGAAAATTCGTTAAAGAACAACTGCTATCTACCCCCACTGAAAACATTCCCTTAGAAAGCCTGTTGGAACCGCTCCAAAGAATTCAAGGTTATTTACTGTTCCAACCAAGACTAAATAATATACAATAAAAAACAAGCTTAGACAGGTTTATCAAACAGAAAGAGCAATTATTCATACTGAAAAATATTAAACAGTCATTTTTATAATATATAGTATTTCTATTTTTGCAAGGTTTTTAACCTATTCAATATATGTATACAGTCATTTTTTTTGAGTCTAAAATTTCTTGCGCCTGCTCCTTCGTACAAAACCATTTAAATGATCCATCTTCCACTGTGATTCTCATTTGAGCCGGAGAACGAAGAGAAGGCTTAAAATTTTGGCTGTAAAGCTCCGCCATAACTTTTTTAAACTTAACATGTTCTGCCATAACTTCTGATGAAAAATCTTCAACAATACAAATCTTCTGACCTTGGTAGTCAATCATACCTTTTCCACGGGCATCACGAATCAGACGGTCCTTTATTTGAAATTCATGGAAACATATTATGACTGATCTTGGTTTCGATTTTGAAGTCGATCCGTAGATAGGCGACCTGTGAACACGATCAATCAAAGGTAGAGACTTTATGATATCAGGGAATAATTCCATCAAAAGGTTTGCAAAGAATTATTTAGAATTATCTCCTTCCGTTTGCTCTTTAAGTTCCAAGATATGTAAGTTGTTCCTCCTACTTCCGTTTTCCAAATCAATAATCTTCTGTCTCAGTATTCATTGGACTTGGTTTGTATTTCATACAGCTTTTGCAAATCATCCATTCGCTCATCCAGTATAGAAATAACCTCTTCATGTTCCTTTATCTTCTTGTCATGCTCAGTTAGAGTTGCTTGAATATCATCTAATTTCATACCTATTTGCTTAATTTCAGTGCTGATTTGTTGTGAATCAGCTGATGCTTCTTTTCTGAACTATTGAAACTCCTCAGTAAGCTTTTGAATTGAGCCCGTAATAGCTTCCAAAGCTGCTTTGGTAGTCATAGTAATATAATAACCCATCTAGCAGTAGTATTTCAAAAGGTTGGAAACAAAAGTAAGTTAGGAGAACCAGCAGGGAGCTTTTACTCCATCGGCGACCACCAGGCAAATCCCGACATTGCCTTTCTGAAACGCCTTTTCTATCTCGTAAGAACATAAGAAATAGAAGCAGGAGTAGGCCATCTGGCCCATCGAGCCTGCCCTGCCATTCAGTAAGATCATGGCTGATCTGTCTGTAAACTCAGCTCCATCTACCTGCCTTTTCCCCAAAACCCTTAATTCCCTTAATATGTAAAAACCTATCTAACTGTTTCTTAAATGTATTTAGTGAGGAAGCCTCAACTGCTTCCCTGGGCAGAGAATTCCACAGGTTCACCTCATCTCCGACCTAAATCTTCTCCCCTGAATCTTGAGGCAATGTCCCCTAATTCTATTCTTACCCACTAATGGAAACAACTTTCCTACTTTTATCTTACCTATCCCTTTCAAAATTTTGTATGTTTCTGTAAGATCCCCTCTCATTCTTCTGAACTCCAAGGAGTATAGTCCCAGGCGACTCAATCTCTCCTCATAGGTTAACCCCTTCATCCCTGGAATCAACCTGGTGAAACTCCTCTGCACTGCCTCCAAAGCCGATATATCCCTCCTCAAGTAATGAGACCAGAACTGCATACAGTACTCCAGGTGCGGCCTCACCGGTACCCTGTATAGTTGCAGTATGACCTCCCTGCTCTTGAATTCAATCCCTCTAGCAATGAAGGCCAACATTCTGTTTGCCTTCTTAATAACCTGTTGTACCTGCAAGCCAACTTTTTTGCGATTTATGAACAAGCACTCCCAAGTCCCTCTGCACAACAGCATGCTGCAAACTTTCACCAATTAAATAATAATCTGCTCTTCTATTATTCCTTCCAAAGTGGATGATCTCACGTTTACCAACGTTGTATCTCCTGCTGTAATTTGTAATCCACACCTGGCTACTGTTTGGAGGCCTGTATACAACTGCCATTAGGGTTCTTTTACCCTTGCCATTTCTTAACTCAACCCATAGAGATTGTACACCTTCTAATCCTATGTCATCTCTTTCCAATGGTTTAATATTATTTCTTATACACAGAGCCACACCACTCCCTCTGCCTACTAACCCATCTTTCTGCTATACCGTATATCCTTAGAAGTTCAGCTCCCAATGGCAGCCATCCTTTAGCCCATAATAAAGTGACTACTGACTGTATATTTGTGGTCTCCTGTTGCTTTAGCCCACCCACTTCATTCCTGTGTATTATGGATTTATAGATGCTCTTCTGCACATCACTGTTGTAACATATTTGAGTTAGTGTCACCTTCCTGTCAGCTTGAACCAGTCTGGCCTTTCTCCTCTGACCTCTCTCATTAACAAGGTATTTTCACCAACAGAACTGCCGCTCACTGGATTTTTGTTTTTTTGAGTTTTTGTAAACTCTGGAGACTGTAGTGTGTGGAAAGTCCCAGGAGATCAGCAGATTCTCAAATCACCCCGTCTGGCACCACCAATCATTCCATGGTCAAAGTCATTTAGATCATATTTCTTCCCCATTTTGATGTTTAGAATGAATAACTGAACCTCTTGACCATATCTGCATGATTTTATATATTAAGTTGCTGCCACATGATTGGTTAATTGGTATTAACAAGCAGGTTTACAAGACTAATTAATAAAGTGGTCACTGCATGTATATCACAAATGGCAGAGGTTTTAGTCCAGATCTGGGACACACCGCTGGTCACAAATCTCCAGCCAGAATAAGCCCCATTGATCACTACCCTCTGTCCTCTTTGGGCAAGTCAGTTCTGAATCTAGACAACCAAGTCACAATGGATCACATGTATGTTAATCTTCTGGATGACTCCATCATGAGGGACCTTGTCAAATGCCTTAGTAAAATCCACGTAGACAAAATCCACAGCTCTACCTTCATCAATTACTCTAATCAGCTCATCAAAAAACTCAATCAAGTTAGTTGGACCTGACTTGTCCTGCGCTAAGCCATGCTGGCTCTCCCTAAATAGGCAATGGATTTCCAAATGCTGATAAATCCTATCCCTAAGAATTCTCTCCAGTAACCTCCCAACCATAGTTTCCAGGATTTTCCGGCTTGAATAATAAAATAACATTAGCAGTTCACCAGTCCTCTGAGGACTCAAAGATATTAGACAAAGATATCAGTCTCATTACTTACCTCTCTCAATAACCTTAATGTTTCTCAAGAAACCTGACTTAACCTCTTCCCTAATCTTGAAATGCCTTGGCTTCTGAACATGCTCCACTGTAACCTCACTACCCTCTACATCTAATAGACACCTGGGACATGTACAGTGAATGTGTGGGTGTTAATGAAGGCTGTGGTTTCATGAGCATGGTAACAAGGTGGAGCCCATGTAACAACAATGGAGTGGATAGTGAAGAAGATGCACAGAAAGATCAACTTCATAAATCAGGACACAGAATATGAAAGTATTTCACAACTTCACAAAACACAAGGGAGACTGTATGGAATATTGTGAGCAGTTCTGGTCATCACACTATGGGAAGGACGTGATCATAAACGCAAAAGATTCTGCACATGCTGCAAATTCAGAGCAACACACACAAAATACTGGAGAAACTCAGCAGGTCAGGCCATGGCGGATTGAAAACTTTGAACATGAATGGGTCAAGGACAGTGAAAGCTGACAGATCAATTGTCTTTGTGATGCACCATCAATAATTCCAAAAGACTGGAAGTAGGGTAAATACTGAAAGGCTTTTACTCGCAGTGAAACGTGACTTCCAGCATGCTGAGTGTCTGCCCCTGGACTGAGGAGGAGGAGCAATGGCGAAATGGCCTTTATTCAGGGGTCTGTGGGAGGAGCCACAGGGGCAGTCATCAGAGGGGCATGTCCAGACAGTTAACCCAGTTACAACATATTTGCTCCTGCCATGTGCTTGGAGGTGGATGCTACCATTTTGTGGAACTGTTTTACATCCTCCATTTTGTCAGATGGAGTTGCTTTGCTTTCTGTGTTTTAAAGTAGACATGATGATGTTTCAGGTAATCTGTGGGACTAGAGATCATTTCCAAATAAGAAGTTATTTGTCATGTGTTCTTTGATATAACATAACATACAGGCTTGTGAATGTTGGGGTTGATGCCCGCCCGGAGGGATTTGACCTGGTTAATGATGAGAACCAACAGCCATAAATTACCGACTGTCACTTGCTGGGAAGAGGGCAATAAATGGATGCTGGCCTGGAGCAGAGCCAATAAAAAGATGTTAAAGGTCAATCAGATGACTGACAGCCAATGACACTAGAACGCAATATTTGATATAAAAGTGGACACTTCGAGTATGCTATCAGCAATAACTCTCTCAAGAGACCCACCATTGCAAGGAAAAATACCCATTTCAGGGCCTGGGTGAAGAAAGGATTGATCATCTGGCCAATGGAGATTCCCTATTTTGGTTTTATAAATGGGAAAAGTGGTCTGAGTGAGTATTGGTACCGAGTGAACAGTAGAATTCATGTTCTAAGCTATTGGCTCGGGGTCAACATGTTTATGTTGCTGTTTGTGCAGAGACAATAAAATGTCAGCTTTGATGAATTATGAGTTGCATAGTGAGTTTCCCGACCTAGTTCCATTGATGAATGGTCAACAGGAAGCGTCTATGGAATTGAATAAACATCTTGGGCTGAGACCCTCCATCGGGACTGGAAAGGGAGGGGGAAGAAGCTAGAATTATGTGGCGAGGGAAGAGGAAGGAGTACAAGCCGGAAGGTGATAGATGAGACCAGGCAAGGGGGAGGGTGGAATGTGGCTGCATTGGATAGAGGTTTCTCCAGGATGTTATTAGAATTGAAGAACATTAATTATGAGGAGAAGTTGGACAGGCTGGATACGTTTTCCAAAAGACCATAAGCTATAGGAGCAGAATTAGGCCATCTGGCCCATTGAATCTTCACCGCCATTTCATCATGGCTGATCTATTTTCCTCTCAGCCCCAAACTCCTGCCTTCTCCCACTCCATACCACCCCTTCCCCATATTCCTTCAAGCCCAAATCAAGAATCTATCAACCTCTGCCATAAATATATGTAAAGATTTAGTCACCACTCTCTGGCTAAAGAAATTCCTCCTCATCTCCGTACTAATTGGACATCCCTCTATTCTGAGGTTGTGTTCTCTGGTCTTAGACTTCCCCATCACAGGAAGCATCCTCTCCATATCCACACTAGTGAGTCCTTTCAACATTCCATAAGACCATAAGACATAGAAGCAGAATTAGGCCATTCAGCCCATCGAGTGGCACCTTATCAAATGCCTTTTGAAAATATAAGTAAATGACATCCACTGCCTCTCCTTTGTCCACCCTGCTTGTTACTTCCTCGAAGAACTCCAACAGATTTGTCAGGCAAGATTTCTCTTTACTGGATCCACACTGATTTTGAATTATTTTATCATTAGTCTTTAAGTACCTCAAAACCTCCAACACTTTCCCAACCACGGAGTTTAGGTTAACTGGCCTATAATTTCCTTTCTTTCGTCTTCCTCCCTCTTAAAGAGTGGTGTGACATTTGCAATTTTCCAGTCCTCCGGGACCATGCCAGAATCAAATGATTCTTGAAAGATCATGACCAATGCATCCGTTCTCTCTTCAGCAACCTCCCTCAGGACTCTGGGATGTAGTCCATCTGGCCCAGGTGACTTATCCACCTTAAGACCTTTGAGTTTGCCGAGCGCTTTTTTCTTTGTAATAGCAATGGCTCTTACTCCTGCTCCCTGACACTCATGAACCTCTGGCACACTGCTAGTGTCTTCCACAGTGAAGACTGATGAAAAGTACTCATTAGGTTCATCAGCCAGTTCTTTGTCTCCTATTACTACCTCACCAGCATCATTTTCCAATGATCCAATATCAGCACTCACCTCCCTTTTCCTCTTTAAATAACTGAAAAAATTTTTCCAGTATCCTGTTTTTTATTATTGATTAGTCTGCCCTCATATTTCATCTTTTCCCTTCTTATTGCTTTTTTCAGTTGCCTTCTGTTGGATTTTAAAAGCTTCCCAATCATTCAACTTCCCACAACACACATCAAAGTTGCTGGTGAATGCAGCAGGCCAGGCAGCATCTCGAGGAAGAGGTACAGTCGACGTTTCGGGCCGAGACCCTTCATCAGGACTAACTGAAAGAAGAGCAGTAAGAGATTTGAAAGTGTGAGAGGGAGGGGGGATCCAAAATGATAGGAGAAGACAGGAGGGGGAGGGATGGAGCCAAGAGCTGGACAGGTGATTGTCAAAAGGGATATGAGAGGATCATAGGACGGGAGGCCTAGGGAGAAAGAAAGGGGGAGGGGGGAGAAGCCCAGAGGATGGGCAAGGAGTATAGTGAGAGGGACAGAGGGAGAAAAAGGAAGAGAGAAAAAGTATATATATATATAAAATAAAGAATGGATGGGGTATGAGGGGGAGGTGGGGCATTAACGGAAATTAGAGAAGTCAATGTTCATGCCATCAGGTTGGAGGCTACCCAGACGGAATATAAAGTGTTGTTCCTCCAACCTGAGTGTGGCTTCATCTTTACAGTAGAGGAGGCCGTAGATAGACATATCAGAATGGGAATGGGATGTGGAATTAAAATGTGTGGCCACTGGGAGATCCTGCTTTCTCTGGCGGACAGAGCGTAGGTGTTCAGCGAAACGGTCTCCCAGTCTGCGTTGGGTCTCGCCAATATATAGAACGCCACATCGGGAGCACCGGACGCAGTATATCACACCCAGCCAACTCACAGGTGAAGTGTCGCCTCACCTGGAAGGACAGTCTGGGGCCCTGAATGGTGGTAAGGGAGGAAGTGTAAGGGCATGTGTAGCACTGTTCCGCTTACAAGGGTAAGTGCTGGGAGGGAGATCGGTGAGGAGGGATGGGGGGGACAAATGGACAAGGGAGTCGCGTAGGGAGCGATCCCTGTGGAAAGCCGAGAGTGTGGGGGAGGGAAAGATTTTCTTAGTGCTGGGATCCAGTTGGAGGTGGCGGAAGTTACGGAGAATTATATGTTGAACCCGGAAGCTGGTGGGGTGGTAGGTGAGGGCCAGAGGAACCCTATTCCTAGTGGGGTGGTGGGAGGATGGAGTAAGAGCAGATGTATGTGAAATGGGGGAGATGCGTTTGAGAGCAGAGTTGATGGTGGAGGAAGGGAAGCCCCTTTCTTTAAAAAAGGAGGACATCTCCTTCGTCCTGGAATGAAAAGCCTCATCCTGAGAGCAGATGCGGCGGAGACGGAGGAATTGCGAGAAGAGGATGGCATTTTTGCAAGAGACAGGGTGAGAAGAGGAATAGTCCAGATAGCTGTGAGAGTCAGTAGGCTTATAGTAGACATCAGTAGATAAGCTGTCTCCAGAGACAGAGACAGAAAGATCTAGAAAGGGGAGGGAGTTGTTGGAAATGGACCAGGTAAACTTGAGGGCAGGGTGTAAGTTGGAGGCAAAGTTAATGAAGTCAACGAGCTCAGCATGCATGCAGGAAGCAGCGCCAATGCAGTCATCAATGTAGCAAAGGAAAAGTGGGGGACAGATACCAGTATAGGTTTGGTGAGACGCGACACAGACTGGGAGATCATTTCGCTGAACACCTACACTCTGTCTGCCAGAGAAAGCAGGATCTCCCAGTGGCCACACATTTTAATTCCACATCCCATTCCCATTCTGATATATCTATCCACGGCCTCCTCTACTGTAAAGATGAAGCCACACTCAGGTTGGAGGAACAACACCTTATATTCCATCTGGGAAGCCTCCAACCTGATGGCATGAACATTGACTTCTCTAACTTCCGTTAATGCCCCACCTCCCCCTCGTACCCCATCCGTTATTTATTATATATATATATATATGTGTGTATATATATATATATATATATATGTGTGTGTGTGTGTGTGTATATATATATATATATATATATATATATATATATATATATTTATATTCTTTTTCTCTCTCTCCTTTTTCTCCCTCTGTCCCTCTCACTATACTCCTTGTCCATCCTCTGGGCTTCCCCCCCCCCTTTTTCTTTCTCCCTAGGCCTCCTGTCCCAGGATCCTCTCATATCCCTTTTGCCAATCAACTGCCCAGTTCTTGGCTCCATCCCTCCCCCTCATGTCTTCTCCTATCATTTTGGATCTCCCCCTCTCCCTTCCACATTCAAATCTCTTACTAGCTCTTTCAGTTAGTCCTGACGAAGGGTCTCGGTCCAAAACATCGACTGTACCTCTTCCTAGAGATGCTGCCTGGCCTGCTGTGTTCACCAGCAACTTTTGTGTGTGTTGCTGGAAATTCCAGCATCTGCAGATTTCCTCATGTTTGCATCCAACTTCTCACTCACTTTTGCTACATTATAAGCCGTTTCCTTGGCTTTTATGCAGTCCTTAACTTCCTTTGTCAGCCACGGTTGCCTACCCCTGCCATTTGAAAACAACTTCTTCTGAGAGACACGTCTATCCTGCACCTTGTGAACTATTCCCAGAAACTTCAGCCATCTCTGCTCTGCCATCATCCCCACCAGTATCCTCCTCCAATCCACCTGGGCAAGCTCCCCTCTCTTGCCTCTGTAATTCCCTTCATTCTTTCGTGATACTGGTACATGTGACTTGTGCTTTTCTCTCTCAAATTGCAGTATGAATTCAATCATATTATGATTACTGTCTCCTAAGGGTTCCTTTACATTAAGCTCCCTAATAAGATCTGGGTTATTACACAACACCCAATCTAAGTTGTCCTTTCCCTGAGTAGGCTCAAGCACAAACAGCTCTAAAAATCCATCTTGTATGCATTCCCTCACTTGTGATCTGACACCAACCTGATTTTACCAATCGCTTTGCATATTCAATTCTCCCATTACAATTGTGATATTACCATTAGTAGATGCCTTTTCCAGCTCCCTTTGCAATCTCAACCCTGCATTTTGGCTACTATTTGGAGGCCTATATATGATTCCCATAATCTTTGTTTTACCTTTGCAGTTTCTTAACTCCTCCCAGAAAGATTCAACAATCTCTGGCACTGTGTCACCTCTTTCTAAATATCTAATTCTATCTCTTACCAACAGAGCCACACCACTGCCTACGCCTTCCTGCCTGGCCTTTCGATACAAAATATATCCTTTGATGTTAAACTCTCAACTATGGCCTTCTTTCAGCCGCGACTCAGTGATGCCCACAACGTCACACTGACTGTTCTAGAACTGCACCACGAGTTGGTCCACCTGATTCTGAATGCTACGCATATTTAAATACAGCACCTTCAGTCCTGGATTCTTCACCCTTTTGAATTTTGCCTTTGGTACAATTTATTTCCTTGATCTATCTGCATTTGTACCCAATTGTTGGCTTGTCCTTCCTTACATTCATATTACACCCATGATCTTTTTGAAAATCTGCTGGCTTGAGTTTACTGGCTCCCATTCCCCACCATATTAATGTGGGACAGAAAGGCTCAGCACGACTTTTGTGCAGATTTCTGCATTTTAACATTGCTTTACATAATATTCCAGCGACGTGCTCAGACCAGGCCACCACACGGATTGCCTTGCTCTTGGTGACACTTTTCGATGCCTTGATGTCCTTGGTGGATTTGACTGATGATTTGGCATGCATAGATGCAGGAATGATGAGCCTGTAGCCCTTTAGCATCAAGAATGGTGAGTGTCTCTTTCATACCAATAAGGTCTAAGTCTGTGAGCTCCTTTTGGAACAACTGGCCTTTCACGTTCATGGTATTGCATGGCCTTGCTGCAGATTTGGTCCTTACTCAGATCAGTGCAAATTTTGTATAGTTGACTTTGTGATTCAGGAAAGCTTTCACAAATCTAAGCTAAGTAGATTAGATCTTTTCCATGGGAATTAACTTCCGCCCACTCTCTTTTGCATGGCATCCTCAACAGAGTGTCTGGTGTTGTGAAAGAGTTGCCGGGGACATGTTCAATGTCATAACAGTATCACATAAGCTTCATCCTGAATCTTTGCAGACGTGGAGGTAAGTCATTCAAATGTTCCAAGCTGAGGAGGCTGAAGAGTGGCCTGTGGTCTGTTTCAAGGTGGAATTTTGTGCCTATCAAATAGCAACTGAAGAATTCACAAGCCCACAAAAGAGCCAGTGTCTCCTTTTTGATTTGAGCATAACACTGTTCAGTAGGAGTCAGTGCTCTTGATGCATATGCCACTGCTTTCCATACACCACCACAGTATTGCATGAACACTCCCCCTAGGCCAAAGGAAGAGGCATCTGCTGAGACCTTGATAGCTTTGTTCAGGTCATAGAGCACCAATGTTGATGGAGACATAAGCTCTGCTTTAAGTGATGAGAATGACCTCTCTTGCAATGCGTCCTGCATCCAAATATTTCTCTGAGAGAGAAGGTCACGTAGTGGTTTTGTTTTCTTTGCCAAATCTGCAATGAACTTTCCCAGCTGGTTTACTGTGCCAAGAAAACTGCAGATCTCTGATACATTCGTAGGTTGTTCCATGTTCTGAACTCCTCTGCCAGTTTGTCTGAATCTGGTTGCACTCCCTCTGAGGACAATTAGTGGCCTAAGAACTTCGCCCTCCAACTCTGCAAATGCATATTTCTTTTCGTTCAGGGTGATTCCTGGGTGTTTCAGCTTCTCAAAGGGAGCTTCAACATTTTTGTCATGTTCCTCACTTGAGCCTCCGAAGATGAGTATATCATCCATGTGGCAGGGTACTCCTTCCAGTCCCTCCAAAGTTTGATTCATCCTCATCTGAAAGAGTTCAAGGGCTGATGATATGCCAACAGTGAGACCCTTGACGGCAGAACATCCATTTGGTGTGATAAAGAGTGTGAGCTTCTGTGCTCCAGGAGCTCAACGGATCTGCCAGAACACCAAGTCTGCATCTAGTTTGCCTGTGCAGTTGCCTGTGGTAACAAATTCCACAAATTCAACACCCACTGGCTAAAGAAATTTCTCCACATCTCTATTCTAAATGGATGCTTTTCTATTCTGAGGCTGTGCCCTCTTGTCCTGGACTCCCCACCATGGAAACACTCTGAAGAGGCCTTTCGACATTTGAAAGGTTTCAGTGAGATCCCCACTCATACTTCTGAATTCCAGTGAGTACAGACCCAGAACCATCAAATGTTCCTTGTATGATAACTCTTTCATTCCTGGAATCATCCTTGTGAACCTTGCAAGACCATAAGATATAGGAGCAGAAGTAGGCCATTTGGCCCATTGAGTCTGCTCCGCCATTCAATCATGGACTGATCCAATTCATCCAGTCATCCCCACTTCCCTGCCCTGGCTAATCAAGAACCTATCTATCTCTGACTTAAATACACCCAATGACTTGACCTCCACAGCCGCTCGTGGCAACAAATTCCACAGATTTACCATCCTCTGACTAAAGTAATTTCTCCATATCTCAGTTCAAAAAGGACGTCCTTCAGTCCTGAAGTCGTGCACTCTTGTCCTAGAATTCCCTACCATGGGAAATAACTTTGCCATATCTAACCTGTTCAGGCCTTTTAACATATGGAATGTTTCTATGAGATCCCCCCTCATTCTCCTGAACTCCAGGGAATACAGCCCAAGAGCTGCCAGACGTTCCTCATACGGTAACCCTTTCATTCCTGGAATCATTCTCGTGAATCTCCTCTGAACCCTCTCCAACGTCAGTATATTTTTTATAAAATAAGCCCAAAACTGCACACAATACTCCAAGTGTGGTCTCACGAGCACCTTATAGAGCCTCAACATCACATCCCTGCTCTTATATTCTATACCTCTAGAAATGAATGCCAACATTGCATTCGCCTTCTTCACCACCGACTCAACCTGGAGGTGAACCTTTAGGGTATCCTGCTCAAGGACTCCCAAGTCCCCTTGCATCTCTGCATTTTGAATTCTCCCCCGATCTAAATAATAGTCTGCCTGTTTATTTCTTCCACCAAAGTGAATGATCATACACTTTCCAATGTTGTATTTCATTTGCCACTTCTTTGCCCATTCCCCTAAACTACCTAAGTCTCTCTGCAGGCTCTCTGTTTCCACAACACTACCCGCTCCTCCATCTATCTTTGTATCACCTGGCCAGCATAACTTTTCTTAGAGGAGAAGCCCAAAACTGTTCACAATACATTAACAATGCCTTATAAAGTCTCAGCATCACACCCCTGCTCTTGTATTTTAGACCTCTTAAAATGAATGCTAACATTGAATTTGCCTTCCTCACCACCGACTCTACCTGCAAGTTAACCATTAATGTGTTCTGCACAAGGACTCTCAAGCCCCTTTGCATCTCAGACTTCTGGATTTTCTCCCCTTTTAGAAACTAGTCTGCACATTTATTTCTGCTACCAAAGTGCATGACCATGCATTTTCCAACATTGTGTTTCATTTGTCACTTTCTTGCCCATTCTCCTAATCTAAGTCCTGCACCCTGTCTGTTTTCTCAACAGTACCTGCCCCTCCACCAATCTACATATCATCTGAAAACTTGGCATCAAAGCCATCTAGTCTATCATTGAAACCATTTATATACAGCATAAAAAGACACTGTCCTATGAACACCACTAGTACCTGGCAGCCAAACAGAAAAGGATCCTTTTACTTCCACTCGCTGTCCCCTACCAATCAGCTAATACTCTATGTTAGTAACTTTCCTATAATACCATGGGCTCTTAACTTGGTAAGCAGCCTCATGTGTGGCACCTTGTCAAAGGCCTTCTGAAAGTCCAAATATACAACATCCACTACATCCCCTTTATCTATCCTACATGTAATACACGTAGTTCCAACAGGTTCGTCAGGCAAGATTTTCCTTATGGACAAGGATAGATCTGGTCCTAGGGTTGAGGTTCTTAACTGGAAGAAGGCCAAATTTGAAGAAATGAGAAAGGATCTAAAAAGCGTGGATTGGGACAGGTTGTTCTCTGGCAAGGATGTGATCAGTAGGTGGGAAGCCTTCAAAGGAGAAATTTTGAGAGTGCAGAATTTGTATGTTCCTGTCAGGATTAAAGGCAAAGTGAATAGGAATAAGGAACCTTGGTTCTCAAGGGATATTGCAACTCTGATGAAGAAAAAGAGGGAGTTGTATGACAGGTATAGGAAGCAGGGAGTAAATAAGGTGCTTGAGGAGTATAAGAAGTGCAAGAAAATACTTAAGAAAGAAATCAGGAGGGATAAAGGAAGACATGAGGTTGCCTTGGCAGTCAAAGTGAAGGATAATCCAAAGAGCTTTTACAGGTATATTAAGAGCAAGAGGATTGTAAGGGATAAAATTGGTCCTCTTGAAGATCAGAGTGGTCGGCTATGTGCGGAACCAAAGGAAATGGGACAGATCTTAAATAGGTTTTTCGCATCTGCATTTACTAAGGAAACTGGCATGAAGTCTATGGAATTAAGGGAAACAGGTAGTGAGATCATGGAAACTGTAAAGATCAAAAAGGAGGAGGTCCTTGCTGCCTTGAGGAAAATTAAAGTGGATAAATCCCCGGGACCTGACAGGGTGTTCCCTCAGACCTTGAAGGAGACTAGTGTTGAAATTGCAGGGGCCCTGGCAGAAATATTTAAAATGTCGCTGTCTACAGGTGAGGTGCCGGAGGATTGGAGAGTGGCTCATGTTGTTCTGTTGTTTAAAAAAGGATCGAAAAGTAATCTGGGAAATTATAGGCCAGTAAGTTTAACGTCGGTAGTAGGTAAGTTATTGGAGGGAGTACTAAGAGACAGAATCTACAAGCATTTGGATAGACAGGGACTTATTAGGGAGAGTCAACATGGCTTTGTGCGTGGTAGGTCATGTTTGACCAATCTATTGGAGTTTTTCAAGGAGGTTACCAGGAAAGTGGATGAAGGGAAGGCAGTGGATATTGTCTACATGGACTTCAGTAAGGCCTTTGACAAAGTCCCGCATGGGGGGTTAGTTAGGAAAATTCGGTCACTAGGTATACATGGAGAGGTGGTAAATTGGATTAGACATTGGCTCAATGGAAGAAGCCAAAGAGTGATAGTAGAGAATTGCTTCTCTGAGTGGAGGCCTGTGACTAGCGGTGTGCCACAGGGATCAGTGCTGGGTCCATTGTTATTTGTCATCTATATCAATGATCTGGATGACAATGTGGTAAATTGGATCAGCAAATTTGCTGATGATACAAAGATTGGAGGTGTAGTAGACAGTGAGGAAGGTTTTCAGAGCTTGCAGAGGGACTTGGACCAGCTGGAAAAATGGGCTGAAAAATGGCAGTTGGAGTTTAATACAGACAAGTGTGAGGTATTGCATGTTGGAAGGACAAACCAAGGTAGAACATACAGGGTTAATGGTAAGGCACTGAGGAGTGCAGTGGAACAGAGGGATCTGGGAATACAGATACAAAATTCCCTAAAAGTAGCATCACAGGTAGATAGGGTCGTAAAGAGAGCTTTTGGTACATTGGCCTTTATTAATCGAAGTATTGAGTATAAGCAACACACATCAAAGTTGCTGGTGAACGCAGCAGGCCAGGCAGCATCTCTAGGAAGAGGTACAGTCGACGTTTCAGGCAGAGACCCTTCGTCAGGACTAACTGAAGGAAGGATTAGTAAGAGATTTGAATAACGGGGTCCATTATTTATTTTTATACACATGTTCTTTCTCTCACTCTCCTTCTTCTCCCTCTGTCCCTCTGACTATACTCCTTGCCCATCCTCTGGGTTCCCCCCCCCTCTTGTCTTTCTCCCCGGACCTCCTGTCCCATGATCCTCTCAAATCCCCTTTGCCAATCACCTGCCCAGCTCTTGGCTCCATCCCTCCCCCTCCTGTCTTCTCCTATCATTTTGGATCTCCCCCTCCCACTCCCACTTTCAAATCTCTTACTAGCTCTTCCTTCAGTTAGTCCTGACGAAGGGTCTCGGCCTAAAACGTCGACTGTACCTCTTCCTAGAGATGCTGCCTGGCCTGCTGCGTTCACCAGCAACTTTGATGTGTGTTGCTTGAATTTCCAGCATCTGCAGAATTCCTGTTGTTTGTATTGAGTATAAGGGCTGGAATGTTATGATGAGGTTGTATAAGGCATTGGTGAGGCCAAATCTGGAGTATTGTGTTCAGTTTTGGTCACCAAATTACAGGAAGGATATAAATAAGGTTGAAAGAGTGCAGAGAAGGTTTACAAGGATGTTGCCGGGACTTGAGAAACTCAGTTACAGAGAAAGGTTGAATAGGTTAGGACTTTATTCCCTGGAGTGTAGAAGAATGAGGGGAGATTTGATAGAGGTATATAAAATTATGATGGGTATTGATAGAGTGAATGCAAGCAGGCTTTTTCCACTGAGGCAAGGGGAGAAAAAAACCAGAGGACATGGGTTAAGGGTGAGGGGGGAAAAGTTTAAAGGGAACATTAGTGGGGGCTTCTTCACACAGAGAGTGGTGGGAGTATGGAATGAGCAGCCAGATGAGGTGGTAAATGTGGGTTCTTTTTTAACATTTAAGAATAAATTGGACAGATACATGGATGGGAGGTGTATGGAGGGATATGGTCTGTGTGCAGGTCAGTGGGACTAGGCAGAAAATGGTTCGACACAGCCAAGAAGGGCCAAAAGGCCTGTTTCTGTGCTGTGGTTTCTATGGTTCTATGGTTTTTTTTATGGAAACCATGCTGACTTTGTCCTATCTTGTCCTGTGTGACCAGATACTCCATAACCTCATCTTTAACAATTGACTCTAACATCTTACTAACCACAGAGGTCAGGCTAACCGAACTATAATTTCCTTTCTGCTGCCCCTCTCCTTTCTTAAAGAGTGGAGTGACATTTGCAGTTTCCCAGTCCTCTGCCACCATGCCAGAGTCCAATGATTTTTGAAAGATCATTGCAAATGCCTCCACAGTCTCTACTGCTACCTTTTTTTGAACCCTAGGGTGCAGTTCATCGGGTCCTGATGTCTTCTGTACCCTTAGGTCCTTAAGGTTTTTGAGCACCCTTGTGATAGAAACTACACTCACTTCTCTTCCCTCATACCCTTCAACATTTGGCATGCTGCTGGTGTCTTCCACAATGAAGAATCATGCAAAATACTCATTTACTTCACCTGCCCCCTGCTTGTCTCTCATTATTATTTCTCCGGTCTCATGTTGTAGCGGCCCTATATCCACTCACGTCTCTTCTATTTTTTACATACTTGAAAAATCTTTTACTATCTACTTTGATATTGTTTGCGAGCTTGTTTTCATATTTCATCTTTTCCTTTCTAATGATTCTTTTAGTTGCTCTCTGTAGGTTTTTAAAAGCTTCCCAATACTCTTTTTCCCCCCACTAATTTTGGCTTTGCTGTATGCCCTTTCTTTTGCTTTTACAATGGCTTTGACTTCCCTTGTTAGCCACAGTTGTACTATCTTGCCATTTGAGTATTTCTTCATTTTTGGAATACACATGTCCTGCACCTTCCTCATTTTTCCCAGAAACACACACCATTACTGCTCTGCTGACATCCCTGCCAGCAGCTCTTTCCAATTTACTTCACCCAACTCCTCTCTCAAACCACTGTAGTTTTCCTTACTCCAATGAAATACTGCTATGTCAGACTTTATTTTCTCTCAATCAAATTTCAAGTTGAACTCAATCATATTGTGATGACTGACTCCAAAGGGTTATTTTACCTTCAGTTCCCGAATCACCTGCAGTTCCCGAATCACCTGCAGTTCATTACATAACACCCAGTCCAGTATATCTGATCCCCTAGTAGGCTCAACGACGAACTGCTCTAAAAAGTCATCTGTTAGACATTCGACAAACGCACTCTACTGAGATCTATTTCTAACCTGATTTTTCCAATCTACCTGCATATTGAAATCTCCCATGAGTATCATAACTTTGCCCATTTTTTTTCTATTTCCCATTGTAACCTGTGGTCCCCATCCCAGCTACTAATGGGAGGCCTGCATATAACTGCCATCAATGCCCTTTTACCCTTGCAGTTTCTTAACTCAACCAATAAGGATTCATCATCTTTTGATCCTAGATCACATCTTTCTATCGATTTGATGCCATTTTATACCAGTAGAGCCACACCACCTCTTCTGCCTACCTTCCTAACCCTCTAATACAATGTGTAACCTTGGATATTCCGCTTCGAACTACAACCAGCCTTCAGCCACAATTCAGTGATGGACATATCATACCTGTCAATCTGTTATCGTGCAACAAGATCATCCACCTTATTTCTTATACTCTGTGCATTGAAATATACCACTGTGGAGACCCACTTTCTAGCACACACGAACCGGCTCACAACAGCGCGCGCAGGCAGAGGGCCGGCCCCAAAAAGGGCGCCAGGCCATCTTCACCAGCAGCGGGAAAATCCCGCGCGCAGAAAGGGTCTGGGAATATGCATTCCCCACAGCAGTCCCGCCCCAGGGAGGGCGGGAACAGGAAGGCTTTAAAGCAGGCCGCGAAGTTTGAATAAATCTCTTTCATCACAACTCCAACTCACCGACTCCGTGTGGTTATTCTAGCGCTCTGTGTAGCACACCGCTACAACACTTTTAATACTGTACTTGCTGCCCTTTTTGACTCTGCATCCCTAATGCACTGATACTCACCCTGCTGACTGCAACTTTGCCCCATCATTCGCCTGACCATCCTGACAGTCTGACTGCACGCAATCTTTGCTTTCTTTTTTACCATCTTTGCTATCCTGAGTCCCTTCACTCCTGTTCCCATCCCCCTGTCAAATTAGTTTAAACCCTCCCCAACAGTTCTAACAAATGTGCCCATGAGAATATTGATCTCATTCAGGTTCAGGTGCAACCTGTCACTGTCACTGCCCCAGAAGAGATCCCAATGATCCAAGAACCTGAAGCCCTGCCTCCTGCATCAGCTTCTCAGCCACACATTTATCTGACAAATCATCCTGTTTCTACTCTCACTGGCACATGGCACAGGTAGCAATCCAGAAATTACAACCCTGGAGATCCTGCTTCTCAGCTTTCTGCCTAGCTCACTGAATTCTCTTTTCAAGACCTCGTTGCTTTTCCTTTCTATGTCATTGGTACCAATACGTACCAACACATCTGGCTGCTCTCCCTCCCTCTCCAAAATGTTATGGACATGATCTGAGACATCCCTGACCCTGGTACCTGAGAGGTGACATACCATCTGAGTGTCCCACTCACATCCACAGAATCTCTTGTCTGTTCCCCTGACCATTGAGTCCCTTATCACTACCACTGCCCTCTTGTTCCTCTTTCCCTTCTGCACCACAGACCCATGTTCCATGCCAGTAACCTGGTCTCCATGGTATTCCCCTGAGAGGTCATCCCGCACAACAGTATCCAAAACTGTGTACTTATTATTGAAAGGAATGGCCACAGGGGTGCTCTGCGCTAACTGCCTATTCACATTTCCATTTCTCCTGACAGTCACACAGCTACTCGCCTCCTGAAACTTAGGGGTGATTACTGACCTGAAACTCTGATCGATTATTCCTACATCGGCTGAAGGTCACCCAGCTGCTGCTCCAGATCCCTAACACGGTCTGCAAGGAGCTGCAGCCAGATATACTTCACACAGATGTAGTTCCCTGGAGACTCTGGGTCTCCCAGGACTGCAACATCCAGCATGAAGAACACAAAATGGGCATCACTACACTAGGTACAGTAAGAGGGGTAAACAAGGCAACCTTAACAGAAACATACCCAGAGCCAACACCTCTTCTGAGCCGAAACCTCCTTTTGAGACAAAGCCTGGCACTCCTACTCTCACCACTGGCCCACACCCACAACGTCGCCCTGCTTGTCCCTTCGATATTTTTAGACAAGCATGGCCAACCTGTGAGAAACCTCGTTGCTGAATCCTGGCCTTCTTTGACTTCCTGGTTTTGAGTGACACTGGCCTTTTTAGTGGCATTGGTGGCATTTCTCTTCTGCTGGTCAGAACTCTTAGCCGTGGAATTGTTACATGCCTCAAGGAGCTCTTGTGACTTTCTTGTGGGAATGATGTAATGGTCTTTTGGAGGTCACCTGATGTAATTTTCCCACTGATGTGAGGTCACGTGATGACCTGTTCACCACGGGTATAAAAGGTAAGACCTCTGGTGACGCAGTTAGTTTTCCAGCTAGAACATTAGTCAGTGTCTCCGTTCCGTTGTGTATTTGTTTTATGACGCAGTTTCATTTTTACAACCGAGTGTTATGTTCTATTGCAAAGTACAATAGTGCTGGACTGGCAATTTCTGCCAGATTTGTTGATGTACCTTTTCAGTAGTATTGGAGAGTGAAGACTTTATTGAAGTACAGGATATGAAGGATTAAGAGAAGTTGGTATAGTTCGGCAGTTTAACAAAGGATTGACCTTATTGAGTCGTCGTTGAAGAAGTAACGACCTGCATCAAAGATAACCCTTGCCAAAAGAGCAAGGTAGTTCATGCAGGATTTGCTCTCTAGAAATTAAGGTCAGTGGTTTTAAGCTGTTTATTTCCTTCATCGTGAATCCTTTGGACAGAACCAGCAGGAAAGTCGAGTCTATGAAGAAATCCTTCTCCAGAGAAGTCTCTCCTAATTAAGTATATAAATCTGTTGGACTTTCGAATTTACCATTTTAAGAACTGTATTTGACTTTACCGCTTTAAGAACTGTTTTCGCATTTATCGCTTTAAGAACCAGTACCGAGTGACGGTTTGTTGAAGGGCCACGTAGCGGTTAACTTCCGGTTAAGGTTTTCGTTTGTTTTATATTGTCTATCTGTGTTTAATAAATGTTCGGTTGTTTTTATATAACCTGACTCGATTGATATTCATTGTTGTCGGTTACGTAACAGGATAGAGATTTGCCACACCTCCTGCTGTTGGACATTTTACCCTGTCTTTGCTTTGCTTGTCTGTTCCGTTTGAGCTGAGCTCTACTGTCATCTCTTTCTGTACTTTTTCTGACTGCACCTTGTTTCTACCCTTCTTTTTGTGCAGCTTCTAGCTTTACCTCAGCTTCATTATCGTGCATGAGTTCTGCCTGTTGCTGACAAACATTCTCACTCTTCCTGACCACAGTAATAGCTTTCTCGAGTGTGAGACTTGCCTGCAACTGGAGTTTCTCTGGTAACTTGGCATCTAGTAGCCCAACAATAATCCTATCTGTAATGAGCTCATCTCTCAGATTTCCATAAGCACAGTTGTCTGACATAAAATGCTGTGATAAAGTCATTTACACTTTCATCTGGCTCCTGGTTTATGGAGTTGAACTTTGCCCTCTCATATATCACATTTCACTTTGCAGTGAAATATTCTTTGAATTTGTCCTGCAGAGTTTTGTACTCCTTTTCCTGAGCATCTGTCATTTCTCATCCACTCATGTCCCTCACGAACATATCAGTGTGCTTACTTGATGTTCTTCTGCTGATTGCAACCCTAAATGTCTTAAAGTGTCTGAGCCATCTCTCAAAGTCCCTTATTTTAGAGAAATCAAAGGTCTCAGGGGGTTTTAATAGGTACATTAAGTAGAAGTAGTACTGCATTTTTTTCTTTTTCCTGTTTGTTTGTTTAATTAGTTGAATTACAAAAGTCTTCTTTTCTCTCCCTGATAGTTAGACTGACTTCCTTGACATGTCTGTGTCTCTGTGCACTTCCCCAGGCTAGTAACCCACAGATTATTACAATGTATCCACTTCTGGGTGCAGCCTGAAGGCATTGCCAGTTCTCAGCTCATGCAGTGCATACAATTAGCAACTAGCATAGGCAGTTTAGGTTGATAAATCTCTGGAGATGTTTCATTGATATATATGAAAAAGAACAATCTTACTGTAAATTCTTTCCCATTGGGGATCTCAATTGGTCTGTAGCACCAATTCATCAATGATCAACCATGCCTGACACAATATTGTGTTTGATATTAAGGGTTAGTGCAGAGCACACCAAGATGCCGGCGTGCAGGATGCTCAACTGAACTTTATTGATAAAGATATTGCCAGGTTTTCCAATGATACAAAGATTGGTGGAGGGGCAGGTAGGCTGCAGAGGGACTTAGACAGATTAGGAGAATGGGCAAGAGAGTGGCAAGTGAAATACAATGTTGGAAAATGCATGGTCATGCACTGTATTAGCAGAAATAAACATGCAGACTATTTTCTAAAAGGGGAGAAAATCCAAAAATCTGAGATGCAGGGGGACTTGGGAGTTCTTGCGCAGAACACCCTGAAGGTTAACTTGCAGGTTGAGTCAGTGGTGAGGAAGGCAAATGCCATGTTAGCACTTCAAGAGGTCTAAAATACAAGAGCAGGGATGTGATGCTGAGGCTTTATGAAGCTCTGGTGAGGTCGTTCCTTGAGTATTGTGAACAGTTTTGGGCCTCTCATCTAAGAAAAGATATGCTGGCATTGGAGAGGGTCCAGAGGAGGTTCACAAGGATGATTCCAAGAATGAAAGGGTTATTATAAGAGGAATATTTGATGGCTCTGGGTCTGTACTCGCTGGAATTCAGAAGGATGAGGGGGGATCTCATTGAAACCTTTTGAATGTTGAAAGGCCTAGACAGAGTAGATGTGGAAAGGATGTTTCCCATGGTGGGAGAGTCTAGGACAAGAGGGCACAGCCTCAGGATGGAGGGGCATCCATTTAAAACAGAGATGTGGAGAAATTTCTTTTGCCAGAGGATGGTGAATTTGTGGAATTTGTGGCTGCTGTAGAGGCCAGGTCGTTGGTGTACTTAAGGCAGAGCTTGATAGTTCTTGATTGGACACGGCATCAATGGTTACGGGGAGAAGGCTGGGGGAGTGGAGTTGAGAGGGGAGAAAAGGATCAGCCATGATTGAATGGCGGAGCAGACTCGATGGGCCAGATGATCTAATTCTGCTCCTATGTCTTATGGTCTCATGGATAATCCTGCTTGTACGGTATGTGAACTCTCCCATGTGGGAGTGGCTAACTGAATGGTGTAGGGTTAACCCTGTTAACTACCTCACTACACAGAGTGGCCAGTCCTCTCAACAACAAGTATACCATTTTGGATAGTTGGGGTGAACGACCCAGTGGGGTGGTGTGGGGGAAGCTGCGGTGGCCAGGTCTCTGGCATTGATTCTGGGGCTGTAGCTCTAAAGTGAAGAGGGCAGAGGAGGAACGGCGCGGTGATAGGAGATTCCATAGTCAGAAGAGTAGATGGGAGAGTCTGTGGATGCAATGGAGAGATCCAGATGGTATGTTACCTCCCAGGTGCCAGGATCATTGACATCTCAGGTTGTGTCCAGGACATTTTAAATGAGGATTGTGAGCAGCCAGATGTCTTGGTACATTTAGGTATCAATGACATAGGAAAGAGAAGAAAGGAGGTCTTAAAGAGAGAATTTAAAGAGCTAGGTAAAAAGCTGATAAAGCAGGACCTCCAGGGTAACGATCTCTGAATTTCTGCCTCTGCCATGTTCAAGAATAGGATGATTTGGCAGATGACTGTGTGGCTGAGGAACTGGAGCAGGGGCATGGTTTCAGATTAATGGATTATTGGGATCGCTTCTGGGGAAGGCATGACCTGTATAAAAGGGATGGGCTACACCTGAACCCAAGGGAGTCCAATATCCTTGCCAATGGATTTTCTAGAGATGTTGGGGAGGGAGGCAGAAGGAAAGAAATCATAAGCCAGTTAGCTTGACGTCAGTGTTTGGGAAGGGTGTGGTTTTGGGGTACTTGGAGGCACATGACAAAATAGGCAGTAGTCAGCATGGTTTCCTTAAGGAAAAATCTTGCCTTGCAAATTTGTTGGAATTCTTTGAAGAAACATCAAGCAGGATAGACAAAGGAGAAATGGTTGATTTTGTGTACTTGGATTTTCAAAGACCTTTGACAAGGTGCCGCACATATGGCTGCTTAAAAAGTTAAGAGTTCATGATATTACACGAAAGATACTAGCATAGAAACATAGAAAACCTACAGCACAATACAGGCTCTTCAGCCACAAAGCTGTGCCGAACATGTCCTTACCCTAGAACTACCTAGGCTTTACCCATAGCCCTCTATTTTTCTAAGCTCCATGTACCTATTCAGGAGTCTCTTAAAAGACCCTATTGTTTCCGCCTCCACCACCATCGCCGGCAGCCCATTCCACACACTCAGCACATTCTGCTTGACCCCTGACATCTCCTCTGTACCTATTTCAGAGCAGCTTAAAACTTTGCCCTCTCGTGCTAGCCATTTCAGCCCTGGGAAAACGCCTCTGACTATCCACACGATCAATGCCTCTCATTATCTAGTCAAGTCAAGTTGCTTTTTATTGTCATTTTGACCATAAGCTGCTGGTACAGTACACAGTAAAAACGAAACAACGTTCCTCCAGGACCCTGGTACTACATGAAACAACACAAAACTACACTGGACTAAGTGAGACAACACAAGGTTACACTAGACTATGTAAGACAACACAAAAACTACACTAGACTACAGATCTACACAGGACTACATGAAGTGCACAAAACAGTGCAGGGCAGTACAATAAATAATAAACAAGACAATAGGCACAGTCGAGGACAAATTACAATATAATAATAAATGATGTAGATGTCAGTCTAGTCTCTGAGTATTGAGGAGTCTGATGGTTTGGGAGAAGAAACTGATGCACAGTCTGGTCGTGAGAACCCGAATGCTTTGGTATCTTTTGCCAGATGGCAGGAGGGAGAAGAGTTTGTATGAGGGGTGTGTGGGGTCCTTCATAATGCTGTTTGCTTTACGGATGCAGCATGTGGTGTAAACGTCTGTAATAGCAGGAGGAGAGACCCCAGTGGTCTTCTCAGCTGACCTCACTATCTGCTGCAGGGTCTTGCGATCCGAGATGGTGCAATTTCTGAACCAGGCAGTGATGCAGCTGCTCAGGATGCTCTCAATACATCCTCTGTAGAATGTGGTGAGGATGAGGGGTGGGAGATGGACTTTTCTCAACCTTCGCAGAAAGTAGAGATGCTGCTGGGCTTTCTTGGCTATGGAGCTGGTGTTGAGGGACCAGGTGAGATTCTCCGCCAGGTGAACACCAAGAAATTTGGTGCTCTTAACGATCTTAACGGAGGAGCCATCAACGTTCAGTGGAGAGTGGTCACTCTGTGTCCTCCTGAAGTCAACAACCATCTCTTTTGTTTTGTTCACATTCAGAGACAGGTTGTTGGCTCTGCACCAGTCCATTAGCCACTGCACCTCCTCTCTGTATGCTGACTCATCGTTCTTGCTGATGAGACCCACCACGGTTGTGTCATCGGCGAACTTGATGATGTGGTTCGAGCTGTGTGTTGCAGCACAGTCGTGGGTCAGCAGAGTGAGCAGAGTGGACTGAGCACACAGCCCTGGGGAGCCCCCGTGCTCAGTGTGATGGTGTTGGAGATGCTGCTCCCGATCCGGACTGACTGAGCTCTCCCAGTCAGGAAGTCTAGGATCCAGTTGCAGAGGGAGGTGTTCAGGCCCGGCAGTTTCAGCTTTCCAATCAGGTTCTGAGGAATGATTGTGTTGAATGCTGAACTGAAGTCTATGAACAGCATTTGAACATACGTGTCTTTTTGTCCAGGTGGGTTAAGGCCAGGTGGAGGGTGATGGCACCCGTTGAACAGTTGGGACGGTACGCGAACTGCAGGGGTCCAGTGAGGGGGGCAGCAGGGACTTGATGTGCCTCATGACGAGCCTCTCGAAACACTTCATGATGATGGATGTGAGAGCAAGGGGATGGTAGTCGTTGAGGCAGGACACTGAAGACTTCTTCGGCATGGGGACAATGGAGGTGGCCTTGAAGCACGTAGGAACGACGGTACTGCTCAGGGAGATGTTGAAGATGTTAGTGAGAACACCTGCCAGCTGGTCTGCACATCCTCTGAGCATTCTGCCAGGAATATTGTCTGGTCCAGCAGCCTTCTGTGGGTTGACCCTGCACAGGGTTCTCCTCGCATCGGCCACGGTAAGACACAGCACCTGGTAATTGGGAGGAGTAGTGGTCTTCCTCGCCACCATGTCATTTTCCGCCTCTATCAGGTCACCTCTCATCCTCCGTTGCTCCAAGGAGAAAAGGCTGAGTTCACTCAACCTATTCTCATAAGGCATGCTCCCCAATCCAGGCAACATCCTTGTAAATCTCCTCTGCATCCTTTCTGTGGTTTCCACATCCTTCCTGTAGTGAGGCGACAGAACTGAGCACAGTAAGGATAGACTATTGCCTGATTGGCAGGGGCAAAGAGTGGGTGTAAAAGGGGCCTATATTTATAAAGACTCAGGCATGTTGTCATTAATTTCATGAGGACTAGACTACAAAAACAAGGTTGTTATGCTCAGTCTGTATAAGGCACAGGTGAGGCCTCATTTGGAGTATTGTGAGCAGTTTTGAGCCCCTTATTGGAGAAATGATGTGCTGACATTGTAGAAGGGTTAGCGGAGGTTCACAAGAATGATTCTGGGAATGAAAGGCTTATCATCTGAGCAATGGTTGAAGGCTCTTGTTGGAATTTAGAAGAAACAGAATGGAGCTAAAAACCTATCAAATATTCTGATTATAATAAGATTGACTTCATGCTGGATTTTGAGAGGGAGAAGCACAAGTCACGTGTATCACTATCGCAATGGAATAAAGGGAATTACAGAGGCATGAGAGAGGAGTTTTCCCAGGTAGATTGGAGGAGGATACTGACTGGGATGATGGCAGAGCAGAGATGGCTGAAGTTTCTGGGAATAGTTCACAAGGCGCAGGATAGATATGTCCCACAGAAGAAGTAGTTCTCGAATGGCAGGGCTAGGCAACTGTGGCTGACAAAGGAAGTCAAGGACTGCATAAAAGCTAAGGAAAGTTTGCAGATGCCACAAAGGTTGGTGATGTTGTAGATAGTGTAGAGGATTGTCAAAGATTGCAGAGAGACATTGATAGGATGCAGAAGTGGGCTGAGAAGTGGCAGATGGAGTTCAACCCGGAGAAGTGTGAGGCGGTACACTTTGGAAGGACAAACTCCAAGGCAGAGTGCAAAGTAAATGGCAGGATACTTGGTAGTGTGGAGGAGCAGAGGGATCTCGGGGTACATGTCCACAGATCCCTGAAAGTTGCCTCACAGGTAGATAGGGTAGTTAAGAAAGCTTATGGGGTTTTAGCTTTCATAAGTCGAGGGATAGAGTTTAAGAGTCGTGAGGTAATGATGCAGCTCTATAAAACTCTGGTTAGGCCACACTTGGAGTACTGTGTCCAGTTCTGGTCACCTCACTATAGGAAGGATGTGGAAGCATTGGAAAGGGTACAGAGGAGATTTACCAGAATGCTGCCTGGTTTAGAGCGTATGCATTATGATCAGAGATTAAGGGAGTTAGGGCTTTACTCTTTGGAGAGAAGGAGGATGAGAGGAGATATGATAGAGGTATACAGGATATTAAGAGGAATAAATAGAGTAGATAGCCAGCACCTCTTCCCCAGGGCACCACTGCTTAATACAAGAGGACATGGCTTTAAGGTAAGGGGTGGGAATTTCAAGGGGGATATTAGAGGAAGGTTTTTTACTCAGAGAATAGTTGGTGCGTGGAATGCACTGCTTGAGTCAGTGATGGAGGCAGATACTCTCGTGAAATTTAAGAGATTACTAGACAGGTATATGCAGGAATATAAGGTGGGGGTTATATGGGTGTCACAATGGGGGCGCTAGGAGGTGGACCCAAATGCAAGACACAGACACTGAAGAACAAGGAACAGGACTAGGTTAGTCAAGGAAGCAAGGGAAGTGGGTAAGAAAGGACGCTGCACATGACACAGGCCCTGGATGAGACAAGGATACAGGGCCTGGGCTAGGACTTGACTGCTAGGACTTGACTAGGATAGTGGATCTGGGACATGGAACTGAGAACTAGGAGCCAGGAGCCTGGGCTTGGACTCCGAGCCAGAGACTGGACCTGGGTGTTGACTCGGGCTTGGACCCTGGAACTAGGCGAGGACATGACGTGACTACAGGACGAGGAGAGGCCACAGGACTGGAGGTGAGACTCCTGGACAGGACAAGGGAACCCCAGCACAGGACAGGGAACCACAGCACCGGGCTGGGCAAGGTACTCCTGGGCTGGGTGAGACACATGGACAAGACGAGAACACAAAGCCATGGCTTGGAGAGGACAAGGTTCTTGGATCATGGCTAGGACTGGACAAGACCCCGAAGCCTTAACATCATCCCAATTCGCACCTGCAAGTTCTAGACTTATAGCCTCATAATTTGCCCTTCCCCAATTAAAAATTTTCCTGTCCTCTCTGATTCTATCCTTTTCCATGATAATGCTAAAGGCCAGGGAGTGGTGGTCACTGTCCCCCAGATGCTCACCCACTGAGAGATCTGTGACCTGACCTGGTTCATTATCTAGTACTAGATCTAGTATGGCATTCCCCCGGTCGGCCTGTCCGCATACTGTGACAGGAATCCGTCCTGGACACACTTAACAAATTCTGCCCCATCTAAACCCTTGGAACTAATCAGGTGCCAATCAATATTAGGGAAGTTAAAGTCACCCATGATAACAACCCTGTTATTTTTGCACCTTTCCAAAATCCGCCTCCCAATCTGCTCCTCTGTATCTCTGCTGCTACCAGGGGGCCTATAGAATACCCCCAGTAGAGTAACTGCTCTCTTCCTGTTCCTGACTTCCACCCATACTGACTCAAAAGAGGATCCTGCTACATTACCCACCCTTTCTGTAGCTGTAATAGTATCCCTGACCAGTAATGCCACACCTCCTCCCCTTTTTCCGCCCTCTCTATCCCTTTTAAAGCACTGAAATCCAGGAATATTGAGAATCCGTTCCTGCCCTGGTGCCAGCCAAGTCTCTGTAATGGCCACTACATCATAATTCCATGTATGTATCCAAGCTCTCAGTTCATCACCTTTGTTCCAGATGCTTCTTGCATTGAGGTACACACACTTCAGCCCTTCTGCCTTACTACCTTTACACCGTTTATTCTGCTTCTCCTTCCTCAAAGCCTCTCTGTATGTTAGATCTGGCTTTACTCCATGCACTTCTTTCACTGCTCTATCGCTCTGGGTCCCACCCCCCTCGCAAATTAGTTTAAACCCTCCAGAACCATGCTAGCAAACCTACCTGCAAGGATATTGCTCCCCCTCGAGTTCAGGTGCAACCCATCCAATCTGGACAGGTCCCACCTTCCCCAGAAGAGATCCCAATGATCCAAATATCTAAAACCCAGCTCCCTGCACCAACTCCTCAGCCACGCATTCAACTGCCATCTCCTCCAATTCTTACCATCACTGTCATGTAGCACTGGCAGCAATCCTGAGAACGCCACCCTTGAGGTCCTGTTCTTCAGCCTTCTGCCTAGTTCCCGGCCTTCTGCCTAGTTCCCGAAACTCACACTTCAGGACCTCATCCCTCTTCCTGCCCATGTCGTCGGTCCCAACATGTATCACGACTTCTGGTTGCTTTCCCTCTTGTACCAGGATGTTGTGCATCTGGTCAGAGAGATCCTGGACCCTGGCACCCGGGAGGCAACAAACCATGCGGGGAACACACATCAAAGTTGCTGGTGAACGCAGCAGGCCAGGCAGCATCTCTAGGAAGAGGTACAGTCGACGTTTAAGGCTGAGACCCTTCGTCAGGGCTAACTGAAGGAAGAGTTAGTAAGAGATTTGAAAGTGTGAGGGGGAGGGGGAGATCCAAAATGATAGGAGAAGACAGGAGGGGGAGGGATGGAGCAAAGAGCTGGGCAGGTGATTGGCAAAGGGGATTTGAGAGGATCATGGGACAGGAGGCCTGGGGAGAAAGACAAGCGGGGGGGGGGGGAACCCAGAGGATGGGCAAGGGGTATAGTCAGAGTGACAGAGGGAGAAAAAAGAGAGAGAGAGAAAGAATGTGTGTATAAAAATAAATAACGGATGGGGTACGAGGGGGAGGTGGGGCATCAGCGGAAGTTGGAGAAGTCGATGTTCATGCCATCAGGTTGGAGGCTACCCAGACGGAATATAAGGTGTTGTTTCTCCAACCTGAGTGTGGCTTCATCTTTACAGTAGAGGAGGCCGTGGATAGACATGTCAGAATGGGAATGGGATGTGGAATTAAAATGTGTGGCCACTGGGAGATCCTGCTTTCTCTGGCGGACAGAGTGTAGATGTTCAGCAAAGCGGTCTCCCAGTCTGCGTCGGGTCTCACCAATACATAGAAGGCCACATCGGGAGCACCGGATGCAGTATATCACCCCAGCCGGCTAACAGGTGAAGTGTCGCCTCACCTGGAAGGACTGTCTGGGGCCCTGATTGGTGGTAAGGGAGGAAGTGTAAGGGCATGTGTAGCACTTGTTCCGCTTACAAGGGTAAGTGCCAGGAGGGAGATCAGTGGGGAGGGATGGGGGGGACGAATGGAGAAGTGAGTTGCGTAGGGAGCGATCCCTGCGGAAAGCAGAGGGCGGAGGGAGGGAAAGCTGTCCTTAGTGTTGGGATCCCATTGGAGGTGGCGGAGGTTACGGAGAATAATACGTTGGACCCGGAGGCTGGTGGGGTGGTTGGTGAGGACCAGGGGAACCCTATTCCTAGTGGGATGACGGGAGGATGGAGTGAGAGCAGATGTACGTGAAATGGGGGAGATGCGTTTGAGAGCAGAGTTGATAGTAGAGGAAGGGAAGCCCCTTTCTTTAAAAAAGGAGGACATCTCCCTCGTCCTGGAATGAAAAGCCTCATCCTGAGAGCAGATGCGTGGAGGATGCCCCCACTGCTTTATTTTCACCATGGATGTCCAGTCCCTATATACTTCCATTCCCCATCCTCAAAGCTCTCCGCTTCTTTTTGGATTCCAGACCTAATCAGTTCCCCTCTACCACCACTCTGCTCCGTCTAGTGGAATTAGTCCATACTCTTAATAATTTCTCCTTTGGCTCCTCCCACTTCCTCTAAACTAAAGGTGTAGCTATGGGCACCCGTATGTGTCCCAGCTATGCCTGCCTTTTTGTTGGCCTTGTGGAACAATCTATGTTCCATGCCTATTCTGGTATCCGTCCCCCACTTTTCCTTCGCTACATCGATGACTGCATTGGCGCTGCTTCCTGCACGTATGCTGAGCTCGTTGACTTTATTAACTTTGCCTCCAACTTTCACCCTGCCCTCAAGTTTACCTGGTCCATTTCCGACACCTCCCTCCCCTTTCTAGATCTTTCTGTCTCTGTCTCTGGAGACAGCTTATCTACTGATATCTACTATAAGCCTACAGACTCTCACAGCTATCTGGACTATTCCTCTTCTCACCCTGTCTGTTGCAAAAATGCCATCCCCTTCTCGCAATTCCTCCGTCTCTGCGCATCTGCTCTCAGGATGAGGCTTTTCATTCCAGGACGAAGGAGATGTCCTCCTTTTTTAAAGAAAGGGGCTTCCCTTCCTCCACTATCAACTCTGCTCTCAAACGCATCTCCCCCATTTCACGTACATCTGCTCTCACTCCATCCTCCCGTCATCTCACTAGGAATAGGGTTCCCCTGGTCCTCACCTACCACCCCACCAGCCTCCGGGTCCAACATATTATTCTCCGTAACTTCTGCCACCTCCAACGGGATCCCACCACTAAGGACATCTTTCCCTCCCCCCCCCCCCCGCTTTCCGCAGGGATCATTCCCTATGCGACTCCCTTGTCCATTCGTCCCCCCCCATCCCTCCCCACTGGCACTTATCCTTGTAAGCGGAACAAGTGCTACACATGCCCTTACACTTCCTCCCTTACCACCATTCAGGGCCCCAGACAGTCCTTCCAGGTGAGGCGACACATCACCTGTGAGTCGGCTGGGGTGATATACTGCGTCCGGTGCTCCCGATGTGGCCTTCTATATATTGGTGAGACCCGACGCAGACTGGGAGACCGCTTTGCTGAACACCTACGCTCTGTCCGTCAGAGAAAGCAGGATCTCCCAGTGGCCACACATTTTAATTCCACATCCCATTCCCATTCTGACATGTCTATCCATGGCCTCCTGTACTGTAAAGATGAAGCCACACTCAGGTTGGAGGAACAACACCTTATATTCTGTCTGGGTAGCCTCCAACCTGATGGCATGAACATCGACTTCTCTAACTTCCGCTAATGCCCCACCTCCCCCTCGTACCCCATCCGTTATTTATTTTTATACACACATTCTTTCTCTCTCTCTCCTTTTTCTCCCTCTGTCACTCTGACTATACCCCTTGCCCATCCTCTGGGTTCCCCCCCCCCGCTTGTCTTTCTCCCCGGGCCTCCTGTCCCATGATCCTCTCAAATCCCCTTTGCCAATCACCTGCCAGCTCTTGGCTCCATCCCTCCCCCTCCCGTCTTCTCCTATCATTTTGGATCTCCCCTTCCCCCTCACACTTTCAAATCTCTTACTAACTCTTCCTTCAGTTAGTCCTGACGAAGTGTCTCGGCCTGAACTGTCGACTGTACCTCTTCCTAGAGATGCTGCCTGGCCTGCTGCGCTCACCAGCAACTTTGATGTGTGTTGCTTGAATTTCCAGCATCTACAGAATTCCTGTTGTTTGCATTTTTAAAACCATGCGGGTGTCCTTCTCACGTCCATAAAATATCCTGTCTGATCCCCTGACTATAGAGTCTCCTATGATGACAGCTCTCCTCTTCTTCGTCCCATCCTTCTGCACTACAGAGTCAGACTCAGTGCCGGAGGCCCTGCCACCGTGGCTCACACCTGGTTGGTCGTCCCTGCCAACAGTATCCAGGATGGTAAACCTACTATTCAGGGGAATGGCTACAGGGGTGCTCTGCACTACCTGTCTGCTCATCTTCGCTTTCCCCCCTCTGACTGTCACCCAACGACCTGCTTCCGACAGCCTAGGTGTGACTACCTTCCTGTAGCTCTCATCTATGACTGCCTCATTCTCCCTTATGAGTCGAAGGTCATCCAGCTGCTGCTCCAGATTCCTTACACGGTCTTTCAGATCGCCCAGCCGTATGAACTTCTGGCAGATGTGACTCTGCGGGAGAGGGGAGTTCCCCTAAGACTGCCACATCTCACACGAGAGGCACATCACCTTCTCAGGAGGCATTGTAAAGACTAACTGCGAGCTAGCTTGTCTTCCGCCTCTTCTCGTCGAAGCCTCTTGAGTCAAAGCCTCAAAGCTCCACTCCTTCACTGGCCCACTCACGCACTGGCCGCTTTCCACAAGATAGGACCAAGCCAGCATAGTTTCAGGAAGGGAAGATCCTGCCTCACCAACCTATTGGAAGTTTTTGAGGTAATCTCAAATAAGATTGACAAGGGAGAGGCTGTGGATGTTGTGTATTTGGATTTTCAAAAGGCCTTTGATAAGGTGCCGCATATGAGGCTGCTTAATGAGATGAGAGCCCATGGAATTATAGGAAAGATATTGAAATGGGTGGAGCATTGGCTGATAGGCAGAAAGCAAAGGGTGGGAATAAAGGGATCTTATTCTGATTGGCTGCCGGTTACTAGTGGTGTTCCGCAGGGGTCGGTGTTGGGGCCGCTTCTTTTTACAATGTATATCGATGATTTGGATTATGGATTAAATGGTTTTGTGGCCAAGTTTGCGGATGACACCAAGATAGGTGGAGGAGCAGGAAGTGTTGAAGAAACGGAGAAGTTGCAGAGAGACTTGGTCAGATTAGGAGAGTGGGCAAAGAAATGGCAGGTGAGATACAATGTTGAGAAATGTACAGTTGTACATTTTGGAAGAAGAAATAATTGGGCAGATTATTATTTAGATGGGGAGAAAATTCAAAAATCGGAAGTGCAAAGGGACTTGGGGGTCCTCGTGCAGGATACCCTAAAGGTTAACCACCAAGTTGGATTGGGGGTAAGGAAAGCGAATGCTATGTTGGCATTCATTTCAAGAGGAATAGTGTATAAGAGTAAGGAGGTGTTGATGAGGCTCTATGGGGCACTGGTGAGACTTCATTTGGAATACTGTGTGCAGTTATGGGCCCCCTATCTTAGAAGAGATGTACTGATGTTGGAGAAAGTTCAGAGAAGATTTACGAGGATGATTCCTGGAATGCAGAGGCTAACATATGAGGAGCATTTGTCGGCTCTTGGACTGTATTCATTCGAGTACAGAAGAATGAGAGGGGATCTCATAGAAACATTTCGAATGTTGAAAGGGTTGGACAGAGTAGATGTGGAAAGGCTGTCTCCCTTGGTGGGTGAGTCCAGGACAAGAGGCCACAGTCTTAGAATTAGAGGGTACCCATTTAAAACAGAGATGAGGAGGATTTTTTTTAGCTAGAGGGTCGTGGATTTGTGGAATTCGTTGCCACATACAGCTGTGAAGGCCAGATCATTGAGGGTGTTTAAGGAGGAGATTGATAGATATCTAATTAGTCGGGGTATCAAGGGATATGGGGAAAAAGCTGGAAATTGGAACTAGATGGGAGAATGGTTTAGCTCATGGTGGAGTGGCGGAGCAGACTTGATGGGCTGAATGGCCTACTTCTGCTCCTTTGTCTTGTGACCTTGTGATCTTACGAGTCCTCATGCAAGACTCCCAGAAGGTTAATTTACAGGTTGCATCTGTGGCAAAGAAGGCAAATGCAGTGTTAGCATTTATTTCAAGGGGAATAGAATATAAAAGCAAGGAGATAATGCTGAGCCTTTATAAGATACTAGTCAGGCCGAACTTGGGTATTATCAACAATATGGGCTCCTTATCGCAGAAAGAATTTATTGTCATTGGAGAGAGTCCAGAGAAGGTTCACGAGAATGATTCTGGGATTGAAGGGGTTAACATATGCAGAGCGTTTGTCAGCTTTGGGCCTGTATTCTGGAATTTAGAAGAATGCAAGTGGATCTCATTGAAACTTACCGAATGTTGAAAGGACTAGATAAGGTGGATGTGGAGAGGATGATTCCTATTGGGGGGGGTATCCAGAACTAGAGGGCACAGCCTCAATATTGAGGGGCGACCCTTTAGAACAAAAGTAATGAGGAATTTTTTTAGCCAAAGAGTGGTGAATCTGTGGAATGCTCTGCCACAGACTGAGGTGGAGGCCAAGTCCGTGGGTATATTTAAGGCGGAAGTTGATTGGTTGGGGCATCAAGAGTTATGGAAAGAGGGCAGGTGTATGGGGTTGAGTGGGATCCCAGATCAGCTGTGATGAAATGGTGGAGCAGACTCATATTTAAGCAGACACTTGGATGGTGCAGGGGCAGGAATGGCTACTTCAAGTGCCAGGCTTTAGATGTTTCAGAAAGGACAGGGAGGGAGGCAAAAGAGGTGGGGGCATGGCACTGTTGATCAGAGATAGTATCACGGCTGCAGAAAAGGAGGACGCCATGGAGGAATTGTCTACGGAGTCTCTGTGGGTGGAAGTTAGGAATAGGAAGGGGTCAGTAACTCTACTGGGTGTTTTTTATAGACCACCCAATAGTAACAGGGACATCGAGGAGCAGATAGGGAGACAGATTCTGGAAAAGGAGTGATAATAACAAGGTTGTTGTGGAGGGAGATTTTAATTTCCCAAATATTGATTGGCATCTCCCTAGAGTGAAGGGTTTAGATGGGGTGGAGTTTGCTAGGTGTGTTCAGGAAGGTTTCTTAACACAACGTGCAGATAAGCCGACAAGAGGAGAGGCTGTACTTGATCTGGTATTGGGAAATGAACTTGGTCAGGTGTCAGGTCTCTCAGTGGGAGAGCATTTTGGAGATAGTGATCACAATTCTATCTCCTTTACCATAGCATTGGAGAGAGATAGGAATAGACAAGTTAGGGGAATGTTTAATTGGAGTAAGGGGAAATATGAGGCAATCAGGCAGGAACTTGGAAGCATAAATTGGGAACAGATGTTCTCAGGGAAATGTACGGCAGAAATGTGGCAAATGTTCAGGGGATATTTGCGTGGAGTTCTGAAGAGGTACGTTCCAGTGAGACATGGAAAGGATGGTAGGGTACAAGATCCGTGGTGCATAAAGGCTGTTGTAAATCTAATCAAGAAGAAGAGAAGAGCTTATGAAAGGTTCAGAAAAACTAGATAATAATATGTGTCACGTACCCCGTGACGGGAATAAAGAACCAGCAGAGATGGCAAACACTTTGGAGTCCAGTATTGCTATTAACTAATAATATTTATTAGTAACTATGCAATACAGTAATATAAATGTAGATAAATCCAACAGGTTAGTAATGATTATATATAAGTAAGTAAATCAATAAGTGTGGAAATATATGAAAATCAAGCTTCTTCAAGTCTAGGGTAAAAAGATACAGTCTTACGATGATGAGTAAAGTTCAATTCAGTTCACTTAGTGGTATTGAGTTGAGTAGTGATGGAGAGAGAGAGAGGGAGAGATTTGAGTCTTCAGTTGAGCTGACGCCGTTGATCTTCTCGTTGTCCTCCAAAATCCTTTCCAAGTTACCGACTGTGACCACAACAAAGGGGACTGGTTTTCTGTGGTGGAACTATCAACCCAGGCAAAGGTTGGACACATGGACAACTCCCCACCTTTTCTCTGTCTTTTCATAGGTCACTGCCTTTTCTCACTGCAAGAGCGACTGATCGATCTACCTGATCGATCCTCCAAAAACCCACTTTTTCTGTGGGCAGAACAAAGCTCATTCAGTGTCCAAAACATGTGTCTGAGATCTATATCATCTGACCTCCTATTTATCTCACCATACTGGATACCAGTTGTCATTCAAATAACTCCTACTTCTCATCTCTGTGTAAGAAATGCACAAGCAGGTGAACGTCCTTGAGAATTACAAACACACTGCCGAAAAATCATAACATCGATTGTCCATCAAATAACAACACCCTCGGTCACCATAGCAACTTACGAGCTGCTTGGTGCCATCTCCAACTCAGCAGAAATCCAAAAGTTAGCCAGTTCTTTCTCGTGCCTTAAAGTGACAGTCCAACAGTTAGTCTTCCTCTCTCTTTCTCTTTCTTCCTCACTCTCTTTTCAAAACAACATGTCGGTATTAAATAACTCCCTCTCTCTCTTTTCAAAAGCACAGTTCATAAGGGGTAATCAAGCACAGTTCATAGGGTAATTCAGGACCCCGTCTCACCTCCTTTCTTCTGAAAAAAAATTTCGATGAAGGTGAAATTTTTCGTTTAAATGTAAATTACAGAGATTGAAACAATACATGTATAATCATCAGATGACAGAGCGAAACGTGTACAATTTCCAACTTAACATCTGGATAAATAATCAGCTATAATATTGTCAGTATCTTTCACGTTTGATTTTTAAGTCACATTCTTGCAATATCAGACTCCAATTTAACAACCTTCTATTCTTATCCTTCAACAGTCCTGACGAAGGGTCTCGGCCTGAAACGTCGACTGCACCTCTTCCTAGAGATGCTGCCTGGCCTGCTGCGTTCACCAGCAACTTTGATGTGTGTTGCTTGAATTTCCAGCATCTGCAGAATTCCTGTTGTTTGCATTCTTATCCTTCATCTTAGTTAGAAACACCAACGGATGGTGATCCGTGTAAACCACAAGTGGTCTCTGGGTAACAGAGCGATTTTGAGGTCTCTGAACATAGACCTTAAAATGTTGTAAGGCCAGAATAAGTGCTAGTAATTCCTTTTCAACAGTTGAATATTTTTTCTGGTGCACATTAAATTTCTTTGAGAAATAAGCTACTGTCATCCACTTCCTTCTGTAACAGTACTGCCCCAGCAGCTTCGTCACTAACGTCTGTTGCTATCGAGAATGGCTTTGAAAAATCAGATGCTTTGAGCACAGGATGATAACATAGGATGGTTTTCAGACGTTCAAATACCCCCTGACAAAGGTCATTCCGTACAAATCTTTCACTCTTCCCCAGGAGTTTTGTTAGGGGGAGAGCGATGTCAGCAAAGTTCTTACAAAACTTATGACATTACCCAACCATTCCTAAAAACCTTCCTAAAGCTTCCTTGGCTGTCAGAACAGGAACCTCAGCAATAGCTTGAACCTTGGCCTGTACGGGAGCCAGTTGGCCCTGGCCTACCACATAGCCCAGATAAGTAACAGTAGCATGATCAAACTCACTTTTAGCGAGGTTCACAGTAAGACTGGCCTGGAAAAGTCTGTTAAACAGTTTTCCTACCGCTGCAATATGCTCTTCCCACGTGTCATTCCAGACCACTAAATCATCGATATAAGCCCCTGTGTTTTCTAAACCTCCAATCACAGAATTAATCATTCTTTGAAATGTCCCTGGAGTATTTTTCATCCCGAAGGGTAAAACATTGTACTCATACAGTTTAGATGGTGTCCCAAATGCTGATATCTCTTTAGCCCTCTCTGTCAAAGGAACACCCCAGTATCCTTTTAACAGGTCAACCTTTATAAGGTATTTAGCCTTCCCCACTTTATCAATACAGTCATCCACTCTCTTTCCTTGTTCTTTCTTGTTTCTAATTTCTTCTTCAACCATTTTACTTTTCTCAAAGTTCATTCTGTAAAGATGCTGTTTTACAGGCTGGGCTGAATTTATAATGACGTCATGCACTGCACCTGTGCACAGTTTCAGAATGTCAATTAATCCTTTCACTTGTTTTTGTGGCTTAGGGTCCAACTGATGGACCTTATCAGTAATATTTTAACAATGGAATTCTGACATCTTGGTGAGACTAGATTCAGTGGGTAAACCTGTTTTTTCATCCCATTATCAGATTCCACGACTCCATTTTGTTCCATAACAATTCTCCCAGCTGCAATTCTAGCAAACAAGTGTAAGGGGGTTTCGACTTTTATGTTACTGTGGAGGCTAATTAAAATGGCGTCTTTGTTATGTTAATCTGGGGAATGCGGCTTTGTTGTGTTAAACGCTGAGAAAGTTTGCGCTAGCAGCTTGTTTTGGTTTAGAGTGTGATAAGAAATATGCTATTAACCAATTGGGATGGTTGTTATGGTTTTGGTGTATTTGAAGATACTGTATGCGCGGGGTTTGGGGACAGAAGGCGGGAGAGCAAGACAGAGGATGGACGAGGTGCCGTGAGTCCGCTAACGGGGTCGTACCCCGAGGAGGGTGTTCGGCGAGGAGATGGAGACGGACTCGTGTGGAGCGTCTGGTCGACCACCGTTGTTGGTCCCAGGCGGCCAGTCGAGGTGGTCCGAGGGGGTCGCAGGGTGAAGAAGAAGGTCCTTGAGCTCCAACAGGTTTTGTGCACGAAGAGATTGAACTTTGATAAGTGTGGCGCCTTTTATTTTCCTTTTATATTTTATTCTGTCTTAATTATATAGTTCCAGTAGTATTTATAAACTGTAAATCATTTAATTGCATCTAGTGTATTGTCTGTTATTTGGGCGGGGTGGGGTACCTCACACAGCATCCACACAAACGAATTACCCAGTTTGACGGGGTCGAGGCTGTTTCCCTAGACGACAGTGAGCCGAGGAACCCTGGGGTGGCCGGGGGCTACACAAGTGTTTTATTTTAATTCGACCATTCTGTAAACTTTCCTTTGCAAAGTCACAAATCTTATTAAATCCTTTCCAGAGTTCTAAAACATAATTAAGCACACTGACACATGTTTTCAAATCAGACCATAGTTCTCTGGATAGGGTCAAAGGTCCTGTTGGCCTGTAACTGAACACAGGTTCCAACAGACTACCCTCCGATGGCTGCTGAATCGAATCTTCAACAATACATAGGAGTAGGGGAACCCTCTCATCCCAGGTTTTCCAATTTTTCACACAATATGTTTTAATCATGTTCTTAAGAGTTGAGTTGAACCGTTCCAAGGCTCCCTTGGACTCTGTGTGATATGCAGATGACACCATGTGCCTAGCTTCCAATTCTCTAACTATCCTCTGGAATGCTCTCGGAGTAAAGTTACTGCCCTGGTCAAATTGAATTTCTTTGGACAGACCTACCAGTGTGTAAAACTTACTAAATGACTTCACCACAGTCTTGGCCTCGATATTTTCAAAAGACACTGCTTCAGGGAACGTAGACACAGCACACATAATTGTTAACACATACTGATAACCAGCTGCAGTCTTTGGCAATGGGCCTACACAATCCACTATGACCCTAGAAAAAGGTTCACCAAAAGCAGGTATCAGTTTAAGTAGTGTTACCTGAATAACCTGATTAGATTTCCCCTCAACTTGACAGGTATTGCATGTGCGGTAAAAATTCACAACATCCTTTCTTAAACTAGGCCAGTAAAATTCCTTCATAACCCTGTTCACTGTCTTTCTCACTCCATAATGTCCACCTAAAGGCATACTGTAGGCCAGGTTTAAAATTTCAGCCCTGTAAACCTTCAGAACCACCACTTGATGTTCAATAACCCAATCCTCACTTGCACGCACAGTGGCTGGTCTCCAATTCCTCATCAACACCTCACCTTTAAGGTAATGTCCCACTGACTCTCTCTGAACCTCCTCTCCTGTGATAGCTATCTCCTTTAAAGCCACCATTTCGGAATCTCACTTCTGTTCCTCTATAAATTCCTTCCTCAATAAGGACAAACCTTCCCCATAGACCTTACTCTCATCAGCTTTACTACCCTCTAAGTCCTGTGGAAATCTGGAAGGTAGAAAAGTCTGTGACACATCATCATAATTTAAACCTCTGGTTTTGCTATCATAGGCCTCAACAGCAGCTTTGCTCATCAGTTGAACAGCTATATCAACCTGACCTTGGAGAGGTGTCAACATGCCTCCATTGTTTACTAAACTTAGCACCATCACTAGGCTTATAAGAACCATGTATACATTGTGGAAGAGACCAAACAATCCCTCCATCTGATTACGACATACACTTCGACTTGCTTCCATAACATTACACTGAATAACATTATGGCCTTGCGGGTGTTTACCTCCAAATGTCCAAACAAAATTCAGCAGAGTAGCACATCCTTCCTTAGCAGGCCCTTGTCCTGCAAGCAGGGTCAAAGGTTGCGTCAGCAATCCAACCTTTCCCAGCACTTTACCCAAAGTCCAGGAACAACACTTTCCCCATTATTTTCATTAACACTTACCTCACCAATTTTCACCTCATCACTAACTTTTAAAACACTGTCTAATACAAGTGACTGAGAATCCTCACATTCCACTGGTACCAAGGTTAACTCCTTATTCACTGAACCAAGATCATCCAACACAAAAAACTGCATTCCTTTTCAACCAAGTCAGACACCTCAGACTTTAACTGAGCTTCAACACAAGGTTCAGAACTCTGTGAATTCACATGTAGCACCCCCCCCCACCCCCCTCGGCCAGCCTCAGGGTCGCTCGGCTCGCTGTCATCTAGGGAAACAGCCCTTGGCCCCACCAAACTGGGGAATCAGTTTGTGTGGATGCTGTGTGATGTACCCCACCCCGTCCAAATAACGGACAATACACCAGATACGATTCAATGATTTACAGTTTATAGATATTACTGGAACTATATAATTAATATGGAATAAGATATAAAAGGAAAATAAAAGGCGCCACACTTATCAAAGTTCAATCTCTTCGTGCACAAACAGTTGGAGCTCAGGACCCTCCTTCTTCACCCTGCGATCCCCTCGGACCACTTCGACCGGCTGCCTGGGACCAACAACGGTGGTCGACCAGACGCTCCACATGAGTCTGTCTCCGTCTCCTCTCCTCGCTGAATGCCCCGCTTGGGGTCCGACCCCATTAGCGGATTCACAGCACCTCGTCCATCCTCTGTCTCTCTCTCCCGCCTTCTGCCCCAAAACCCCGCGCATACAATATCTTACAGATACACCAAAAACATAACAACTATCACAATTGGTTCATAACATCATCTTATCAGTAACGTGATTCAAACAACCTGCTAGCGGGAAGGACTTTCTCAGCAGTTAACATAACAAAGAAGCCCTTTCAATTATAACATAAAAAAGAAGCCATTTTAATTAGACTACGCAGTGACGTAAAAAAAGAAACCCCTTACACACAGGTACTTCAACAATCTGAACACAGGCCATTGGGACAGCTGCCTCTTCTGGGCTGTCATCACTTGTCCCAGTTTCAAATTCAAGGTCACTCCGAACCTCCCAGCTATTCTCTGGCAAATTCCCATCTGGAGTAAACTCAAACTCGTGGGTTAAAACAACTGCTCCTGCTTTCTTAACTGACCAGCAGGGTGGCGGCATCCTCTGTATCCAGGTATGCCCTTACATCATCAGGAGCACAACTTCTAAATTCATCACACAAAACAAGCCCTTCCGAGCTATAAAAATCATCAGGGTCTGACACTAAACCTCTCAGCTGCCACATCTCCCTTTTAAACTGTCTCTGTCTTTCTGCTTCTTCTCTCTGTTTTTCTGCCTCTCTCCTCACGGATCAAGAAGGTATGGACAAGGGAAACACAGGAGCGTCTACAGAACTCTGGCAGTGTCTGCAAGACATTACTTTGTACAAAATGAAACCCAATAGTATGGATGGCGGCGATGCATCACTACCAGATGAACTCAATGCCTTCTCTGCCTACTTTGAAAGGGAGAATATAACTACAGCTGTGAAGATCCCTGCTGCACCTGATGACCCTGTGATCTCTGTCTCAGAAGCCAATGTTAGGCTGTCTTTAAAGAGAGTGAACCCTCGCAAGGTGGAAGGTCCTGATGGAGTACCTGGTAAGGCTCTGAAAACCTGTGCCTACCAACTAGTGGGTGTATTCAAGGACAGTTTCAATCTTTCACTGCTACGGGTGAAAGTTCCCACATGCTTCAAAAGGCAATTATACCAGTGCCTAAAAAGAATAACGTGAGCTTCCTTAATGACTATCACTCAGTAGCATTCACATTGACAGTGATGAAAGGCTTTGAGAGGTTGGTCATGACTAGACTGAACTCCGGCCTCAGCAAGGACCTGGACCCATTGCAATTTGCTTATCATCACAATAGATCAATGGCAGACTCTTGAATGTTTGGTATACTGCAGACATCTTCCACTGTGAGGACTGATTCAAAATACGCATTCAGTTCCTCTGCCACCTCTGCATCTCTCATTACAATATCTCCAGCATCATTTTGTATTGGTCCAATATCTATCCTCAACTCTCTTTTACCCTTTATATACTTAAAAAAGCTTTTAGTATCTTTTCTGATATTAGTCACCAGCTTCCTTTCATAATTCATCTTTTCCTTCCTAATGATCTTCTTAGTTTCCTTCTGCAAGTTTCTAAAATGTTTCCCAATCCTCTATCTTCCCACTAGCTTTGGCTTCCTTGTATGCCCTCTCTTTTGCTTTTACTTTGGTTCTGACTTCACTTGTCAGCCATGGTAGTGTCCTTCTTCCATTTGAAAATTTCTTCTTATTTGGAATATATCTGTTTTTCACTTCCTTCGTTTTTTGCAGAAACTCCAGCCATTGCTGCTGTGCTGTCCTTCCTGCAAATGTTCCTTTCCAGTCAACTTCGGCCAGTTCCCCTCTCATGCCATTGTCATTTCCTTTATTCCACTGAAATACGGATGCATTGGATTTTACTTGAACTCGATCATATTGTGATCACTGTTCCCTAAGGGTTCCTTAACCTTAAGCGCTCTTATCGCCTCCGGATCATTGCACAACGCCCAATCCAGCACAGCCGATCCCCTAGTGGGCTCAACAACAAGCTGTTCTAAAAAGCCATCCCTTAGACATTCTACAAATTCTCCCTCTTGAGGTCTAGTACTGACCTGCTTTTCCCAATCCACCTTCATGTTAAAATCCCCAACGATTATCATGACATTGCCTTTCTGACACGCCTTTTCTATCTCCTGCTGTAATTTGTAATCCACGTCCCGGCTACTGTTTGGAGGCCTGTATACAACTGCCATTAGGGTCTTTTTACCCTTGCCATTTCTTAACTCACCCCATAGAGACTCTACACCTTCTAATCTCTTACTAATGATTTAATATTATTTCTTATACACAGGGCCACACTACCCCCTCTGCCTACTAACTGATCTTTCCGATACACAGTATATCCTTGGACATTCATCTCGCAATGGCAGACATCCTTTATCCAAGTTTCAGAGATGGTCACAACGTCATATTTGTCAATCTGCAGCTGAATTTCAAGATCGTTCGTTTTATTCCTTATGCTGCATGCATTCAAATACAACACTTTCAGTCCAGTATTTCTGTTTTAACTGCATCACACCTCTATTGCCCTGTAACTCATGCCAGTGGCTTTGATTAAGTCTCATCTCTTACCTGTTCTTCTATTATCTTCATAGTCATAGTCATACTTTATTGATTCCCGGGGGAAATTGGTTTTCGTTACAGTTGCACCATAAATAATAAATAGTAATAGAATCATAAATAGTTAAATAGTAATATGTAAATTATGCTAGTAAATTATGAAATAAGTCCAGGATCAGCCTATCGGCACAGGGTGTCTGACCCTCCAAGGGAGGAGTTGTAAAATTTGATGGCCACAGGCAGGAATGACTTCCTATGAGGCTCTGTGTTGCATCTCGGTGGAATGAGTCTCTGGCTGAATGTACTCCTGTGCCCACCCAGTACATTATGTAGTGGATGGGAGACATTGTCCAAGATGGCATGCAACTTGGACAGCATCCTCTTTTCAGACACCACCGTCAGAGAGTCCAGTTCCATCCCCACAACATCACTGGCCTTACAAATAAATTTGTTGATTCTGTTGGTGTCTGCTACCCTCAGCCTGCTGCCCCAGCACACAACAGCAAACATGATGGCACTGGCCACCACAGACTCGTAGAACATCCTCAGCATTGTCTGGCAGATGTTAAAGGACCTCAGTCTCCTCAGGAAATAGAGATGGCTCTGACCCTTCTTGTAGACAGCCTCAGTGTTCTTTGACCAGTCCAGTTTATTGTCAATTCGTATCCCCAGGTATTTGTAATCCTCCACCATGTCCACACTGACCCCCTGGATGGAAACAGGGGTCACCGGTACCTTAGCTCTCCTCAGATCTACCACCAGCTCCTTAGTCTTTTTCACATTAAGCTGCAGATAATTCTGCTCACACAATGTGACAAAGTTTCCTCCAGTAGCCCTGTACTCAACCTCATCTCCCTTGCTGATGCATCCAACTATGGCAGAGTCATCTGAAAACTTCTGAAGATGACAAGACTCTGTGCAGTAGTTGAAGTCCGAGGTGTAAATGGTGAAGAGAAAGGGAGACAAGACAGTCCCCTATGGAACCCCAGTGCTGCTGATCACTCTGTCGGACACACAGTGTTGCAAGCACATGTACTGTGGTCTGCCAGTCAGGTAATCAAGAATCCATGACACCAGGGGAGCATCCACCTGCATCGCTGTCAGCTTCTCCCCCAGGAAAGCAGGGCAGATGGTGTTGAACGCACTGGAGAAGTCAAAAAACATGATCGTCACAGTGCTCGCTGGCTTGTCCAGGTGGGTGTAGATATGGTTCAGCAGGTAGACGATGGCATCCTCAACTCCTAGTCGGGGCTGGTAGGTGAACTGGAGGGGATCTAAATGTGACCTGACCATAGGCCGGAGCAGCTCCAGAACACGTCTCTCCAGGGTCTTCATGATGTGGGAGGTCAATGCCACCAATCTTGTTGCATGCTATCTTTGATTTATTTCTGCTTTCCCCTTCCTCAACCCTATCAATCTGGTTCCCATCCCCCTGCTAAACTAGTTTAAAGCTTCCCTAACAGCTCTATTAAATGTACCCGCTGGGATATTAGACCCCTTTGCGTTCAGGGTAACTCGTCTTTTTTTTTACAGGTCGTACCTCCCTGAGAAGAGGCCCCAATGATACAGGAATCTGAAGCCTTTCCCCCCACACCAGTCTCTCAGCCACACATTAATATGTCTGATCACGCTATTCTTGCACTCGTTAGCACGTGGCACAGGCAGCAATCCTGAGATTACTACCCTGGAGGTCCTGCTTTTCAGCTTCCTACCTAACTCCCTGAATTCTCTCTTCAGGACCTCCTCCCTGTTTCTACCTATGTCATTGTTACCAACGTGTACCAAGACTTCTGGCTGTTCACCCTCTCCCTTCAGAATATTCTGCATCCGTTCCAAGACATCCCGTACCCTGGCAGCTGGGAGGCAACACACCATACGGGTATCTCTATCAGGCTGACAGAACCTCCTGTCTGTTCCCCTCTCTACGGAAACCCCTATGTCTACCACATTCCTCATCTTCCTCTTTGCCTTCTGCACCACAGAACCAGGCTCAGTGCCAGAGACCCGATCGCTGTGGCTGCCCTCTGTCAGGTCATCCCGCTCAACAGCATCCAAAACAAGATAACAATTACTGAGGGGGATGACAACAGGGGTGCTCTACTATCTGAGCTCTTTCCCTCACTTCCCTGACCGTCACTCACTTATCTAACTCCTGCAGCCTCGGGGTGACTAACTCCCTGTATCTCCCTGTAGGACATGTAGGCAGTTAGAAACATAGAAAACCTACAGCACAATACAGGCCCTTCGACCCACAAAGCTGTGTGAACATGTCCCTACCTTAGAACTTACCTAGGGTTACCCATAGCCCTCTATTTTTCCAAGCTCCATGTCCCCATCCAGGAGCCTCCAGTTGGATACAGTGTAACAGCAGGATACAGTGTAATAGTAAGATACAGTAGATGGTAGGATAGAGTTTTGTGAAGACATTTGCCCCTGAGGTTGATTTTCTGGAGCTGGTGTGGGTCAGCCTGCACTACTGCACCAGGCCACACGAGGGCACCAGGCTGCCACGGATGGTGGTGCTGGAGTTTGGAAGTTCCACATCCTTGTGCATCCAACATTTGGAAGCAGTGGAAACCTGCTTGTGCCTGCAGAGAGCTGCAGTTTTTGAGATGTGAGCAGCTAGCTGATAGAAACATAGAAACATAAAAAACATACAGCACAATACAGGCCCTTCGGCCAACAAAGCTGTGCCAAACATGTCCCTACTTTAGAACTACCTAGGCTTTACCCATAGCCCTCTATTTTTCTAAGCTCCATGTACCTATCCAGAAATCTCTTAAAAGACCCTATCATTTCTGCCTCTACCACCGTTGCCGACAGTCCATTCCACGCACTCTCCACTCTCTGCGTAAAAAACTTACCCCTGACATCTCCTCTGTACCTACTTCCAAGCACCTTAAAACTGTGCCCTCTCGTATTAGCCATTTCAGCCCTGGGGAAAAGCCTCTGACTATCCACACAATCAATGCCTCTCATTATTGTATACACCTCTATCAAGTCACCTCTCATCCTCCGTTGCTCCAAGGAGAAAAGGCCAAGTTCACTCAACCTATTCTCATAAGGCATGTTCCCCAATCCAGGCAACATCCTTGGAAATCTCCTCTGCACCTTTCTATGGTTTCCACATCCTTCCTGTAGTGAGGCGACCAGAACTGAGCACAGTACTCCAAGTTGGGTCTGACCAGGGTCCTATATACCTGCAACATTACCTCTCGGCTCTTAAACTCAATCCCATGATTGATGAAGGCCAATGCACCATATGCCTTCTTAACCACAGAGTCAACCTGCGTAGCAGCTTTGAGTGTCCTATGGACTTGGACCACAAGATCCCTCTGATCCTCCACACTGCCAAGAGTCTTACCATTAAATCTATATTCTGCTATCATATTTGACCTACCAAAATGAACCACCTCACACTTATCTGGGTTGAACTCCATCTAGTCTTAGTCATGGTCATAGTCATAGTCATACTTTATTGATCCTGAGGGAAATTGGGACTTCTCAGCCTAGTTTTACATCCTGTCAATGTCCCGTTGTAACCTCTGACAGCCCTGCACACTATCCACAACACCCCAAACCTTTGTGTCATCAGCAAATTTACTAACCCATCCCTTCACTTCCTCATCCAGGTCAGTTATAAAAATCACGAAGAGTAGAGGTCCCAGAACAGATCCCTGAGGCACACCACTGGTCACTGACCTCCATGCAGAATATGACCCATCTACAACCACTCTTTGCCTTCTGTTGGCAAGCCAGTTCTGGGTCCACAAAGCAATGTCCCCTTGGGTTCCATGCCTGCTTACTTTCTCAATAAGCCTTTCATGGGTACCTTATCAAATGTCTTGCTAAAATCCATATACACTACATCTATGGCTCTACCTTAATCAATGTGCTTAGTCACATCCTCAGAAAATGGTGGGGCTCACTAAAGATGGTGGGGCTGACTGAATGATGTCCTCTGTCATTACTGAGAGTATCTCCTCCATCGCTCCACCTCCCCTCTTTCAAAATAGCACCCTCTTTCAATGACACTGTCCTGTCCTTTGTCCCTCCAGATTCTGTCACAAGCTGTCCTGTTAAATTCACTCCTTTCCCGAGGCAAGGCAGGAAAAGCCACTGCCTCATGGATCTAGACACCTGCGTTTGATCCTGTTCTTTGCCATTATTTCTATGGCGTTTGACTATGTAGGCTTCCCCCACATCCCAATTATGTGTGGGGTTGGTTAGTGGGTGAGTTGGCGGGTAGGTTAGTGGGTTGTTGGATGTTTTGGTGCGTTTTTGCAGGTTAGTTGGTTAGTGATTTGATGGGTTAGTCAATAGGTTGTTTGTTTAGTTGGTTGGGTCTTGGATGGGCTATTGAGCGGTTGGTGGGTTTGAGGATTAATTGTTGGGTTGGAGTTTGGTGGCTTTGGCCCTTGGGTATCTATGACAACTAATTATATTGAAACTAATCACTTTTCCCTCTAAACTCATGTCATCCATTTACTTGCTCACTTATATGTTAAATATATGAAATTTTGAGAGTACAAAGCTTGTATATGACTGTCAGAATAAAAGGTAAAGGTAGCAGGTTTAGAAAACCTTGGTTTTTAATAAATATTGAGGCCCTGGTTAAAGGAAAAAGGAGGTTCATTGCAGGTATAGGTAGGTAGGAACAAATGAGGTGCCTATGGAGTATAAGAAATACCGAGAACTCTTACGAATGAAATCAGGAGGGTGAAAAGAGGGCACGAAGTTGCCCTAGCAGACAAGGTGAAGGGCAATCTGGAGAATATGTCAGGCGCAATATGATTGAAAGGGACAAAATTGGTCCTCTGGAAGACCAGAATGATAATCCATGTGTGAAGCCAAAAGAGGTGGGGAGATCATATATTAATTTTTTGCATCTGTATTTACAAAGGAGACGGACACAGAGTCTATAGAAGTGAGACAAAGCAGCAGCAAGGTCACAAATGCTATACAGATTACAAAGGAGGAGATGTGGCAAATTAGGGTAGATACATGCCCAGGCTCTGACAAGCTGTTCCCTCAGACCCCATGGGAGGCAAGAGCAGAAATTACTGGAGCCCTCGCAGAAGTATTGAAATCATCCTCAGTGACAGGTGAGATGCCCGAGGATTGGAGGATTGCCAATGCTGTTCCACTGTTTAATAAAGACTGTAAAAATAAACCAGGACATTATAGGCTGGTGAGTTTGACATCAGCGGTGGGAAAGTTATTGCAAGGTATTCTAAAAGACCAGATGTATGAGTATTTGAATAGACAGGGACTCAAAAGGGGTAGTCATTATGGCTTTGTACGTGGTAGGTCATGTCTACCCAATCTTGTAGAGTTTTTCAAGGAAGTTACCAGGAAAGCTGATGAGGGCAAGACAGTGGATGTTGTCTACATGAACTTTAGTGAGGCGTTTGACAAGGTCCTGCATAGGAGGTTGGTCAGGGAGGTTCAGTTACTTTGTATTCAAGATGAGGTATTAAATTAGATTAGACATTGGCTTTATGGGAGAAGCTGGAGAGTGGTAGTAGATGGTTGCCTCTCAGACTGGAGGCCTGTGATTAATGGAGTGCCAGAGGGATTGGTGCTGGGTCCGTTGTCGTTTGTTATCTAAATCAACAATACAGATGATAATGTGGTTAAGTAGATCAGCAAATTTGCAGAACACCAAGACTGGGGGTGTGGTGGACAACGAGAAAGACTATCATGGCTTGAAGTGAAATCTAGACCAGGTGGAAAAATGGACTCTAAATGGCAAATGGAATCTAATGCAGACAAGTAGAGGTGCTTCACTTCAGTAGGACCAATCAGGGTAGGTCTTACACAGTGAACGGTAAGGCACCGGGGAGTGTGGTAGAACAAAGGGATCTGGAAAAACAGGTTCATAATTCATTGAAAACAGCATCACAAATAGATAGGATTGATAAAGGAAGCTTTTGGCCCACATTCCTTCATAGATCAAAGTATTCACTGAGGAGACAGGATGTTAAGTTGAAGTTGTATAAGATGTTGGTGAGGACAAATTTGGAGTATTGTGTGCAGTTTGGGTCACCTACCTACAGGAAAGATGTAAACAAGGTTGAAAGAGTACCGAGAAAATTTACAAGGATGTTGCCTGGATTGGAGAACCCGAGTTATAAGGAAAGATTGAAACATAGAAACATAGAAAACATACAGCAAAATACAGGCCCTTCAGCCAACAAAGCTGTGCCAAACATGTCCCTACCTTAGAACTACCTCAGCTTTACCCATAGCCCTCTATTTTTCTAAGCTCCACGTAGCCATCCAGGAGTCTCTTAAAAGACCCTATCGTATCTGCCTCCACCACTGTCGCCGGCAGTGCATTCCATGTACTCACCACTCTCTGCATAAAAAACTTATCCCTGTCATCTCCTCTGTACCTACTTCCAAGCACCTTAAAACTATGCCCTCTCGTGCTAGCCATTTTAGCCCTGGGGAAAAGCCTCTGACTATCCACACGATCAATGCCTCTCATTATCTTGTACACCTCTATCAGGTCACCTCTCATCCTCCATCCCTCCAAGGAGAAAAGGCCGAGTTCACACAACCTATTCTCATAAGGCATGCTCCCCAATCCAGGCAACATCCTTGTAAATCTCTGCACCCTTTCTATGTGGGCTAGTGCCTTTTCCTATGTGGTAATTTTCTGCGACTCTGAATCTAATATACCTACCTTAGTCCCTCTGGTTCCACACATCTTACACCACACCTCCTCTCATCGCTAACCTTAAAGCTACTTTATGACCACTAGTTGTTGATTTACCAGCCCTGGCAAAAAGACCACTCACCCTATCTCTAGCCTCCTGATGTTTCTGTACCCTTCAGTCTCCTACATTCCAAGCAGGGAAAGGGCCAGTCTATCTAGCCTCTTCCTATAATTTGTGGAAGCTTTGGAGAGGTGGCAGAAAAGGTTTTCCAGGGTGCTGTCTGGTTTAGAGGGCATGTGCTTCAACGAGAGGTTGAAGAAATTTGGGTTGTATGGTGGAGATCTAATAGGAGGTTTATGTGATTATGAGAGGCATAGATAGACTGAACAGACAGTATCCTTTCCCAGGATTGAAATCTCTGATACCAGAGGGCATGCATTAAAGGTCAGAGGGTAATTTCTAAGGAGATGTAAGCAGCAAGCTTTTACACAGAGTGGTGGATGCCCGGAATGTGTTGCCTGGGGTGGGGGTAGAGACAGAAACATTGGAGAGTTTAAGAGTCGTTTAGATAGCCACATGAATGTGGAGAAAATTAAAGGATATGAACATTGTGTGGACAAAAGGGATTAGTTTAGTTGGTCATGTAATTACTAATTTAATTGGCTTGGCAAAACATTGTGGGTTGAAGGGCTGACACTGTTCTTATTTTAACTCAAATTCCAGCATCATCTTGTAATTCTTTTCTGCATACTTTCCAGTTGAATCACTTTCTTCTGACAACAGGGTGACCAATACTTCAAGTGTGGCCTCACTAATGTGTTGTAACATGGCAACATAATATAGGAACTGGTATAGTCAAGGCCCTGATTGATGAAAAGCAATCTGTCAAAAGCCTCCTTCAATACCCTGTCTACCTCCAGACACTTTAAAGGAAATATCTATCTCTACTCCAAGCTTTACAATAGGACCCAGGGCCTGACTGTTGATTATGGAAATCCTTCCTTCATTTGTCCTTTCATACTGTAACACTTTGCATCTATCTGAATTAAATTCAGCTTTCCATTCCCCAGCCCAGTTGATCGAGATCTTGTGGCAGTTCCTGACATTCCTCTTCACTCTCTTTGACAGCTAATTCATTGTCACCTCCTAGTTCAACATAGAACAATACTGCACAGAACAGGCCCTTCAGATCACAATTTTGTGCCAAAGTTTTAACTTACTGTAAGATCAATCTAACCCTTCCCTCCTACACTGCCTTCACCTTTCGATTATCCACGTGCCTATCTAACAGTCTTAAATGTCCCTAATGTATCTGCCTCTACCACAACCCCTGGCAGGGAGTTCCACACAGCCACCACCCTTCGGGTAAAAAAAAACTACCTATGACTTTTTCCCTTATACTTTTTTCCAATCACCTTAAAATTATACTCTCTCTTATAAACTATTTCCACTGGAAAGGAGTCTCTGGGTGTCTATTCGAACTATGCCTCTTATCATCTTGTACACC